>NW_004955430.1:10663527-10682135 GCF_000276665.1 Chinchilla lanigera | reverse complement strand
CCCCGCGCCCCCTCCCCCTCGCGTTAACATCTCCGCCCGCCCCTCGCCTCTTCCTTCCCTCGGCCCGCGCCGCCCGCGCTGCTCGCCTCGCTCTCCCTTTAAACGCCCACTTCGGATGGGGAAAGAAGACAACTTGAAGTCAAGTTGCAATTAACTTCCGCGGCTGCCGCAGCTCGGCGGCGGCGGCGGCAGACGAGGCTGTAGCCGCCGCCTCGGAAGTCCGACGCCGGCGCGCCAGCCCGGGGAGCCGATCCTGGTCTCCGGCCCGCGCTGCACCGCCACCGCTGCCCCCAGCGCCCATGCCTGAGTGAGTTCCGCTCCTTCGCCTCCCTTTGCCCCTGCTGCTCGTGCTCTTTTATCCCTGGCTCTGTCTCTTTTTCTTTTTCCGCAATTAATCCAAACTTCTCTGTAGCACCCGCCCGCGGCGCCCCTAGCCGGAGCGGCTCCGTGAGCTCCCGTGGGCACCGGGCGCGGGTCTCCGAGCCCCTCGCGCTCGCACAGGGAGCACGGAAGGGTGGGTCGGTGGAGCGAGGGCGGCGGCCGGGATGGAGATGTGAAGATGCCATTCATTCTCTCAGGGTGGGGACGCCCTGGCACACCTGCCGTTCAGACCCTGGTTAACTAACTCCTCGGGGTCATCGCTGTGGTCCCTTTTGGAAGATAAAGGGGGAGTGGAAGGGGCCGAAGCAAGCAGATGAGCAAGGGGGGATCTCTGCGCCCCGAGCCGGGCAGGCGCACGGTGCCCCGAGGAGTGGGCTGGGGGGCGTGGAGACGCCCCCCGCCCGGTCGCCAGTCCGCTTTGCATCCTTTCCCTGCTCATCTCCGCCTTCCTCCGATCCCTGCCAGCGCGACTGGTTGGAAGCGGCGGCGGAGAGGGGCCCGGGAAGTTTGTGACAACTTCTCCATCCCGGGAGCCACTCGGGCGCTCAAGTTGGAGCCTGGAGTTTCAAGGTGAAGCGCTCTGCGTTTGGGCCCTCGCCTGCCATTGCGAGGTCTGTCCTGGATGGGCTGCTAGGGTGGGCGCGCATGTGGAGTCGGGTTGGAGGCCCGAGGAAGTGCTGCCCTCTTAGCGGGGCCGGGACCTCACAGGTGCAGCTCCGGGGTCTGCCCCGCGTCCCCCTCTTGCGGTTCGGACCCGAGCGCTGCGGCCTTCTTCTCGGGGAGCTTCTCACTGCCGAGGCCCCCTGGGCGGCGGAACCGGGTTTTGGGCAACTACGACAAGGGGCAGGAAGCAGGCAGGTGGCAGGTCAGGCGAGGGACACGTGCGTGCTGGGGAGAAGCACTGAGCGGGACCCTGTCGGGATGACCCTGAAGAGCCAGGGGAGAGCTGTTTAGAACTCTCCTTAGAGGTTTGGGCTCTGGCCTCCACTAGGGCCAGATTGCACTTACAAAGTGTCAACCACAGGGTCATCTCTCAGAGTGCCCTGGCTGGCAACTTTGACCTCTATGCCCTTTCTCGGAGAACTTTCTCGCAGGCATTCTGGATTTCTAAGCACATGATGTAAGGCTTGGGCTCCACACGGTTGTAAAAGAGGCTGGAGGGGGGCGGGGAGGAGAAAGAAGTCCTATTCCCTGGAGAGATCCTTTCTGCCCCAACTGCCTGGGGTTCCATGTTTGCATCCTTGGAGGCCACAGGACTTGCCTTTCCCGAGAGGAGAGAGAAGGGGCCCGAGAGTGGGTAAAATGCTCCGTGGCAGGTTTTGTCCTAAGCTGTCCCTGAAATTTACAGTGGGCTGCTGACTGAGTAAGTCACCCGTCGAAACTTTATTGAAATTTACCCCCTGTCTAAAGTGGGTTTTCTGAGAATGTGAGGTTTATTCTACCAAATATTGCTGCAATGAATAAATAATCTCGTGCTCTAAGTCTGAAGAAAGCCAAGGCTGAGGTGTTTGCTCTAAAAACCTTAACTAATCTCTGTGGTACTGGTGCTATGATTTAGCAGCGGTCCTATATTTCTATTGCATATTATTTTACTAGAACAGTAGTACATTCATATACTGGCTGCTCCAGTCTGCTGGCAAACATTAGCATTCAGGCTTACATTTTTGACAAATGTGCAGACAGGAATAGCATGAATAGGCATCTTAAATATTAACAACCTAAGCATCTGTTGTGAAACAAATTTAATATATTTACTCCGTTTTTCTCACATTGTTAGAAAAGGTTATAATAAGTGCATAATTTCAACTTTAGTTAACAGAAGTAACTGGCTGTATCTTTCACTACCTCTCCAAGTGTTTAACACAATCACCAGTCATAAGTACTTTAATTAACTTGGTTAAGCACATTATTAAATACGCTTTAGACAGTATGCATGCAACGTAACATGTAGCAGCAGCAAAATATGTATCGTATTTGTGCACATTTAAAATGACTACATTTTATAAATATACCAAATATGTTTCTTCTTCATCTCCATTTGACACTTATTACTTCATATTTTTTCTAATGGAAACAATATTTTAAATGTAGAGTTCTTCAGTCATATGTAATATATAATAGGTAAACAGTAGCTATAAAGTACAAAGCATTGTTAAATTTGAATATGACTACACCTAACAAGATTATGCAAGAGAAATAAAATCACTCTTCAATTTTGTATTCAGTTCTGAATAATGAATACAAATGATGGATGAAAAAAAAACAAATAGGGATTTCCCTTCTAAAGTACTAGCTCCTTAAAATGTGTGTGTGTGAAGGGAGGATAAAGAAGACCTAAAGAATTTCCAAAAAGTCTGAATAGTTATTACCAGAATCAATGCATTCCTCACTTTCCCACAAGCTGAAATATGTAATAAATAATAGTTCTTTGTATGTAAAAGTATTCAGAAGGAATGTCTTTTGTTCAGTTGTTGTAATAAATTAGTATATTTTCTGGTTGATAATCTACAAAAGTAGTTCTTTTGTCTCCCAGCATCTTAAACAAGAACAACAAAAAATATTGGTTTATTTCTGCAAAGACCTCTGTTGCTAGCTATATGAACCTGTGATTGAATAAGACACAATATACTGAATGATAGTTAAGAAGTACTACGTTAAATTAGAAACAAATGAAATATCTAGAGGAGAATTTCAGGTTTTTTTTTAATGTGACAGGTTATGGATTGTAAATTAAGCCTAAAAGGTCAGGTGACAAGCACCTGTTCCTCATTATTGTAAAATTCTTTTGGTTACAAACACTATTAGGCTAAACACAACATGGATATACAGTAGGGACGCTATAAAGCACTCTAGTGGTTTTTCATGTGCTCTGTAAATTTCCAAAAGGGCCATATATAGATATGCCCTTTACGCAAATGCATCATTTCTTCCATACATTGTCTCAGATGACTGCAATTAATATTATATTTGTACTTGGAATTGATGAAGTACACAAGTATATATGACTAAATCAGTCTTCAGGTTATGTCTAGACATATTTGTAGTTGAATGCATAAACATTCCTTTTCAAAACTCCTCCTTTACCTTTAGAATCGATTGATCAGTTATCAGAATGTTGGTATAAAAACCTTTTATACTTGTATTTTATACTTTTTAGATGTGCCTCACTTTAAATGATACCACGAAGTGTTTTCTTCAGTACTCACACATAAGGGGAAAATTAATTGCTATATATCATCATAGCTTTATGGCATTTACAAAATAGGAAGAAAATCCACAATTGATGTGAATGCCATTAGGAAGCATATCATCTGATCTTCAAACTTGCTGCTTCTCTCAGGAGCATTCAGAATTCTTTCTACTGGAATTAGGGAATACGCTTGACTTTTATGAATAGTTTACTTTTAGATCTTTCAGAGAACAAAATAAACATGTATATGAAAAAGACCAAACTAGCACGAGGCTACAAAATAATAAAGGGGCTAATTGGTGAAGGAGGATTTTGAGTAAATTACATAATTCAGATTACTGAATTCTATGTTATTTAAATATATTCTTTGTCATTCTTGTTTTTAAATAGTTTGGGTTTATTATATTGCCTTCATTTTTAGCATTTGTGATCAGATTACACAACAGCCATTACTCTTGCTTTTCAAATTGATTTGGTTTCCAAACTCCAAAACTCTGTGATGATTTTAACAAATTGATTTACATTTTGACAGAACAGAGTTAAGTTAATTAATAGATCAGGCACGAAAAAATCATCCATGGTCGGGTATATTTTCTGGTAAAATGAAAGTTATGTTTCAGCGTGATGAACATCAGGCTTCAGTAATCTGTTCCTCCTGTGGAATGAACACTTCCTACTTCAAGCTAGCAGGCACCTACTGTTTATTTACGCTGCATTAAACTGACAGCTCAGCAATCAGAGGAAAAATATTACTTACCTTCCTGAAGTAAATACCAGTTTATAGGTTAGTGCATGTATTTATATTCCTGTCACCACTAAATAACGGCTCTGTCTCCGTTTTAATATCTACCTGTGCTATAACCCAGGGCTTCTGACTCTTCTTGGTTGGGAGTAGGGGTCGAGAGGAGTTTTGCTTATCATTTCCCAGTGGCAAAACTTTAAAGAAGAGTAATTTCATCTCATTTCTGTCATGTAAGAACCAGTTGAAAGAAATGTTATGCACTTTTACTTTGCATACCTCAACTGTAACATCAAAACTCCAAAAGAATCTGCATGCCACTTAAAATAGTCATCTTAAAGCAACCTCAGGACAAATATGTTCAAACACATTCAAGTGTGTGTTTGCTAAATTAACTTTCTGCAAAGTTCCAAACAGATGAAACTATTTGATCCATAGATAATAACTGTGATATCTAGTCTTCCCTTCCAAGTCTCAGATGAAATGCTTCAGTTTTTAATATTCTGTAAATGAGTACAAAGTGGAACTCATTGGCTAGCTTGGCTTCCCTCTGAAATATTCTTGCCTCCCTTCTTTGCCTTTTTGTTGATCTCCATCCTTAACATAAGTGTGATTCCTACATTTTAGATACCAAGTACATGTGTTGTTTTCTTTTAAAAGTCCCTTCTTTTCCTAAGACCTTTTGAAACATCTAAAGCCTGTTAAAGTTGAATTCCTACACTCATAATTAAGTCGGAAAACTGCTTATTTCACTTAAATTATTTAAGAAGCTCTTACGCTCGTTGTCTCCACACAGTTGTCAATCTGGAATCATATATACACTGACATCAGATCAGAATATGGTCTTAATATAGCATATAAATCAAATCTGTTACACAAGTTTCTTTTGCTTCATTATACCAAAGAAAAAGTGTCTACTGTGGTAATTTGTATATCATTTCTAACTGCTGTTCTCAATGGTAAGTCTATTTAAACTTGATGTCTTCATAGAGTGTGATCAACACATTAACACACATTATTTCATACTCTTGAACTTATGCCAATGGTACCTTTTGCTGTTTATTTTTTAAAAGTCTTTTTTAAGACTAGATATTTCGTTTCAGAGTAAATAGATACAGCTTGTGTGTATATATATTCAGGGTGAGATTTAGTAGTGTAGCATTTCTCCAGCATATTGGCCTATTTTTATTCTTTCAAGTTATTCTGTATCACTTCCACAGTTGTTGCTGTCTGAAGGTTTATAATAGAAGTTCTAATCACCTCTTTCAATGGACTTTCAAGAATGTAATTCAGTTTATGCAGTGATGTAGTTTAGTTATGAGAGATGAGAATTAGTTAACTGGTATCCCAGGACTTATGTCCCTGTTTTCTGCCGAAATCAATTCAGTACAATTATTTGACATTTAGTAGAGAAGTTTCTTATAATCCAAAATTAATAGTTGGTTCTGTTTCCAGTGGGGAAAAAGGTCTTGCTGGATAAAAACATTTAGCTAGGCAATATTTTATTACAGGTTATCATTCATTTTAGAGGCTGCTTATTGTTGCATGCATTTTTTAGAGCACCTAGGGGTGCTGGTCCCTCAAGAGGTTGAAATTCATGCAAAAGATGCAGATGTTAAGCTGCACCTGATTGTGCCTTTACTAGAATGTCTGTGGAGAGGAGCTGGCCCTCCTCCTCTATACCCCTACCCCCAGGTGTGCAGGAAGTAGAGGGCGTTGTACCCAGTGAAGTGGGTGGACTCTACCCAGAGCTATGACCTGATTTGTGACGCACCCTCAGAACTGCAGTAATGGTCCAGCTGCTTCACAGGCAACTGGTAACCACCTCATTTGGGGATGCTTCTGCCTTGCTAGCAGTGCCAGAGAGAACTTCGTCACTGTCACCTCATCAAAGACTGCTTTCTCAGATCTCTTCTGTAGGGCTAGATTCGGACAAAAGCTTCTGATATTTAGAGGGTAAGTGCCAAAAAAAGTTCCTATAGTCAGTTTCATGGGGGTAATCAGAGATACAGCCATAATGAGAGGTAGGCATTTAGTGTTCGGGAGGGAAGTCTATATGGTGGGATTTGCTTTTTTCTCATTGATAAATGATTTGGAACCAGGTACCAAGAAAAATTATTCCATGGGCATTCTTTTCTGAATGATGAGATACGGTGGCAGTTTCCCAGAGGAAGTTATTCAACTTCTTCTCCTGAGATAGTTAAAGAAAAGTCAGTAATCTATATGATGGGGAATTCTTTAGATTCAATTTTCCTAGAAGCCAGCCATGTAATAAGTAGACTGGTAGAGATTCCTCTGTAGTTTTACTCCATGGTTTATGATATGCTGTTAAGAGCATGTAAATGACAATCTGGTCTTTAAATGTTTATAATATTATGGACTTTAAAAGAGGTTTTATGTCATAAATATTTTATTGTAATAATTACTGTATAAATAAGGTAGAAGCTAGTGTACACGGGTATCTTTTAAAATGAAGGTAGTCTTGAATATAGTATATCCCTAATTAGCTGTTTGATGTGGAATGGAATTGAGTTTTCCTGTTCTAGTGAACCAGACAATGGAAATCACTGGGGGTTAACAACAGGACTATGTGAATCTTGATATATGGCAAGCTTTTCTTTCTCCAGAAAATATTTTATCAGTTAATGAAGTACTAAATCAAAATGTTTACAGTTTTAAGTTTTGAAATAATCTGCAATTGATTAAATTATCTAAGTGTTTACCTTTGTATTTTCACCAGCTGAAATTATACATGTTCTATACAATGGTAGACAGATTCTTGAGACTGTGGGAAGAAAGAATAGTATTTTAATAACTATGGCTTTTTTCAAAAAGAAATCTTAAAAGGTGGGCTTCTTTTTGGGTGGTTTGAGGACTAAAGAGCAATTTAGAACATTAGCTTAAAAGTTTAAAAATGACAGCCTTAGTTTGTATGGAGTCATTGTATTTTAATAATACTGTATGCTTATTAGTGTTATTAGAGCAGTAGACAGTTAATTACAGCCTTTTCTGAGACATGTTAACTGTATATTAACAATCATGTTAAAAAAGAATGATGTGTACTCTTGCACACAAGCTGCTGCTTGCTAGACTCTTGGAAAAAATTCTTGTAGAATATATGGAGTCACATTTTTGGTTCAGAATCCTCAAAGATTTTCTTCTAAAACAATTTTCAAACTTTTTCCTAGGTTAATAAAAATTTCTTCTTCTTTCTCCTTTTTTTGTAATTAGTATTGGCTTGATGGCTTTTGCTAGTGGCATTAGAAATTGTTGCCCCTCAGCAGTTTTAGCTTTCCCATATTGTATTTTGAGATGCCCCTATTTTCCTAATTGTTTTTTTCTGACTTTGGCCAACATAAGCTACTAAAAGCTTATTGTATTAATGTAGCGCTTCTTAATAATTATTTTGTGAAATCATTTTAGTCACTTTTTTAAATCAAATCATATTTTCTTACAATGTCATATAACCTAGTATTTGATCGCAATAAGATTATTCTATTGTCCAGATATCAATATCAAACCTGAGTTCTACCTTTGGTTTCTTTCATGGCAAAACAATAGATGACTGGAAGTATAGGGGTTTAAAGCTATATTTACCCTTATCTAGACAATTCTGTCAAATTTGTTGACTAGCTGAAATCTCTTGACTAACTTGAATTTGTATGCCCTGTTGCTTTGAAATATGGCACTTAAAATGCCTTAGTATTCCTACTTTATCAAGTTCTTAGATCTTGCTATTATTAATTTGAACAAGGTGCTAAACTACAAAAAATTAAATATATGCTATATGTCCATGCTATATAACATAGAACTTCATGGCATTCTGTACCTTGTACACTGTAAACATTCATTACATAGGTGCTAAATTAAATAGAATAATTATTGAATATAACTCATACCGATAAAGATTTATTGGGAAAAAGAGCATTTTCCTTCTGATTTTCTGTTTATATGGAGGTCATCTAAATACTTAATCTATTCATGCCCCAGTGTTCTGTATAATTGGATGCTTTTCTTTAACTACATGTTGTCATCTTTCTTTGTTATTCTTTTTTCTTTCTATTTTAAAAACTGTAACACCAGGGTTTCTGTTTTATCGTCATTGTCTGACCTCTAGGATTAGATTAACCACCTCTGTTGAGGTTCATGTTCTTTTGGTGTTTGGTTGTGGTAACAAATTACCAGAGTCAACTGGGAACTCTCCCCTGACGTTTTTGCACTTAGGCCAGTATTAGGGGCCTTTCAGATATTCTAGAACCCATATTCTCCTGTGCACTAGTAGCCCAAGTTTGACTGACCTTCACTGTTCTTTCCTGGTAATGATTTTTTTCAGGATCCCATTGAATACATACCATCTCTGATTATTGCATAAAAAAGTTTTTTGTATTACAGCTGTATGCACATTGTTTAAAAAAATAGTGTAAGATTCAGGGTATTTATGTTAATGAAAATTTTACTCCATTCCTTAAAACTGAATTAACTACATGTAAGACATTCCCCAAAGTTCCTGGCATTCTATAAAAGTTACCTAAAAAGATACTTCCTTTTGAATTTTATTTTATTTTTAAAACGTGTCGGGCTATTTGTAAGACATTTCTATTTAGTTACACAAATGAGAGTATTCTTTAGGTGCTGCACTGCTGGGTGACCTATTACATTGTCATGCACATTCTGTCTCTTTAAAAACACAGTCTCCTCTATTTGCCCTATTAATTGTTGATATGTTGCCATCCACGAGACAAAAATTAGAGCTGTAATTAAATAATCATGTGATGCTCCTTAGTGCCAGTGAGAGCAAACTCATTTTTCCAGGCCCTGATGGTCACTGATTATTGTATTACTACTGGCTTGCTTTTTTTTTAATGATTCTCTATCTGTAGCTTACCTACTACTCTCCTTCTTTTCAAAATTAAAGAAAGTAGAAAACATTCAGCCAGTTAATTGACCAGAGGCCCACAGGGATGTAAAGTAGACATACCTTTTTTGCTTTTGGTCACCTGGTAGGTTCTTTGGGGAGACTACATCAGTGGTGTGGTTGCCTGCCATTTAATTTACACTGGTGTTTTGGCTGGGATGGAGGCATATGGGGAATGCCAGGAGAATTACAAAAGGAGCCGGGTATTAAAATTCAGAAATGATTAAAATTGAAATAAAAGGATGCTGCTTCTTTGCCAGTACTCTGGCAGTCATAATGACACATAGAGATTAGTTTCCACCTTCATCTTTTCCTTCTTTCTCATTTCCTCTTGTTTATTGTTGACACATTTTCCTTATGTCTGTCTCTCATCTCTGTCTTTTTGCACCATTATGCAGTCCTACTTCTCTCTTTCCTTAAGCATAGAGAAGCCTACTTAACCTTATTATAACAATAACAGAATAGGTTATTAATATTTAATATGCACATGATTAAAATTTCTCTCCCTTAAACATAGGTCAGCTGTATTATTATTAACCGGCATGTAAAATTTCATTTAAAATATTCTTATTCTGCCTTGCTGTTTCTGAAACGCAGTCTACTTTAGTAGTGATTTAATACATAATGTTTAGAAAACTGTGGTCGGTCGGCTAGTGAGAAAAGAACTTACCAGTCATGGATAATCAATTATGCATGAATTCAAATGTAACAGATGGAATCTGGTGAGTTAAAGTTTCTCTTTGCCTTAGTGGTTTTTTTTTATATTTGTTTGTTTGACACCTGTCTCTTATATATAGATAAACATCTAGCTTAGCATGTGAGAAATTTCCTTGTGTCTTTATTTTCTCTTTAGAGTGAACTTAATTTTTTAAATGTAAAGTCAGACAATTTTTCCACCAGGTCTTAAAGATTATCAGATTCTGTCCCCTCATTTTATAGATATGAAATTGGACCCTGTTTGACTAATGAAGGCTCACTCAGCTAGTTGGTAGAGTAAGAAGCAAGACCCAAATTTAGTTTCCCTCTCTTTTCTCCATTACTTTCCTCCCATGTCATTTATCTTTTCTTTTGTAGGAGTTGCTTAGTAATAGGGGTGTTACATGAACTGTGGGGTTTAGAGGATTTCTCTTTAAAACAGTGGTAGACAAGTTGTAAATCATGTAATATTCCTCTGCATGAGATGCACATGTTATCTGTGTGCATTTTTTTTGATATAGATATATATATATATTATTTACACATGTATTCATGCTTGGATGCTGAGCAAACAACTGGATTTCTCAAATCTATTAAGAATGCCAGGAGATTTGGTGTGTAACCCAAATTGTGGCATATGCTAGCTCGGGAGATGCACTTTGGTTGCAGTGTGGTAAATTTCCAGTGTCAAATACCATTCGTGCAAAGTGAACTAACAGTCACACTTAAAGGCCTTATTACCTCCAAGGTAATAGGGATAAGAAGTTTAAATTGTCATTGAATATAACATGACTATTTAGAGTTTGTTCAGTTGCAGAAGAAATAGAAACACAGTATATTGACCATCTTTAAAATAATGCAGTCTCAAAACAGTTACAAGCTGATTCCCATCAAAATTTTTTATAAATATGCTGTTCGTTTCTCTCCCACATGTATATATATACTCAAATGAAAATACTCTTACAAAATAAATAAAAAGAAATGATTAAAAAGTAGACTCAAGACTCTAGTTCTTTTTGAAAAGTTATATTGTAGCATTATTTATAAACTTTTTGCTTCATATCAGCTGGAATTCGCATGCATATTAACAGTCCATGTTCATTTTCTAATGAATTGTTTTAAAATAGACACACTAATAAAGAGGCACAGATAGATAAATAGGTATGCTTTACCTATACTGTGAAGCAATTTTTTTGCTGTTACACATAAATGTGTTAGTTTGGCTTTGCAGTGTATTAATATTGCTTAGTCATGCAATATTGTACATATAAATATGTTTTATGTCTCAAATATAATTTATAAATGAATTTCCAATTCATTAAAATCTCCATCATCTAATATAAAAAACCCTGATACAAAATCAATAGAAATAGATGATGTAGAACACTATAAGCATACAATAGGAAAAGATATTTCTAATTGTTGAATAAGACCTATACTTTAATACTTATTACTATCCCTAAAAAGTAACAGACTAAATTTAGAGGGATTTTTAAAATGTTATGTTATTTGAAAATGGAATTTATTTTTAAAACCTTCATATGTAAACAATTTATAAATTATTAGACTGTTTTTCTCCAGTTGTTACAAATGCAGCTGTGCTGTATATAAGTGTGTGACATTCTAAGTGCCATTTAAGTGGGAAGGTGTAATATTTCATGAATGGAGTTAATTTTTACTCCTTTGAAAAACATGTTAAAGGAATTTTTGGACGGAATATAATTTGTTGTTTTTTTTTTTTTTTGGATGCTTCCTTGTCTTTGTCAAGATATATTGCATAAGACCATCCTGCACTGGAGGACCCTCAAATTGGGTGAGACCTTGGTCTCTAATTGCCAATCCATGTTAATTATTTTTGGGTCAGGTATTTGTCGTGTGTTTTAATTATGTAGGGTAGACTGGACTGCGGCTGTTCACAGGTAAGGTCAAACATTGGAACGTTGGGGAAGAGATAAAAGATTGTTTCGCATTGTAAAAAATTTGTGGTAAAATATATAACAAAATATGCCATTTTAATGATTTTTAAGTGTACAGTTCAGTGATATTACTTACATTCACAGTGTTACACACAGCTGTTTTTAACTCTTTTCCATCAGGTCAAATAGAATGTGCTTTTGTTTGAATTAAACTTGCCTTTCACTTCAACAAATGTCAAGTATTATAGTGCTGTTTGTTGTCCAGATGTAAAGCATGTGTTCCCGGTCTTGGCTTTCCTCCCCGGTGGACAATCCCTGGTCTAGTGTCTTGTATTGGACACAGCGAGCAGAACAATGTCTCATATTGTCTTTGGCTGATGGTCCCACACAAGAGGCCTGAACTAGGATTTAGGCTCATTGTAACCTCCAACTTTTTCTCCCAACATCTATAACAGAAAGATTACAATACTTCTCATTGCTAAGGTGGGTGCATTTTGCTAAAGGTCGATTGGGAAAGGTTGTTGTTTGACTTCTTTGGAATTAAATTCCCCTGAGCTTCCTGCCAGCGTTGAATGCACACCAGCTAGGATTGAGATGCCCTGCAGCTGGTTCCAGGGCAGGTACATTGTGAGTACTTTGGTTTTGCTTAAGTGCAATGACTTAGTCTGGAAATAAATCGAAGTTTTCAAAGGAAAAGCCCACTCAAGGTTAAGTAGGTTTTGTTTGTTGGTTGGTTTTTGGGTGGTGGTGGGGAGGAATCACATTCAACTGTGTTGAAAAAATAATTAGAGAAAACTTGGATGGTTCTGGCTCCAGTAAATAATAGACTGGATTTAGAATTGTACTTCCATGTGTAATTTTGTGGTTAGTCGCTTATGTCTATGATGATAAATCACATACCTGCACAGGATTTCTGGCACCCCAGTAAATCTCAAGCAAGTGCCCAAATGCTAATTTATCATGGTTCTTCAAATAGCATACCTTTATTCGCCAAATCAGTGATCTAATGGCTTGTCCTCCCCTCCCCTCCTTTTTTTACCCTTTTTATGTTTATTTGAACAAGTAGCTTGCCTACACATACATTTCTTAATTTTTTGGTCATGTATGGTTCCTAGAACAGACTTCCCTTTTCTAAGTGACCCTGACCATAGGATTGGATTAAAAATTTTACCTCTCGGGTGTTCAGAAGGCATATTTAATTCCCTGTCTCTGAAACAGGACCTACCAGGGTAGATGCAGAACCTGGCGGAACCACAGAATCACCTGGGGAGTTTTAGAAACAGCCTGGCTTTTAGCCTCAGCTGTTCTGTTTTAATTGCAGTGAGGTGCACCTTGGACATCCTGATTGTGATCCCTGCACCTGGCTTTACATCCTTGGGGTAGTTAAGCAGTGTTCTGAGAAGCACCCATTCATAAAAACAGTTCTTGAATTTCTTCCCTGTGGTGGCAGGCACAGTGAGACTCCAGGAGTATATACATTAGAAGCCTCAAGATGCTTACTGTTCTGCTGTTTGGAAGTGCTGACATATAAATATGGAATGCCACATTGCAAGTAGGACAGGTAGCAGTGATGGAGCATCAGAGGGAATTCCAACAGCTGGACCAGGCTTTGGACAAAGGCAAAAAACAATCTGCGTAGTAAAGGAGATAGCAGAAAGGAGATCCTCAGCAGAGAAGGGATAAGAACGCTCTCTCAGAGCCATGGAACTGAAGGAGGCAGCTTGGAACTGTTAGACACTTTGGTGGTGATCTCCTCACTGGTGAATTCAGTGGCACTTACCAGGAATCTTTCCTACTATTTAATTTTAAATCTGCATCTAGACAGAATACCAATTTTGATGGAATTGTTACCATTGTGCCATCTCGGAGAAATGATTCATTCCAAAATCTATAGAAGGAATAGTAGCTTTTAAAATATTTTGTCTAATGAAATTTTGCTGATGCAGAGGTAGTATTTCTGAGTAAAAGGACCGAACGTCTTGTGTGTTTCTAGGAGTCAACTACAATGGTCATTGTTATCCAGATTTTAAAAATTAGCATAAATATTAACCTTTTTTGCTCTGCTATAATAATGACCTTTGTCTATTCAAACTAAATCATAAATTATGAGTAGGTTTGTATATCCACCCTAAAGTAATTAGGAAACAAGTTCTGATCACTATCAGTCAGGCTATAACTGAAACCCAACTTATTTGGGGAAAAGCAAAAACAAAACCCCTAAACCCTATATTTAAAGTTCATTATCATTACTCTTTTATCTTTGCAGCAGCATTCTCTAGGCTTTTGTCATTATTTTCTACAGTATACCATTATTTGTTTGGTATCTGGATGCCCTCCCAGTTTGAGTAGGTACAGTATCTGCAATTAAAGCTTCCAAAGAGCCATTTCTAAGGGCAGCTATGCTTACTTAATTTGAGGGGTCGAGGTAAGGGTAGGAACGACTGTGGTTTTTAACTTCACTGAGGAGATATTTAAATACTCATGCAAAGCAACCTTTGGAGTAAAAGAGTATTATTCCAAATGTATTACAGGACCCTTTCAAGTACAGACATGTCTAGAAAGTTGTCTTGAATGTGTGTTCAGCCATCCACAAGTCTCATTCCATACAGTGTTACAGATCTATGGACTCATTTGAAAATGGAAAATGATCTTGGTTCAGACATCATTAGAATATCTGAGAGCCATTCATCATCTCTTAAGACTCCTGACCTGGTCCCAGATTCACTTATTTGTTTTTTTTTTTTTAAATAGAAGTTCTTTAGGAAAGCACTGTTCAGTGGAACTTTCTGCGAAGGGGAGAGGTTGTATAATCTCCGCTGTCCTTTGTGATAACAACTAGCCACGTCAGGCTAGTAATGGAAATTGGTTGAGGGTGACACTATGGACTTTTTATTCCTGTGTATACATTCATAATGTAAATATTATAAGGATACTACATGACGTTCTTGATAATATAGCAATGAGCAGAGACTTCTCTCATAGGGCTGATAGTCTAATAAGGGAAATATTTATTAAGCCAATAATTATCCAAATTGTTAATTAAGACTGTTACACAGAAGAAATACAAGATACTATGAGAATTTATAATGGAAGCCGGAACTTTCTTATAGGAGTAATCAGAGCTTAGTCAGAGAAAAGCATAAGGTAGCCTCCCTCTCAGCATTCAGGGCTGGGTCACCGTAAGGCAGCTAGCATGTGCCATGCCGTGAGTGCCAATTTGTATGCTGAAGCTGTGTGTACACACATACTGCAAACTTCGGAACTTGAGTAAGTAAATTCTTTCCTAAACTGTATGCAGTTGTAGTGATACCAGTCACAGATAATGCGTGGTAAGAGGGTGGACATGTTTACAGGATATTGCATTTCCTCTCCAGTATATGTTTTGACAAAGTTGGTAGGGCTGCAGCCCCAGTTGCCATTCCTCTACTCTTCCAAATTGGTATTTGGTCCCTTCAAGAAATAAGGTGGAGGGTGGGAATGTAGCTCAGTGGTAGAGCACTTGCCTGGCATGAACAAGGCTGTAGGTTTGATCCTTAGTACGGAAGGGAAAAAAAAGGTGGAAATGAGCACTGACATCCCAGACAGACAAAATGAGACACATGACAGCACAACATATGGCTTAAATAGACATCCTTATATGGCCAGAACAGACCATATTCCCAGAATTCATGTATGGAAAACACCACCTGCAGCTAAAGCCAAAAAACAAAGAGTTGACATGACAAAAAGAGCAATATGCGATATAAATTTTGCTGCCTTTAAGGGTGTAGAGATAGCCAACTGTATTTGAATTTAAAAAGATGAAAAAAATGTCCTTAGAAAGTGTTATGGTGGTAAGCATTGCTTTAGGAAGTCACTGGCTGAGTTGCTGTATCTTAAAAGCATTCGAATTCTAAATGCTTTCACTGTTTCTTACAAATGTATGTGCTATTCAGAACTCTGAATGTATTTTAATGCTTTCAAATATCTGCCTGCATATTTATCTTAATACGTTGCCATCTGAAACATGCAGTGGTCCTTTCATTACATTTTTAAAAAATCTTGTATATCTGGTACAATTGTTTGTCTTCCTTTGATATACTTCATTTTAAGTGTAGGTCCACATGTTACATGGTTAATGTATTTGAGTTGAAATATTTCAAGTTTCTGAAGTTTTCTATTTTGATGGGAAATTTATAGTTTAAGTGTTTTTCATTACTTTGTTGCATCTTCATGGGAAGATAAAAGATGCTTGTGTAGAATCAGTTGATGCCCCCTCCACCATAACCTATTTCATATATGTCTAGAAAGGTGGGATTTTTCTAGTTATCTTTTTATTTTCTTTTTATTTTGACTGGGGCTTATAGTGGCCAATACTCAGTGGCTACAATAAAATATTCTAAGTAGTAGGTAATATATATTAAGTTCAGTGTATATCCCTAGGGTATAACCCTCTGCATGTCATTTTTCTTATATTATTTCTTATGGTCATATAATTCCAGAATAAGGAGTGTGTTTCAGGGAGAATTAATATGTACATATGATTAATAGATTTATGATCGTACTATGTTGTTACCTTTTATAATAAAGTAATTATTAATTACCTTTATGCTTATTCTGTTTATCATTTTCCGAGGCCATGCAGTTCTTATTACTTTTACCCTTTATGTTTATGAATAGGTTTGTGATTCCTGGATAAAAGATGCTATTCAGATTTAAAGACTACTATTTTAATTCCCATGTTACATTAGCATTGATCAGGTCTTTAGGAGACTAAGGAAATCAAGAGGCATTTTGTCTTCTTTATTTGTGTAAAATGATAGAATAAACACAAGTATTTTATTCTAATGTGTCTTAATATTGATATTTTTAGTAATTTTTTTAGTGTTTTTTTCCTCAGCTCAAATTTTATTTTGCTCGTTTTCTTTTTTATCTCTTTCTTCTTTTTTTGTTGAAGGCATTTAACTTGAGGTTAAGTTGCCTGGGCAAGTAACATTCTTTTGTAGCCTATGTTTTCTTTTCACGTTGCCATTGTTTTTTAACTGGTCCAACATGGAATTAGAATCCACTGTCCCCACTGACAAATTAGATTTCAGGGAAGCATGCGAAACAGTACCAATATGAATCAACTACTAAAATATCCATATTATAAACTTCAAATTTAACCTATCATATTAAGAATGTCATTATTGAGGGTTTTTAAAAATTTGTTTTCTGAGACAGGGTCTACACAAGGATAGCCTTGAATTCACTGTGTAGCCCAAGCTACGCAGGTAGCCTCCTGCTTCAGCCTCCTGAGTGCTGAGATGACATGTGTGCACCACCATGCCTGGGTTAGAGAGAGGTTTTTTTTTTTTTTTAATATCAAATGTTTTTATACATCTGAGTATCTCCATACACATTATAGTCTCACACAAGTGCTATATTTTGCCATTCTTGTTTATCTGATATTGATTATATTTTTCACAACTTATTTGAAATAGTGTCCTCCATATTTCCACACATTTTAGCTTTTTAAAAGTGTAGTATTATTTAGGTTTTTAAATAAAGATTACCTTAAGTTTCTTTTCTTGTTTTGAATGCTGTTTTGTGTTTGATCATCAAATACTCTTTATTTTGCTCAAAGCTTAGGTTTATGTGTGCCAAGATTCAAGGTTGCCTCCCTCTATTTTGACCTTTCCGGTTTGTGGGTGAAACCTGAGTGTTATTAGACTGATATATGTTCAGTGTTTCTCCTAAACTTGTCCTCCCCGCAGGAGGCCATAATTTCCTATACTTTATCTTCTACTTTACCTTCTGCTTTTCTTAGCTTTCTTGTATAAACAGTGTGTCTAAGTGTATTGGTAGCTTTAAAGAGCTTAATTTGCATATTTCCCTCTTATCTCACTACTTGTGCTAACTTGTTGCTTCTTTATGTGTAGCAGAATGTTTATGTGTCTGATTTTTCTCTTTTTCCCTACCAGTGTATTCTGCAAAATAATTCTTTGAACAGTTTTGTTCTTTAGTGATTAATTGCCTTTAAGGTGCTAAAATGGTGGAATTCCAACCTAAGCGATAAGTGATACATTTCTACTTTAGATGAGATCCTAACGTTCATTTTCATATGAACTATATTTAATAGATTAAGGCGACTTGTGTGATTAGTATTGATTTAACTGGGAATTTATCCTGTAATACTGCAGAAGTGTTTATTGCTATGACAGATGTATTTACCAATCTAAACTTGTCTTTCACTCGGTGTAAATTATTTTTAAGAAGATGACACCTTTCCTTTGTAATAACAAGTCAGCTGTAATAACAAGTCAGATGACCCAAATTGTGTTTAACTCTGCAACGATGGACCTCATGTTTCTTTTTGCAAACTACTCTATGTCTCTGACTTGGATAACAAGCTCTTACTCCGTGATTTTTAATGTTCACTCTTGGACAGTTTAGGGATCACCCTCCTGAGAGTAAGTACTTGGGAGAGCGTTTCCTGGCCGCTGGCCTTTATTGCCCTGCAAACGTTTCTGCACCCTCCGCGCGTCTCGGGAGAGATGGCCTCCCGACTGTCCCCTCCGGCCAATTCCTGGAGTCTCCCCACCTCGACGCCAGCGCGGGTCACCTGGAGTCCCAGCCCCTCTCCCGCGGCCGCGCACCCCCGCCCGCCGGCCCTCGGTGGCCGCCGGCGACGCTCCCGGCGTATTCCTTTCTGTGGCTTTTGTGGCGTGTGGGTGGCTGGGTAGCGCTCCCCCGGCCCTCGCCCCCTCCTCCCGTCACTTTCGCTCCCGCCCCCGCGGAGCCGCCCCCCCC
>NW_004955430.1:10533633-10662382 GCF_000276665.1 Chinchilla lanigera | reverse complement strand
CTTCCTCCCCTCCCCGCCCCCAGACCCTCTGCTCCCCCCCCGCGCGCCCCGGGCGCCCCAGACGCGCGCAGCCCCGCGTCCATGGGCAGGGACGGGGTCCTCCGGGCTGTTGTCAGCGAGGGCGGGAGCAAAAGTGGCGTTTTAGTGCCTTTCCGGGGCTTTTTTGGCGACCCTGTGTCCCGCACCCTCGCTGTCCCCTGGTAGATGCCCTCTTCGGGGGTGCGAGGCTGTGGGAAAAGTTTAAGGTTTGTTCATATTAGTCGCGATTGTTGGGGAGGGGGCGGGGGCGGTGGGGAGGGAGGCGAGGTGGCCTTCCCTTCTGCGCGTTCTCCGGGCTTCCTGGAGGAGAATACTGCAAGTGACAGCCAGAAGTAGACTTTCTGTGCTCACGCCGAAGAACCCGAGCAAGCGGGAGGGAGGAAGACCGAACCCCCTTTCCCCCACTGGCTGCTTCCTGGAGACCTTGTCCTCAGTGATTTTTTTTTTTTTTTTTCTTTTCTTTTTAAGAGATTCTTCAGTCACCACCTCGCCTCCCCAGCACCACCACAGTGCACAGCTCCTAACGGGTTTTGCTTTGTTTTTACGATTTCCCCCCCAACGAATCACTTGTCAGATCAATTTTATCTTCTCCCTCCTCCCTACTTCCCACTCTCCCCTCCTCCCCAACGCAAACCCAGTTCTCTGAGGTTAGACATTTTACAAACCATACATATGTTGTTTTTCGAACTGTGATTTTTTTTTTTTTTCTAATACCCTCTCCCATGGCTACTCTTGTAGACGTTTATTTCTGCCCTTCCCCCGCTTAGGGGGGGCGGGAGTAGGGGAAGAGAAAATAATACAATTTCAGGGGAAGTCGCCTTCAGGTCTGCTGCGTTTTTTTTTTTTTTTTTTTTTTTTTAAATTAAAAAGAAGGGATATAGAAAACATCAGTCTTGAACTTCACTTCAAGAACCCCGGGCTGCAAAGGAAATCTCCTTTGTTTTTGTTATTTATATGCTGTCAAGTTTTGAAGTGGTGAGTTTCAGGTTGGTTTTGCTAATTTCACTCAGTAAAACTGCAGTGTTTCTGTTTCTAGATAGTACTTTGCTTCTTTGTCTCTTTAAAAGGTCACAGCGAAAGCTTGGCCTGGATCGTGCCGGCCATATGGAATGGATAAGGGCACAGTCTCTTAAATTGTGATTATGGGGTTCAGTAGGGGCTAGAGAAGCGATCCAGCAAGGAACTCATTGAAAAGGATCCCACAATGCAAAGACTAGGTTCTTGAAACCGGAATTTCGTGTTTTTCTCTCTTTTACAGGAAATAATTGCGGAGGCTGAGTTCACTGTTTTATTCAGTAATTAGCATATATGGTCTTAGTTTATGGACTGGGAGATGGGGTTTTGACAAAATAACCTGCATTGTATGTGCCAAATAGTCGTCACACTAAAATGGGTTGTAAAATGCGTAACTCAAAAGAAACTCTTCACTTTGGCATCTGTTGAGACCATAGTTCCTGCTGCTTGTCAGTCCATGCAGGCCTGTTGGAGGTTGCTCTTTTCAATTCTAAACTGAGATTGGTGAACTTTAGCCTTGGGCATAGAGTTTTAAGGAGTAAATTGGATGTTTTATGTGCATGTAATTTTGCTTTATAAACGTAAAGCTTTCTACAGGATGAGTTAGTGTTAATAGACGCTGGTAGGTGGGTATTCAAAGGACAGTTCTGCGTGACCTATATGATATTTTGACTGTCAATACATTAAATTATAATCTGTCACTGTCATTTGCTGTACAGTTTATAGTGCTGTTAAGCCTCAGGATTACTTAATATGCTTTGTGATGTTAACTTTGATACTGTTGTCTACTTTTTCCTCTTTTTCTCTTGAGTTGCCCCAAGGGTTAAAGATTTTTCTTTGGATATCAGATGTTTTAAAATTCGTTTTCTCTGTGTTGAGGCAATCAATTTTAGAAAAAGCAGTTCTACATTATAATCCACATGAAACATTATAAAGAGTGTTTTGAATAAGTTAATAATCATCACTCTCTAATTTTGGCTTTAGACTGCAGTTTAATATAATGGAAAAGAGTAATCTTGATAAAAAGTGGTTTAAAAAGGCGCATTTATTGTTAATGAACCTCATAACCAAAACCAGATGGGACCCCGATCAACGGTAAACCTTTAGTTCTCAGCGTGCCACCCTGGAGTAAAAAGATAAATAGCCATTATTATTTCTCAAACTTTATAGTTCTTCAGTTGGCACTCCTAAGGTTGCTTTTAAACCTTCAGATTAACATCACTCTTCCCTTTTTTGATTATAGAGGATGAAGTAGTCTGTAGTTAAACCAAAACAAAAATGTTTACAGAAAACCAAGTAATACAAACTGACTTTCAACAAATCCAGATCTGAATAGCTTAGGTATAATTTTTGAAAAATACAAGACAGGTCAAATTAATAGACAGCTGGTAGATACTGGTAATTATCATATTCTCCTTTTTCCTAAATATGTTCCCCTTAGTGTTGATAAGCCCAATATTTTAAGTATGATAAAAGTTCATAATTCTGCTTACCTGCTGTTACCAATTCTAGCTGAAACTTATACAAGTGACTTTTATATTGAACTAATATTATCTTACATACAGTGTAAAATGTACAATAAAATTGAACATAATTTTTTTTCTGAAATTACAGTACTACCTTCATTGCATAGTGAGATTACTTTTGCATATTGGAGATGATGTTTTACCAGTATCAAGGTTTTTTTTTGTTTTAGAGTGAACTTAGCATGTCCCCCTATTAGTATATAAAGTCTTTTCAGATTTTGCTGTTTAAATGGATATCCACGTTTTATTGGTAATGCACACCTAAACATTAGCTCTAAAAGACAGCTTGAGTTGTAATTCTTCAGTACCTAGGATATTTGAAGAAACCCTTCACTTCTTCCTGTTTGCTTGGGGTGAAATGACTCAGTCACATGTTTGACCCAAGGCTTGACTAGATCTTTAACTGGGCAGCGGAACTCTTGAAACTTTGATAGTAGAAAACTTGTCTGCATTAGTGTGGGAAGCCGGTGGGGCCTTCTTTTGAGATGTTGTCTATATTTTCCTCAAAACACATGTAAAATATGAACATGCATGAAATTTAGTATTTTGGACTGATTATTCTTCCATTCTTTATTAAACTGTTGCTATTGTAGTCTGTAATGAGTGTGTAGTTTTTAAAAATTATGACTACGTAAGTACAATTTTCTGTTTTTCTTTTTAGCTTGTAATTCTTGTTCTAAAAGTAAGCCCATTTTTGTTCACTTAGTTCTGTTTGTAAGTGACAAATTACCTTTTCATTAATGTTTGTTGATACAATTGCCACATATTATTAATTTAACCAGAAATGGGGTATTATATAGTAACATCTGTATTATGAATGTGTAGCTTTACGAATACATTTGTGGAGAGAAAAGTCTAGCAAATGTTTATATGGGACACATGTGTAGCTGTAGACCTTCACCCAATTATAACATGTCTGTCTTCTCTTTAAATTCTGGCAGGTGGTCTTTAGAGAGTGACTGAGTATGGATCATTTGAACGAGACAACTCAGGGGAAAGAACATTCAGAAATGTCTAACAATGTGAGTGATCCGAAGGGTCCACCAGCCAAGATTGCCCGCCTGGAGCAGAACGGGAGCCCTCTAGGAAGAGGAAGGCTTGGGAGTACAGGTGCAAAAATGCAGGGAGTGCCTTTAAAACACTCGGGCCATCTGATGAAAACCAACCTTAGGAAAGGTAAATACTTTTGAGCCAAACCTGGATTGCTGCAAGCATGGTGTCTACCCAATACCCTGTTGTGTGGGGGTGGAGGGGCAGAACATGTTTTGTATATTCTTTTCCTGGATTCTCCTTCTGAAATGAAGCTAGTTACATTCTGGGTTGTAGTATCAATCATGTTTTCATTGTATAGGCTGTGTTCTTGAGTGTGGAACATCTTATTCTGTTGCGGATTGAAATCATTGGACTTTTTGGATGATAAAGATTAAGTATAAAGGTTGTAGTTTATGCCAAGGTCAGCTCAAAAGGTGCTGTTATAGTAAAGAATAGCAGGTGACTGTTAACGTAAACTAATTCCTGTTAAGAGTAAGTCAATTAGGGTGTTTGGAAATCACCCCGCTTTTTTATTTTTTAAAATGAGTACTTCTTGTAAGGCAGTCTCAGAGATCATGAAAATCTTACATAAGGTGATATAAAAGTTTGGTAATATCATTTTTGTGGGGTTTCTTTTCTGAAGAGCATATTCAGTATTTAGCAGTGGAAAACCTGGTGATTCTAGTTTTTTAAGTTTTGCTGTATGTGGGTATAGGAAAAGTAGATTTGAGTGACTTTATGGAAAAAAAAGGATATAACTGCTTCTTACCAATACGAAAATTGATGCAGTTTGACAACTTTGAGTGTGTTTTACATAAAGTAGTGCCCAGCCTGGGTATAATGCATGTGCCTCATAAGGGTCTTTATTTTGTTTCTGAATAACACGTATAGAAATCAGATTTTCCTTGCATTTGCTAAGCGAAGGATAAAAATGCCATCTTTTAGCAACCAAGAATATTAAGTAGATAAAGTTAGAAGGCAGAGGAATTTCATTGTGCCTGATGCATAACATTTATCATACAATCATTTATTTTTTCCTTGGTTTGGCGAAAACAAAGAATATATTGATCCTGAAATGAACAGACACAGCAGTCCGTATTGTTAGATCTTTATCTATTAAAAATGGAAAAACAGCACTTCAGCAAATTCTTTGGCCTCTACTCATGATTACCCTATTTATTGATTGTTTGCCAAGAATGTATGCATCTTAAGAAAGCCAGGGTAAGAGCATTAAAAATATAATTTATTATGGCTTTTCAAACAGAGTGCATTAATATTGTACTGCGAAACACTGGGGCTTTATAAAAAAGACTTTCTGACGCCGGCAAACATATAAGTTCCATAAATTCCTAAATAGGAGATTTCAGCTGTCTCTGGTATTATGTGATATTTGCACAGCAAACTTTAATGCCAGGACAGTTTTAGACAAGGATTCTACAGACTTCACTGCTCCTTATGGCAGACGTGCTGTTTACACAGGCTCATAAACCTTCAGCAAAAGCTTCTAAGACTGCCTTCAGGTTTAAATCATGAGGTATTTTTAGCGTTCAGCAGTGACCAGTGCTCTCCTCTTTTAATGCCGGGAGGTTGTGAAGTTGCTGTAGTTGGAAGTCTCGCCAAACACTGGGACGAATAATCAGACGTTCTGAGAAGGCTCCTGTTTAGCATTACTCCCAGTAACAGCAGGGCAACCCTGACAGTTTGCTAGAAGATTTAGCAGCTGGATTTATAATTAGATATTATTGTTACTTTATCTCTTGCCACTTTTATTAGCTATAAGGTAGCTGTAAATTTGATCAATACGATACAAAGTAAATTCAGTATATTTCAGTAGTATAAAAAGCCTATATTGTTTCATAGATCTGAGAAGTTATTTCATAGGCCTGAGAAGCAGCGTATAATAGAACACATCTGTTTCATCCATGAGAAGAAAAATCAATGTATATGTTTTTGTTGTACTAACCCAGTTCTTAGAAGACATCAGTGCAAGGGGAGGAAGAACTAAAGTACAGTAATTTCGCTTCCTGATCAAATGCTTTTTAAAAAAAATATTTTATTTGTGATAGCTTTTTAAAAAATGTAGTTTATTTAGAAAGGTCTCTGCTTAATCAGATTACAAAGTCACTACAGCCTTTCAGTGTTTTGTCCTCCTCATCTTGTTTTTTGTGAGTATGGTTTTTGTTTGACAGGTGCTAGATAAAAATTGTGACTGAGCTGGGAAAGCACTACTAAGAAAAAGGGGATGAATGTTTTTATTTGTTTAGGAGGTTTTGCCAAAATACCTTCAAGCCAAGGAAGAAATTACCAGTTTGCATATTGCTATTTTTGCTGTGGTCTCCCCAAGTCGTCTTCTGATCCCTGATGGGTTTTCTCTCTGGTATACAGCAGCTGAATGAATGACAAGAATATTGGCAAGCTTTGCGGCTTGTTTTTCTTGCCTAGCCTGTTGGTACTTCCGAATGAGTTTGTGAGCTTCTCTAAACCTAGAGGGGTTTATTTGTCAGAGCTAGAGTCTCTTGTGAACCGTTCACTAAAGCTTTGGTGAAGATACACGTGTGGAAAAAATGTAGCTGTTTTATTGCCGGCTTTTGTTCAGAAGAAACAGGTAAATAGAGAATTTGTAAAGGGCCTGTCTGGTGTCAGTAGGAAATATAGATTTTTGGAGGTGCTTGATACGCACTAGACATCTTCAGAAGTTGGTAAGATTCTTGAGTCCGGAGGACAGAGCTGATACAAGCATGAATGTTGTAGGACTAATTGGGGATCCTGGGTGCCCTGTTAAAGTAACCCGTGTCATCATTTATTCTAAAGATGATACCCTCCTGGCACTTTGCCACGGTACAGTTACATCTGTTTTTAACCCTTTTCTGTTATCGCTGCAAGTGTGGCAGTATGCTGGGTGAACACCTTGAGTGCAGTAGCAATGTGTGATTTCAGCTTTTATAGCTACCCTGTTTTCTAACAGTGGTGCGACCTGTGCTTGTTAATCATCTGGCTACTGAGCTATTGCCTTGGATTAAAGTAAAGCAAGAGAGAACACATCAAATCCGTGTAAATTCCTTGATTCTGATCTATCCTGAAGGGGCCACTTTCCTGTTCTCTCTCATTTTATCATGTTATGTAATGGAACTTGTTCGTTTTAAAGACTATGGCCACTGTGATATCTTTTTAGTTAGGTAGATTAAATGAGTAGTCACAGAAATAAATGTTATTTATTTCTGCATTATGCACATTGACATTGTGTGTTATGAACATCAGTGTGGTTTTGTGTTTCTTGAATGGAACCATTAGAACAAATATCTCAAAAAGAAAATAATTTTTTGACCAAAGATAATTTGTTTAGACGCAAACAAGAAAAGTTTATTATTAAGGGAGGCATCTAGGCAGTGGGAAGGTGGGTTGTGAATACAACTGCAGTGCATTCTGTGTGTGTACCGTATACTACTCACAGCAAATCAAATAAGACACACTTGTCTCTTGTCAGCATTATTATTTGATCAAAAAAAGGTAATTCTACATTGGGAAGTGCACCGTTAAAATTAGAGCAGAGCTCAAGTTACCTTAAGACCAACTTCGTGTTCTATTTAAATATTTCTCTTACAACTTTAAAAAATAAAAGTTGCTTATATTTTATATTTGTGTGTGAATGTCTGCATCTCTGTACCCAGTCTGCCTTGGAAGCACAGTTTCTCACTGTTGTAAAGATTTATTTTTATAGCATAATTTTTCCTTCCCCTCCAAACTATATTTCTGAAGATTGTTGTTTTCCTGCCTTTTTCTCTGTCTTTTTGATAGGAACCATGCTACCAGTTTTCTGCGTGGTGGAACATTATGAAAACGCCATTGAATATGATTGCAAGGAGGAGCATGCGGAATTTGTGTTGGTGAGAAAGGATATGCTTTTCAACCAGCTGATAGAAATGGCACTGCTGTCTCTAGGTTATTCGCATAGCTCTGCTGCCCAGGCCAAAGGTAAATAATGCATATGTGGGGTGGGAAAAATTGCTTGGCATCCTTTGTTTACCTCATAGAGAAAGCAGTGAATATCTTTATTCAAAGAGCTGTAGCCCGTGTTTTACATTGGTTCCTTATAGACTATGGCTTTAAAAAATTGGCTTAATTCAGTTTGGTTTAGTTAACACACATTTTGCTCATGTGGAATGTTGAGGTAGATTTTTTTTTAAATTACTTCAGCTGAATCATTAGTATGCTTATTGACCTTAATAATCTGCTCCACTGAGGACCCACAAGGAAGTGAGGAGCGTATTTGAGCAGATGGACTGTTGAGAGTCAATTTGCATTTATGACTGAATATCTAGTTCTGTTTCTTTTATTCTGTTTCTGATGGTTTTATGGGCTGTAAAGTATTTTTCAGTGCTGATTCCCCCTGCAATAGAGAATCTTATCTAAATCGTAAAGCCATTTAGAACTGGTTTTGCTATGTCTTATTAGAACTTTCTGTAAGTTAGGAAAATGTGGCCTTATGCATAGGTTTTATTGATGGGGTTTTATTTCCAAAATAATAAACAACCCTATAGTCATTTACATAATTTCACAATTTGGAAAGCTAAGCTGTGAATATTTTCACTGACCTGCCTTTTAGAGGAAAGGGAATCATTCAAACAGAAATAACAATATTGCTTGTGGTGGGGGCAGTAGAAAAAAAAAAGCTTTCTATTAGATATATCATGTGAGAGTAAAATAGTCAGTGACATATTCTCTTTATCTGGAATAGGGCTAATCCAGGTTGGAAAGTGGAATCCAGTTCCACTGTCTTATGTGACAGATGCCCCTGATGCCACGGTAGCAGATATGCTTCAAGATGTGTATCATGTGGTCACACTGAAAATTCAGTTACACAGGTGAGTCAAGGCAGCCGTTCTGGGGTGAAGCATTCTTCTTACCTAGTTCTCTGAAATAACACGTCCCCCCGCAACCTTCAGCTCCTACTTACCCTGTGTTTCAGAAAGGTTAATCCAAATTTATTTTGTTGTCTTACCCCTTCTGTTCTTTTCCCCTCACTTCAATGGATAACTTAACCCCTCCCAAATTTGTAGATTTTTCTAGGTTATCAAAAGACAAGACTTTTTATATTTAGTCAATTAAATGATGCATTACAAGAAGGCATTTTACATAAAGTTTACTTAAGAAAAAAATATTTTTGCATATCATGAACAGTGCCATCTGTGTACATTTTGTGAAAGAATGCCTTATTTGCTATTGCCATGATCTTATTTATGTTTTTTTTTTTACCATTTTATTTCGTATGAAGAGAGTAATGAAAGGAAATCAGTTAATACGTTAATGCTTTTCACGATGGCTCCTGAGAAAGCAGTACACCTTAAATTGTCTTCCCAAGCGCATCAGAGCAGGAAGGTAGAAGTAACATGAAAAAATAGCCACCACAGGCAGCTGATGTATAATTCATGCATCGATACAGCAGATGTGTTGTATAAAGTAATTAACTAATCGGAACAATCAGGAGACCGAGAGCAATCTCCAGATGCATCTGTTTGATGCGCAAAATGAAATCTGTCTGTCTTAAAGGAATGTTCTGCAGCGGGATGCAATCTTGTAATAATCCCCTTTCTAATCTATGTCTCAAATAGTTGCCCCAAACTAGAAGACTTGCCTCCTGAACAATGGTCGCACACCACAGTAAGGAATGCTCTGAAGGACTTACTCAAAGATATGAATCAGAGTTCATTGGCCAAGGAGTGCCCCCTGTCACAGGTACTTAGCATAGCGTGTAATAAATAATAAGATATCATGGGCAACTTGGGCTTGAGGTCTGATGGGGCTCTAGAGTTTAAAGCAACTGGTATCTGAAGCAAGAATTTGCCAAAAAACGCAAAATTACTTGACCACTGCTGACCTTTAAAAATGTGCCTGATTCATTCTGAACAGAACCCTTACACGTTTTTCCCTTCGGGGAGAGTGTTAAGGACTGTTTACGTGGAAAAACAGTTAAGCAGAAAACTATGCTGGCTAGTCTTTAGATTCTTCTTAGGGCTCTGAGCCTGGTAGCTACAGTCTCCTTAGTGACTTCCTGAAGGAAGAGCCAGGGTAGTAGACTTGCTCAGAAGTTTGGCACATAGGAATAGCAGTATTAGTGTTAACATGCAAAGCTTCAACATGCTGTCTGAATAAAATAAGAATACAGTTATTGGCTCCTTTGTTCATTACTGGGGGGGGTATATTTAGTAGAAATAAAAGTAAGTACAGAAATATTTTGTCCAGATCAAAGGTTGAATAGTTATTATTCATTAGAATTTTGTAGCCTATTTTGAGGCATTAGTTTTTTTGGTGTTTTGTTTTTAAGTGGAATCCTTTTGCCTTTGAGATGCCTGTTGTACCATTAGGGGTTTATGAAATGAGATTTATTATTGGACTTCATTTTTTGGGGTGAATTTTGATGGAGAACAACTAAAGCTTTAGGTAGAAACTGCTGTTGTTTCCAGATTTAAAAATCACACATCATTTCTGAAAATGTTCAGCTGATTTCAAATAAGAAAGAAAAAGGATGCTGTGAACCCTCTCTTAGCAGTCTGCTTATGTGTTTACCATGTATTATAATGCAGTCCCTTATTATCCAAACCCATAATATACTGTAATTGAGATCTAATTTGATTTTTGTTAAATTTTTAAAGTTTTCTTTTAATTTAGGCTTAGAACTGTAATTCAAATATTAATCTGTCACTTAAACTTGTATCTAGGAGTTCTGTAAGTAAGATTTTCAATGTATATTTCTACTCTGTTCTGAGTTGTAGGTATTCTCAGGGTGTATATGTAATGTAAGGCTCATGAAGATTAGAGGGTACCTTTGCAAGGGAGCTTGTGGGCTTTTATTCTACTTTTCATGAAGAACTCTTTGCATGTCAGGTTTGATGAATTATAGTCCTATAGCTTTGCTTTTATATTGGTAGTTTTAGGAGGAAAGCAAATTCTAAATTAAGCTACAGCCTCAGATTAAATATTTTCTGTATTGATAAGCATTCATTTCTTACAATTTAGGGCAATATTTTTTGTCAGCTCAGTTATACATGCAGCTAATCTCTATCATGAGTCTCTCACCCTTGGAATAGAGAAGATGTGAAATTACAACTATCAAATAAAAATACTTTAAATTCATTAAACTCAGGTACAGCAACAGAATCATCTAATGAAACAGGATGACTTATTTTACTTCTGAGACTGTGTTTTGCAGACCACCCCACATAACATGTTATGTGATTATTAGCATTCAGCAATTTGAGATGACCTAGAATTAAATGTTTTATAAATTTAGAGTTAAAACAATATGAACACCCAGAATAGGAATCTCATGTATCTTCATGTTCCTGAATGTCCCGTTGGTTTTGGAAGTATGTTTAAAGACATAAGGCATTTTACCATGATCTGGAAAAATGTATGCTACTTCAAATATTTATTGATACAGTCAGTGAAAAATACTTGTTAAATGGTATCCACATTGAGCCAGTAAACTTTTCCACAGTGTAGTCTTTTAAATATAATTGAATTTACTTAATGTTGTCATGCAAAATGAACACTGACAATTATAACATTAAACAAAATGATAAAATGAAATGTAGAACTAGGTGGAGTCATACATAGGTGAATTTCTGGTGTAGAGGTGTTTAGAAGAACACATTACCCTGTGTCGCTGGAGACCTCACCATAATGATTCGATGGAACTAGGCTGTGATTGTAGTATGTGTTAAATTATAATCGTCCTTTCTTAAAAAATACCTTTTAAAAATATGCCTGTCTTACTGGCAGCAAAATTTTAAATTCAGTTACTATTTTGAGACAATAACCTCTAAATGAGGGAGCAACTTTATATTTTGCTGTATCATTTTCTGTTTCATTCTCTAGAATGAATCTATAAATTGGATACTCAATGATTTTATTAAAAACTCTTCCACTTTTTTTGGTCATTTTTTTCCTAAAGATGAAGGGGGCTGCCTAAGGCCTAAGCCTAAATATATATTTCTCTTTCTTCTATGTTTGAGATTTCATGATGTAGACATTATAGTGAAAAATGCCTAGCCAATAACTGTTGTCTTATCCTTATACAGAATTCTTACACAGAATGGAGCTTAATTTCAAGAAATTATTAAGGCTATACTTCTCCCATGAAATTTTTGTTTTATTCATGTGAGAACTGTTGACATATTTTCCAGTGTATACATTTTACTGTATCTTGAGGGTTTCGTTTTCTTTAATATGATACAGTACTCCAGTAGCAACAATGATTACAGGCTCCCTAAATAGTATGTTTAGCAGAAAAATCTGCCCTCTGGGCAAAGAGTCCCTCTGTAGAGGCTAAGAGGGAGTAGGAATGGCAGACCATCAGGAATTTGCCTGGGGTGTTTGACAAACCCTGCGTCCAAAACTCTTAGGAGGATTGTCTAATATTTGCTAAGCAAATGTCTAGTTGTACTTGGATTCTTGGAATTAGAATGGCTCATCCTTTCCTGGCTCCTCTTTTGACAGGCGAAGGAGCTAGTGTCCCTAGAGATTTAAAGTCAAGGTGCCAGGTAGTGACTAACCCAAAAGTCCTGATTTCCTATGTCCTTGCCCAGTGGTAAATTTTAAAGTGTGGACATTAAAATGGTTACTTAGGTTTTTGTGCAATAATGTTTTCTTTGATAATATTTGCAAGGTTTTCTCTAGCTGCAGAAATTCCATAAGTGGGTATGTGGTTTGATTTACAACTTGTACTTTTATTTGTGTTATTACTTTCCTATCATAAATCTGCCCAAGTAGATTGATGTGTGTTTATTAAGTTCTGTGTATCACGTGTTTGTTTATTTTTATAAAATGTTCTAAGATATAAAAAATGCTTAGCTCATTATAGATCTGAGGTTGGATGTTTTGTTGCTTTTGTCTTCTTTCAGTGGATGTGGTTAGATAAGTTGGGTATTGCATTCAGAACTGAGGCTAAGTAGGAGAAAATAAAGTCTGATTTAGGGATAGGAAAGCTTGTAGTCATGAAACTTCTGAAGGTATGCATTTAAGAGTAAATTGGGAATTAAAAAACTTAACATTTGATTTACAATGAAACATTAAATCTTGATTATATTTTCCCCTGGAGTTTTAGAAATTGAATTTAAACATTGGATAAATACATACATTCTGATACAGGGACACATAATTTTGTTAAAGGTACCTTAAGTAAAAGGTCAGTTATTATTTCTACCAGCCTAATGGTTTCTTTTTGAAAGTGTTTGGGTCAAATATTTCTGAAAGATTTTTACCTGCCATGTGCATTTTTACCTCCCTGCCTTCACCATATGTGTGATGCTTGTGTGAATACACAAAGACAAAGATACACAGAGAACTTCCACTTTTTTAAATCATTGAATCATTTTCTATTTTATTTCTCATCTGGGGGAAAGATACCTCCATGTCAAGTCCAATATAAAGTGAGAAATGTCATTTCTGTTTTCAGCTAGTAAAATATATTAAGACAAATTTAAATTTGAACATCTTATTTAGAAATAAAATTGAGAAAAGTGACTTCAAAATTTTCCCTTTCTGATGGCATCTGAGGTTTTAAAGGATGTTGGAGTTTTTATTAGTTACTAACAAAACAGATAATCAGAGAAACTTCCCTGTCTGTCTTCCTGAGACTGAGCATTTAAGGAGGTCGATGCTCTGAAATTTGACAGTCCTTTCAATAGGCATTTTAATAAACTCAGGTGTTCAGTGGTTTTCAGTATGTATTACAAGTGACACTGGAAGAAAAATTTAAAAATCTATTCTATAGTAGTGATTGCCTAAAAAAAAAAACCACTGCACTGTTTATTTTCTCCTAATTTTTTGACTGAAACGACACATTTCTTGAATTTTTAAATATTAATAGTCACATTCTTTCAAGAGAATATCCAGTGTCGGTATTAATAAGTTGCATTTCACATGAGAGGCTGATCTATGTATTCACATATTCATATATTTACTCACTCAAAAATACATATTGAAATAGTAATTTTCAAAAATGTATTGGTGGTCTGCTTTGTCCCAGGCATCCTATTTCCTATGTTGCAATAAAGATAACACATCTTAATAGCTGAAATAATACAGGACTAACTTCATTTAGTGCTTTTGATGTATCTCATGCTTCTGTCTTCCTAAGTAGTAGGCAGTTTCATACCCCATGTTCAAATGAGAAACCTGCAGCACGAAATGTGTGAGTGTCCGTGGCTGTGTGGCTGGTGAAATAGAGGGAAAGGCTTGAGAGCCAGGGAGCTTAAGCCAGTGTCCTTCTTGACCACATATTTAAGATAAAGGAAGTTTACAAAAGGAAAAGAAACTTTATATTAATTTGATGTGTTTCATAATACACTTTGATTTCTCTGAAATAGTGATACTAGTTGCCATTTTCCAGTTGTACTTATTTTCACTGTGGAGGATTTTCTTTGACATACGTATTTTGGTTTTGGTCTTCCTGTTCATACAGTGACTTGTTTTAAAAGTTCCATTATGTCATGCCTCCTTTTAAAGACACGTGGGGGTGATTTAGATGATGGGGACTCTGCTGGGTAACCTGGCCTTTGGTTTGAATGTGCAGTGCTGTGCTGTCGCTTGTGCTCCCCATCCTCTTACGTTCTGAAGATCAGTGGGTATCACTGAGCTAACATTTCGTTTGAAATACAAAGTAATTTTAAGCTTTTTTGTTAAATGGAGAATACTGAAAATAAATTTTTCAGGTCTCTTTGAAAATACAAACCTTTGTCATCAAACTGGCCTGATCTGATGTGCAAAGGATACACCTGGCAGTTCGATTTAAAACTACAAAGTGAGGATTTTGTACGAGCCACTTCCCAGCTTAAAATGGGAAGTCTTGTGGTTAAGCATCCTATGTGTTGAGGAAAAGCTCCAGAGATTTGTTTCCTTTTTAAAATTATTAAACATTTCCTCAGTCCTTATATGACTATAGGAATCTAAAATAAATGTTTGCTTTTGTCAGGGACTAAAGTACTTGCTAATAACTAATTGGATATTATTACCACTTTCAGCAAATGTATTAGTGCTGAGATGCATAAAAGAAATGGCAAACCATTCTTCACATGCGTAACTGTGTGAATTTCAGAAGTTACATCAACCAGTTTTTTTGCTTCCTTTCCCAAACGAGTCATGACATTATTCTAGTTCCTCTTTCACTTTCTGAAATGTCTGCTCCATGTGAATATTATGATATTATGTAATCTACAAAAAGCTATCCTACAAATTTTCCTTTTTCAGCCTAGTATATCAAGCTCATTTTTAGCTGGTTTAAGTAGATAAGTATTTTACAGTAGCTTGATGCTAGGTATCTGTCATCTTTCAGGTACATTAATCAAAAAAGTCAAACTTTAAAACATCTAATTTAAAATGGATTGATCTCAAAGATTTTATAGCCTCTATCTTCTCGCAATAGTAAAACCTAAGAGTTTAAACCACGCCAATTTAGAGCGCTTAACGGTGTGCAAGTACTTCATTGTCACTTAATAGATTTTTACCTATGCCTTGTTTTAGATCTGAACAGGTTTCCTTTGACCTCAGAATCACTAACACCAGGAAAATTACCATTTCATGAGCGCATTTACTCTCTTTTCTCCCCTGATGCGTAGAGTAATAAATATTAGGAGTAGAAATGGTCTGAGACAAAGCCTATTAAATGCTATTTTCTAATTGTTTTTTTAAAAACTTAACTAAATCATGCTAATCCAACTAATTTTCTTGTTAAACAGAACTAGTTTTAGAGTGCTGCTTGAGCATTTTTTTTTTTTTGCCCTTCAATTAACTACTGAAATATCAAGTTGGGTTCTATCTGGATTTGCTTTTCAAATCTGCTTTATTTCAGCACCAGATTTCGGCCCCAGACAAACCAAGAAAACACCCCTAAGTTAAAAATAATCAAAACAAACAGATACGCAAACCCAATTTTTCCTTCTTTTCACTAGAAACTGCTTGATGATAACACGCTGTGAGTATAAAAAACATGAGAGCCTTTAACATAACAGGAGAGAGCGCAGCCCTGGTTCTGCAGCTCACTGCCAATTGAAGTAAGGAACGCGCTGACTGTTGGGACTTTTAAATCTAGACTTAAAAGTTATTTGTTCTGTTTAGCATTTTTAAAATGATTCTATTAGGAATTGTATGTGCTTCAGTTTTAATTTTAACTCATAATGATTGTAAAGCACCCTGGGATGCTTGTATGAAGGGCGCTACAGAAATGTAAGATTGTATTGTGTTCTAATATGCTGTTTTATTATGGAGTGCTAGGGTTTCATCATGGACAGTTCATAAGGTTGCAGAATTCCTCACTGTGAAGAAGGAAGCTGACTTCTGGTAACATCTCTGTTTTTCCTTCTGTAATTCTTTAAAAGTTTATTCTTTTATCTTTTTCTTTGGAAAATATTGATTATTTTGTATTGCAATATTTTCCCTTAGAAATGCTAATCTAATTTAGCTTACTCAAAGGGGCTAAAGATGTAAACCAGATAATACCTCGGAAATAAAGAAAAGATTAAAGCTGTAATTGTTTTTATCATTTGAGATTGTAATCTTACATGGATAATAAGACCTGGTCCTTCAATACTGCATACCACTGACTGTCAGAGACTTACACCATTTTTTCTGTCAATCAGTTGTTCCAAAGCAACCGAAAATGTGAAGCTAGGGGCTGGGGATTTAGCTCAGCGGCACAGCGCCTGCCCGGCAAGCACAAGGTCATGAGTTCAATCCCCAGTACTAGGAAAAAAAAAAAAAAAATGTGAAGCTAAACTGGAATTACAAACGTAGGGAAATATTGCCGTGGGGATTTCCCCTACGTTATTCGAACATATAACAGTTATTTCTTGAAGCAATACATTTCTTCAACAGCTTCATTCTGGCACTTTTTCATTCTGGCACCTTTTACCTGTCTTTTTCATTGCTTTTTATCAGTTTTTGTGGTGAGACGGTACACCATAGCCATTAGGAATTGAGCTTTGTTGTGACCAGCTGTATCAGTTTGGGCAATCCATGTCTCTGTTTCCCTGTCTACAAAGGAAGAAGAGAACAGTTCCAAGGTTTTAGTATTGCTGTCAGAATTAAATGAGTAGATACTGGTAAAACATTTAAAATATTTTCTCAACTCTGAAGTATATACTAACTTTAGTTGTTTTTATAAAATGTGGACATTGAAAATTTGAAGTTACACTCGTGTGTGCCACATAGTTTAAGAAACTTAGTTGCTACTTAGATTGATATGAGCTGCTTTTTGAGTAAAAAAAAGTTTTTTTTCATTTATTACAAAAGGGCTTTATTATAATTCATTCCCACCTTTAATGGATACTTTTACAAACACCCTTACAATCTTTATAAAGTTAGGACATATTGTTAATGAAAATGAGGGGAGATTTGGCCTTATACTTAGAAATAAGTTCATTTGCAAGTTAAGCAAATGTAATCCTTAGAACAGACAAGGTCAAAGAGTAAAGATGCCTCATTAAACCATCCTCAGGATATGAGTTTGACTTTTCCTGTATCAGCACCCAATGGTGTCTTTTCTTTATGTGCCCATCATTTTTCTTACTACATTTAATTGTGGATTTATGGTTTACCAAACCAAAAGCAAATAACTTGTGAATGTCTTTTAAAAAGACCTACTGATATGCGGAGTTGTCGTGTTTTTGCATATTTTAGTGTTCTTCGTTATATGTACAAAACTTACATGTTTATAAGCAGAACAAAAGTCTTAAAATGGACTCAGAGGTCTGAAAAGAATGTTTTAAATAACCCTAGTTATATCACATTTAAGCACATGTTTTGGTAACATATTTTCAGCATTTCTAGACATGTTTTATATTTTTCTTTCACAACTGAACATATATTTCAGCTTAGCTAATAATTTGTATTGTGTCTCAGTTGTGTTAGATTTGAGACACACATGGTTTAACTGTTAGTTCCATTTGTCCATTTTCTTCTCATATTCAAGAGAAAGAGGGAAAATGTCACTAAACAGAGCCACATGATTTATATACAAATGGTACTGGCAACATAGAAACGTTAGCAGTTGATGTCACCCCATGTTTGCTTAGAGTGTCCACTCCTTGGCTGATGTTCTGAAGTCCGTAACTAGCCGTGTAGACTCCATTTAGAGCTACAAACATGTAGGGTTTTAGAGTCAATGTATAAAGGTCCAGAAACACTTGAATTTGGAGAGAACTGCAAGTGTGGATAACTATTCATCCATTCCAGACAGAGCCTAGGGGACTGGGGTATCCACCCATCTGCAGTAGCTCCAGTTCACCCACTGATGGATGGAGCACCTTATTTCATGGTGTGCAACCCATATCAATTCATTTGTACTGTTTTTACTATAACTCCTGAAGAGACGATTACCAGAGAGAAGATGGCATTTTCCTGAAATGTGAAAGATCTTCATAATATTAATAAGGATGAAGGCAGATTAATGTGATTTCTTTATGTCCTAATCCAGAGGTGACATTGGTTTATATTTGTCTAATAGACATGGGAAACTGTGACTAAAAGCTAATGGTGGTGAATAAAATACAGCAATTAAGGTCATAGTTCAGTCCTTAGTGTCCTGTGAAGTTTTAGCTCAGATCTGAGTGGAGCCCATGGATTCCACGAGGGACTTCCTGAAGATTTGTGCAGATCCTGAAGTAATAAGCCACTTTTTAGGGAAGTATGTAGTGGGATAGCTGTATAGGTTTCATGAGATTCGCTATGATATAGCTAAAAGCTGGGACTACACTCTGCCATTTTTAGGCATAATGGCTTAAAATGTAATAGTATTCAAATAATGAAGGAATGAAGAGGGAATATAAAGTCCCTTGGGAAGAGTTACCAATCGTAAGTGCAATATTTACTTTTGGAAAAACAAATTGTTCAGAGTATTTGAGTTCTTGTTTCCATTCTGCACTTTTTCAGAATTCTGTGTTTAGGACCTCTGAAATGTAACACAAATTTGGTATCTTTTTCCCTTTATTTCTAAAGATAGATACTAGAGATTTTAATCTGTGTAGGGAGTGAGAGATTTGTGCACACAAGGGCATCAGACGAGGAATAAGCAAGCATTCTCTAAATATATAAGCTAGTGCAGAGCACCTAAGATTCAGAGTATTAGAAAATAACTTTTGCCATAAAATCAAATAAAACTCGATCAGAAAAAAATTGTGAAAATTATATTGGATTAGAATAATGCTTAATAATGATTATAATTTTATAATACTTATAATTTATAATTTCAGTGATAAATACAATGCCGAAGGGTTTTAACCTTCCTAAGATGAAACTGTAGTTGGAAATGTTTGCACAATGAGTGCTTGAAAATGAATGATTTGTACTACAATCAAATCTTCCATAGTCACTCTATCTGAGAAGATGCGAACATTTCATAGACTTATAACACTGTTACAAAGGACATTGGCGATTACCTAAATTCTGTTTATATTATACACTGTGTCTGGTTAATTTGAGATATTACCCTTAATATACCTGGTAGCAAATATTTTATAAATTAAGTTCTATTTACTGAAAATTCGTTTTGAGTAAGAAGGTATCAGCATAGTTAAAAGATCTAGAATAGGTACTTATACACAGGGACAAAGTAGAGAATTTGGTTAAAGAATATTATGTGGGGATTATATAAAATTACTTTAATTATGTGAAGGAGACATCATATGAACTGTGAACCAATATTTTCTTTAAAAGTTATGAATTGGGTTTTTAAATAATTAAATAAAATTTCCCTGCTTTGAAATGATCACATTTTCATCTGTAGGAAATGTATTAGGAAAATTAAAACAGAATTGGATAGGTTCTTTCTGTGCTTCTATTTGCATTTCTTTGCAGCTTTATACTGAGTTTACATTTTTAGTGGCGTGTCCAGGTTGCTCAGTCTGAAAATGCCATGATGTTCAGGCGCTGGGCTGTAGCAAGATGGCAGGAGTCATAACTCTGACCGTTGAAGTTTAAGTAAAATTTAGAAGTGATTAGTCTCTTCTCAACAAATTGAGATATCAAGTAGACCCCACTTGTCTCTCCCAAGAGAATAACTTAGGAAGCAGTAGAGGACCCAGAGGAAAAGATATGGGGAACATAAGCTAACAAGCACAAACAGATATTATACCTAGAAATCCTGCTGTTTGCTGTCATAAATTGAAGCCCATCTCCTGTCCTTCCCATCCACAAATACCAGACAGAGACTCTGGTAATTCTCCACAAATTCATTCCATGTCAGTATCTCATGTGATCCCCTTTTTAGAGACTGTTTGTAGTATTTGATATATTTTGGGATTAAAAGAAAACTCTATTTAAAGAGGACCTTTGTTAAACTGTATTTGAGTGTGGAGTTGATTCAGTTGTGTTTGAATACAGAGTTGAAGTTACAGCCTGACTTCTGAATTTCCCTCAGACATACTAAAAAACGGCTATGAAAATTGAGGCCATAGGAAAACAGGACAGGAAAATACGAAGGAGGAGATCAAGGCCCTGTGAAGTTGTACTTATCAAAAAAATAGGAAATAATAAAAAGCCGGTAGTTTTACAGTCATTCAGTAAATGCTCATCTTACTGAAAATTATAAAAATGTACTCAGTGCTTCTGTACCATTAATATAATACGTAAAATGGTTACTGTCAAGCTTAGTTTTCAGCCCAGAAAATTAACTGTAGGGCTTTGTACATCACTTTGAGTAGACTGAGAAGTTCACGGTTTTTTTTTTTAAATATGCATTCTGCCTATATGGGCATTTATTTAGAAAATAATTACTTTAGACTTTACACCAAAGACGTTAGCAATGATGTGCTTTCATTTAAACATGGGCATAACAGATACACATTACAGACAAGGTAGAAGCGTGAAATTTGCCTTATAGAATGAAACCTGTGCAAGATTATTTCCCTTGCTGTCTCTAGAGTATTCCAATTCAAAACATACCTTCCTTCCTACAGAAAAAGATATTCAGATTCCTTAGTTGAAATTAATTAGCATTCAGAAACCAGATAGCATGTTTTTGGGTATTCATGAGATCTCTGTTTGAAAAAAATGTTTTTAACTTGTAGAAATGTGTTGCAACACACAGATGGGAAGAAAAAGAAAAAAAATCTCTTTAGCAAGCACTGTGTGTAAAAGGAATATTACATTTTGCACGCTCCTGATTGCTCTGTGTAAACAGTTTTTGACATCTGTCTTTATAGTTTTCGAGGAGAGGAAGACTTTGTTAAAAGAATCATTTTTATACAGCAGTCACCATTTCAGTCTTACTTTACCTGTATTATGAAAGCAGATGGTCTGCATGTCTTTTGAATATTTATAACTATCAAAAACAATCTCTTGCTATTCACCCTTAGGCTTATGAGATGTCAGGACTGTTCTGGTTGAAAAAAATCATCTTGGGTGTTTACAGAAAGAGGATTACATTAAGCTGAAATGACTATACATTTTCCAGTTTAATATTTGTCCATCAGCTGTTTAATCGTATTTAGATAATTGTGTAAATAAGATGTTGTAGCCCTTGCCCTCTCTGCTGAGGAAACCCGAAAGCTTTAAACATGGGTAAACCACCATTTTGTAGATGCTATTTCTACCTCCTCCTACCTCAGTTAACCCATCTGCAAGTCCTTCGTAAGTTTGGATCTTGATATCACAATCCTGCTTAAAGGGAAAAAAAAAAATGTGCACAAAAAGCCAGTATGGAGATCACATGAAATGCCATGGAGCTGCTGGCTTCCGGTACAGGCTGTTTAGTTTATTAGAGTACATTGTAATATGCAAATATGGTACAGCACTCCTATTACCCTTTAAAGATGGCATGGTTTTCTCTTTATTCTCTACGAACATGCAGTGTTTGGAGGGTATTTTGGATAACTTTTGGTATAGTGGGGGTTAACTGTTTTTTGACTGGAAGCTGAGCAATCAGAGATAACAGATTTTGCTGTGGTTGGTTGATTTGGCAGAAAAGCATGAACAGTTTTGGTTTAAATGATTGAATAACCTGATTAGCATTGTTTTGGGGTGGGTTTTTTTGGTTGTTGTTAAAGGCACAACAAAGCAATTTTAAGAGAAATCAGATCACTGCCTTTCCCTAGTAATGAGTCTTTTTTTGAGAAGGCCTTACTTCTCCAAAGTCGATCCAGTAGCTAAGGTGACCATTTTAAAAAAACATAACTCTGTGACCTTTCATTTTGTATTAGACATATCTATGTACAGCGTCTGTGATATCATAGCAGAGGTTTGAGAGAATGTAACATTTAGAAAAATTATGTAACCTCAACGAAATTCCTTGTGTGGTTTTTTGTTTGCTTGTTTGTTTGTTTTTCAAATTGAGAGACCTGCAGATTTTAGAGCAAAGAAAGGTTCTGAATGTTCTAACTATATGTAAGTCAGGCTTTAGAAAAATTCCACCCTTACCTTTTCACAATTAGAAAGGTTATAAATAATGTATTTGGCTGACAAGGAAGCTCAGCCTGTGGCAGATGGTATCATTCTAGAGGACTGGGGTTTCTGTGAAGATGGCATTCTTTCAGATCGGAACTTCAGCAGACTCGCAGAAAGAACTGAAGCTCCTCATAGGGAGTAGACATGTGCTTTATGGATCTTAGAAAAGCTTACAACTTGGCTCCTAGGAGGAGAATATTGTGTCACACTGAGGTTATGAGACCCACAGCCAATTTCTGCCGACTTCCACATTGTATTTTCCAACACTGGAAGCCATGGCCTGTTTATTCATTGGTGGACTGTGTAGCATTTGAACATGGGATTTCTACTGCTTGAGTTTTGTCAATTGGATTATTTTATTCCCAGAACACTGGTGTTTTTATACATACTGGTTAGTGAGCAAGAAACTTGCCATACAAGTTGTGCCTTTTTCAAAGTGATTTGGAGAGCTCGTATAAATAGACACCAAGAGAGAACTGGAATGACATAACCACTGAGCACTGCAACTTCCGAGACATCTGTTTGGATGTATTTTGAAAAACCTGGGAAGGGATCTCTTGCAAATTAGTGAACAAAGGCCTTTGAAACTATGATTTCTTTTGTGACAGCTAAAAGTGATGGATTTTGCAGGTTTGTGTAATGATTAAAATGCCATTATCTTCAATGTTTAAAGAACCAAAAAGGGATGAGATGTGCTGGTGGCCTGCAGTAATGAGTTATTTTACTGAGCCTTTATTAATTATCTGATTGTGCCCAACCCTGTGATGAGTCCAGACTGTACCAAAATAAGACCTAAGACTTGGGTTGTGGTAGGAAATAAACAGTCTGATAAAGGATATGGTAGCACTACGCATCGGATGTTTGGCAAGGATCCCACAAGAGCAGAACCTTGCCCTATATCCTGAAGAGAACAGCTGCTAGCCCGAGGTGGGAGAAGGGCACAGGGCTCCACTTCAGGTATGGTGTGTTTCCTTGATGTCAGGTACCAGACTCAGGCCAGCTTCAGAAAATACCACCAAATCAGAATGTTGGCCTGGATGGAAATCCTTCCCCTTGTTATCCTTTGAATGGACTTGTTACCTAATAATATAATTAGTACATTCTTCACCCTCCTTAAGAAAATTGGACTAAATCATTTTGAACATTTTATCTGATACCCTTCTATTATTTATAGTTGACTGATCCATGTAATCATATAATAAAAGACCAATGAGAAGGAGTAGGCGTAAGGGTTGTCATAGTAATTAACATATGTTCATACTTGATATCTATTTTCTATGCTGTGTCCTAATTGTATCTCTTCTATTTTATTTTTTGTCTCTTCCAGCCTTTATTTTCCTAGTGACTTGACCCATGGTTGGCACATAGTAGGAGTTCAGTAAATACATGTGGAATGGGGGAGGTGTGCCTGAATGAATTTTTAAAATAACCTCTAAGGTGCATACTACTAGTATTCCTGTTTAATATGGAAAATTGTGGTAGAACTGTCAGTTCATTGACCCAAGGTTACATTTCTAGTGTTGGATACACCTTGCATTTGAATACAGGCTTATTTCTATTCCATTTCATCAGGTGCACATTCAGTATATATTTAATAAATGTCAGGCACTGGGGTAGAAAATAACACGGAACTTCAGTCCTATGTGAATTTATAGCTTCATATAATCTTTTAAAACCAGTGTCTCCTTTTAATTGATGTGAGAATCCCAAGTCTTAAAAAAATATAAACCAAAAAGGAATGAACCCTAAGTCTGTTTTATTAAGACAAAGAACTTGGTCTACTCTGTGTACATCCCTCCCAGCTAGAAGAATATCACCTTATCTTCACTTTCTGTTACTTTTATCATCAGAGCAGTAGGTGTTCCTGATTTTTCAAATTTAAAATTAGAGTATGGATTATGGTATTTCAAATGCCATGTGTACCGTGTGATTTTGTAATGTCTCTTCTCCTACCATTGAAACTTACTAGTCTACTTGCATAGGGACTTTACCAGAAGAAAAAGAAAATTCCATAAAGTGGGTATATGAGCAATTTAATTGTACATATTCCTGCGTATTGCTCCAATAAAAGAAGTGACCACAAACTGTCTAAGTTACGGAATTGTTCCCAGTGTCACAACAGCGCAGAATGGTAGTGATTCTAAGTTCTCTTTAATGTGTGTTACATAACCTGTGGACTAGCCTTTTAGTCATGTTTTCTGTCGGCTAATACTTATATTAATCAGAGTTTGCCAAGCACATACCACTTGACAGAGTAGACAGCATCCAGAAAAACCACGTAACAGATACAGCCTACCAATTTAGGGTTAAGCCTGGGCAACGGGAAGCTTTGACACTTCGACAGTGATGCGCATATGGATATTATTTTCCACATATGGATAATAATGAACTGTAAGCACTATTACATATGGGCGTTAGTTTTATAAAAATATTACAGAACATTTTTTCACACACACTGTAGATTCTTCATTTTTTCCTCCTATATATCTCCACAGTTGGTACAATGAATCACATCAAGATGGTCTGTTTACATTGTCTGTCTTCCTAAAAAATGATAAACTTCTCGTAGGCAGAGGCTTTGTGTTGTCCATCTTAGCCATGCACATAATAGGTCTGCATCAAAGAGCACATTTCATAAATACAGAACTACTGGCAAACTGAAGTAGACTGGATGTTTGTCAAAAACCTCAGCAAAATTTAGATACTCAATACATTTCTAAAAAGCCAGACATAAACTGTGTCTCACACATCCATGTAGTATTATATTAATATATAAGAATCTGTCATGATGTCTAGGTAAAGTGTAATAATTTTTCAAAAATTGGACCAAAGTGGAAGAACATCACCTGTCATCCATTTGCAGAATCACTGTTATCCATCAGTGATCTCAGTAGTTTTATTAGTGTCTGACTTTATTGATCCATCATTACAATAGAGTAAGTGAGATTGAAGCTGACTGATTGTTAACTGGATCAGGTAATCTTCTGGCTCTGGTTTTGGCAACCTTGCTAAGTGTCTTTTTGCACTGTGGACTGTGGGAGGCTCTTAGTGCAATTGCAAATTATTGGATTAATGGCAAAGCATCACCAGCACATTAAGGATATCTTTTTAGAGAAATAAAATGTGAAAATGACTATAAAGTTGAAAGTGTCACAAAAAGATACCATCACAGTGCCTCTTAGTAGAGATAGCTATATTTTACATAAATAATGCAACTCAGGCTTATCCATCACTGCAAATTCTTTAGATATCTCCCAAGTTTACACATTACAGAAATGTGTGCATGCTACAAAATTGACACTGATAATGGATGTCAGGAGAGTTAATAATAACCAAAGCACTTTTCATTAGAAGTAGCTCTCCATGAAGATAATGATATAAGAATACCTTTGTCCCCAAACTGGCTTTTCTGATTGTTCATTGCGTCTTGAACATGTTGCCTTCTCTAAAGGATTTCCCCATAGAACAACTGAAGTCTGAAATGTATCTTCTATTTCTCCTCTTGGAGCAAGGGGTAGATTGGTGATACAGAGTTTCATTCCTAAAACTCAATAGGAAATTAATTTAGCTGTTACTAGAAAATATGGTTTAAAAGAATCAAGAATTAAGTCGCTGAAGTTACCATAACCAAACTTTTCTGGGACGAGAACACTTTTCATTATTGAAAGTGAGATTTTTATTATTATTCCTCTTGGTACTACATTAAAATCATTCTTTTTGTTTTGTATATTAAATGATGGACTATTTCCAGGGCTTTTATTTGAAGCCAGATAAAGGGGCAAAATAACTCATTTTCTTTTTTTGTGGTATTCTTGAGAAGTTTAGTAAGTATGAAATGTGAATATTAAACATTTTTTCATAGTTAATTAAAATTCAGAACTCAAGTTTTACTATAGGTAAACCCAGTAGCAAGATTGCAGGATGCCTTTTTCTTCTGATAATCTCTGTGAATAGTTTTGTTTCTCATCAAATGTGATCCATTAAACTTTGAATAGTGTTAGTGGCCCTACAGTTGAAGCCCAAGTAATAGAAGGAAAGTATAAGTGGCGTCTCTCAAATTTTAATATGCACGTGAATTAGATCCCCTGGGATCTTTGTAAAATTCAGGTGTTGGTTGTTAGGTCTCAGGTAAGGTCCCAAATCGTGCATTTCTAGCAAGCTCCTTGGTGATGTCCATATTGTTGGTCCCTGGAACATAATACTTAGAGTAGCAAGGATGTACAGCCTAGTCACTAATCTTCAAAGGGTTTTTAAATTGCAGTCATAATGTTGTCTTCGTGCATTTGGATTTCTTGGGATCTGTGAGTATTTGTCAGGCTAGGGATAGATGATATTGGTGGAGATTGGGTGAATAATGCTAAGGCAGAAGTCTGTGGGTTTGCTTGCTTTATACTGGTCTCAGTGGGCTACTGCTTGGTACTTACATAAGCATTTGTTGGTATACTCCATGAAGTTGAAGTGTGAAGCTAAAGTATGAAACAAAAATATGTTGGTCATCAGCTGATTAAAAATGTGCCCAACTGAAATAATTTCTGTGTTTTATCTTGTGATGCTGTGTGTTACAAATGCTCTCCCCCTCTTCCTGCAGAGCATGATTTCTTCCATTGTGAACAGCACTTACTATGCAAATGTCTCAGCAGCAAAATGTCAAGAATTTGGAAGGTGGTACAAACATTTCAAGAAGACAAAAGATATGATGGGTAAGCAAAAAATCATTGCAGTGGTAGCTACATACCATTACTTGTCATTTGGGGGTTTATCAAAGTCACATCTTAAGCCAGGTCTTTTGATTGCCCAATTAGAGATCAATTTAGAATGTTTCTTGGAGGGTGGGGAGTGGGATATGAGTATAATGAGATAATTAAATTCAATAAATGTTTGTGTTTAAATCAGCCAAACTGACTTGGTTGTCAGACATGCAGGAAATCGAGGCGTGAGCAGGGGAGCTGTCATTTTTTTTTAACATCTCAGTGAAGACCTAACCAGGCCTTGAATAACTAATATTAGCTGCAGTTTCTCTCAGAGGTAGAACATGCTTTGAGGGTTTTGGTTTTTGCTTGAAAGAAACAGGATCTGTTTTTATACCCAATTTTTAAGTGAAACTAAACTATCACTCTTATTACACTACATTTATAATTTCTACAATTGAGATCCAGTGGTTCCAGCCCCAGCACTCCTCTAGGTTAGGCACTTTGGTGAACGTACTGGTTTACCATTGCATAATTTCTAAACTTCTCAACATTGCATTGTATCTTAACATGCAATGTTAAGACAATATTTGTTGTGAAGAAATATGGTAAAAATATCTGAATTGTAAAAGAACAGATAAAGGCTGAGTGCTGTACCTAAGCATTTAGATTATGGTATTTTCTCCAAATTGAGTTTGTTAGTGCACACAAAAGCAAACACTGTGGTTAAGGTTAATGTCCTAATTTCTGTTAGTGATTTCGTCCACATAGTTGTACCAGATGTATATTTTAAAATAATATAGAAGTGGGATGTTTAATACGCATAACATTATGCTTTGTTTTAAATCTGTTTCTTATTTCTATTATATTCATTTAGTAGTAACAACTATAACTTTTCCTAAAGATTTTAAGAGACAAGGGAACTTGCATTTTGAGCATGTTTTAGCTTTTAATATTTGAAGAAAAGCCATCCATCTACCAAAACAGATTCTTTGCCTTTTATAGCTTAGAGCTGTAATGAAGACTATGCATCATTTTTGGAATAATTGCTTGAATTACTATTCTCTGTGAATGGCCCACTTGGGCTGATATCACTGGTAGAAATTAAAGGTTTTTTTCCCCTAATTCTTAGTTATATTTTGCATCTATCAGTGACTATAGCAGTATGGTAAGTTCCTCTAAATATAAAACCTGCATATTTAATGACAAGAGGAGTGATGATTAAAATCAAAATAGAGTCTATACATGGAAAGTAAACTTGGAAAAATTTACCTATTTATTCACAGAGCTCCATGCTCAGCCTTTTCAGTCAAGAACATCAAACCAGTACCCCTCTGTGTAACAGCAAGTGTTTGACACACTTAGACCTGACTCTCTCATGTGAGAGACCTAGCCAAGGAAGAAGCATTCTTCCCTAACAGTATCACTGTTACGCTGAAATGACTCCCTGCCCCTTCCTTGCAAGATTGCCTTCAGTGTGTAGCCCAGGCTGGCCTGGAACTCACTTGATTCTCCTGCCTCAGTCTCCCAAGTGCTGGGATTATAGATGTGCACCACTATACCCAGCTACTAGCAGTGGCTTCTTGGAAAAAAAACAGTCGAGTTTTAACAGTACAGGGTGTACTATCTTACAGGATAAATCACTTGCTGTCTTTCCAAGAAGTGCTATTTGCAGTTATGTCTATTGTCCATAATGGTTAAATTTACACAAGCTGTGTAAGATGCTCAGCTTGATGTTCAGTTCTAACACTTGGTTAGTATTAGGCCCATTTTTATTATATCTTTATTATACAGACTATGTCTTTGTATTTGCTACTATATAAAAATAGAATGTAGGCAACGTTTTAGGTTGTCTTTTTTTTCTTTCACACTTTTCTTAAATTACTGAAGTTAATATATATCAGGAGAAAATGTAAATTTCTTTTCCTTAGTTGCTTGTTATCATATACTTCTTAGTTCATGATAAGCTTTTAAGCAAGTGCAATTTTTCTAGAAGCCATTTTAAAGTAAATCATTGCTTATAGAAACTTACTGGAAGTTATAAGTGAAAATGAGTCACAGTTTGATCCTGTAGCTACTCACAGAAAGAATTTGGATATAGTAGATTTTATCCCTTAAGTCTAAGCTACATTTTACAAACTAAGATCAGAAGTGTTGCCCTACTTTGAAAGATTGTGGAATTGTTCAGCAGAAGAAAACCAAACTGCAGTCCGGTGAGTTCCATCTTGAAATTTTCTTGTTTCTTTTGGTTCTTCAGTGTCCCCTGTCCCTGCTGTCTCTTTTTTTTTTTTTAGGAAATGATCCGGAATCTCTGTCGGTGCCTACCGGTGTTGACTGAACATGATTTCCCTTTCTGTCCCCTGCAGTTGAAATGGATAGTCTCTCTGAACTATCCCAACAAGGGGCAAACCATGTCAACTTTGGCCAGCAGCCAGTCCCCGGGAACACAGCCGAGCAGCCTCCGTCCCCAGCGCAGCTCTCCCACGGCAGCCAGCCCTCTGTGCGGACCCCTCTTCCGAACCTGCATCCTGGGCTTGTGTCAACGCCTATCAGTCCTCAGTTGGTCAACCAGCAGCTGGTGATGGCGCAGCTGCTGAACCAGCAGTATGCAGTGAACAGACTCTTAGCCCAGCAGTCCTTAAACCAACAATACTTGAACCATCCTCCCCCTGTCAGTAGATCTATGAATAAGCCTTTGGAGCAACAGGTTTCAACCAACACAGAGGTGTCTTCCGAAATCTACCAGTGGGTTCGTGATGAACTAAAACGAGCAGGAATCTCCCAGGCAGTATTTGCACGCGTGGCTTTTAACAGAACTCAGGTCAGTCTTGTTCTGTTTGTAAACTGTTTGGCTCTCTCTTCCCTTCCTCTCCCTCCTGCCTTCATTCTGTGTATGCTCATGTTTACTCTTCAGCTCTGTACTAACATTCCACCTTTCTCTTCACATGATCATATGGGTCATTCTGGTGGCACCTACGTTTTTTAACTCCTCTTCCTACAGTGGAGCTCCTCTCTGAAAGGATACCTATGTACAAATTAATCCAAGTCAGAGGACTTGCAAGAATAAATTAAATGTAAAAGCATTTCATGCTGGCATTACCCATGTTGCTATATGATAGAATCATAAACTGTTAGTAATAGTAGGTTGAGAAAAGCATCATGAGTTGTTCAAGGCCTTGGGTAGAATTCTAGGCTTTGAGCTTAGTGTAGTTTCCATTTCTACTGATACCAAACTTAAGTATGTAAATGTGCTTTCTTACAGTTTTTCCTATAACAATATTTTTGACCCTTTGGAACTCAGTACCAACTTACTGGTATTTAATTGTAAGCAGTCATTTAAAAAAATTTAATAGGACTTATTAACATAAAATGTTGCTTAGCTTTGTCTTCTTCCTTGTTTTATTTTTTATTTTTTATTTTTTTTTGGTACTTGGATCAAACTCATGACCTCACGCTTGCCAGGCGGGTGCTGTGCCACTGAGCTAAATCCCCAGCCCTTCTTTCTCATTTTACTACTCATGTTCTTCCAAACCCATTCTTTAGATTAGAGAACAGCACACATTTTTCTGTTGGTGGCCAGATAGTAAATATTTTAGGCTTTGAGGGCCATAAAAACTCCATTGTATTGTAAGATGAGCAGCCATAAATAATAAACAGAAGGACAGTCTGTCTGCAAAACAAGCTGTGAGGTAGATTTGGTCTGCAGGCCTTAGTTTATGGACCCATTTTTAGACTTCCCATTGAGATCTGTGTGAATCCCTAATGTTTATACCTTTGTCTTCCTGGGCAAATTCCTATGGAGATATTATCTGTCACCATGAGTGCTAGTTAGAGGGACATGGAGACAAAATGATACATGATCTGAGAAGTCATAAGATGAAAGATTTTTGAGAAGCCCTAAACAAATTGATTCTCTTAAACTGTGAATGAAAATATTTTTTTTCTTTGTTTGGTAACCAGTGTGGTATGTATGTTTATTTTTGGCCAAGGCACATTAAAAAATGAGCAGAACATGTAACTCTGATGAGATTGAAGACATTTATTTTTACTTTTACCTCGTTTTACCACTGTTCTTTCTTTAATCAAATTATTTTTGATTTTCCTAACTGTATCTTTGTTGCATTTTAAGTTATTTTATTATATGATTATCAGAAGAAAATTCTGGTCTAAAAATGATCTAGCATTTCTTATTGGCAGAGTTTCCATATTTAGGAGAACCATAGCTATGACTTTCTTTGGGAGAAGAAACTAGATTGGGAGTTAGGAGACTGGACAAAAGTGTTCATTTTCAATTTTTTCATATGTATATATATTTGTGTCTCGAGTCAATGAGATAGAGCTTTTATGGCTCTGGGATTTTACTTAGTTCCATATTTTTACAGCTTAAAAATTGTGTTCATTATTAGCTAGTCATTTTAATATGACATTTAACTTTAGTTATGGGGATAATCATTAAAAAAAAAAAAAGAATCCAAAATCAGACCTATAGATATTCCTGTTGCTGGTAGCATTCTTTATTTTTGTGAACACAGTACTAGTAATTCTCAAAAATAGGACTCTACATGAAAGTACAGTAATGCTTGTTGAATTCAATTAAAAGCCCACAGACAAAGACAACATTGCCATAGACACAAATTATAGACATAGATTTATTGATAAGTGTTTTAAAACTCAAGCAGTTAATCTTACAGCGCTGTGGAAAATGGATTTTATGCTGTGATGAGTGCTTCAAGAGCTGAGCTGAGCTGAGGCAAGGGAGGTGGATCACCACCCATCATGAAGTTTTCCCAGGTTCTGATGCCATAGCTCATGCTGTAGACTGTTCTGTCTGCTTTTGGTTCTTACATTGAAAAATGCCACAGATGTGTATAAGATTTATTGCTGGAAGAAAGGTAGAATTTTCTCTTTTTATACCAAGTTAATCTCCTTGAAAAGATAGGTATCTCTGTAGTTCACATTAAAAAAAAACTATTCTTGAGGATGACAAAAGAATGAAAACCTGGTTTACCTTCATACCAGTACCTCTTTTTAAATAGCCAATTTAGAAAAAAATATTAAGAAAAAATTATTTGGGGGCCTAGGCTATAAAGGGGTTTGATTGTAAATCTTTATATTGATAATTGACAGTCCTTAGTAGAAGTACATGCTGGGGCATATTTGAAGCTGTTTGGTTTAAATAGGAGTGATTTTATATGTATATTTAAATGTTCATTGGCTGACGACTAGGTTTTGCACACGCAAGCATGTATGTATTTTCAGCGGTCATACTTAAAAATCACGCACACACACAGCTGCATTTAATGATTATACATTCATATGAATGCATGTAGTGTGTTTATTTCAAAGTGTATGCATTTCAATAAAAGCAGGTGCAGAGTGAAAGTATGGTGTGAGTGTGGAGTACGAAAATACACATGCTAATGCATATGTATAGACAAGGAGCTCTGCAGAGTTAAATTGCACATCACACGTTTGTGTGCATGTATCACGATGTGTAATTCCAACTCCAGGTTTTAAAAAATTAAAGTATGTACATAAGCACACAATTCTATGATACAATTGGATAAAGACATAGCCTGTTCTAGTGTATGTGCTGCCAAAGCGAGCCCAAGACATATCCTATAAACAATTTGCTAAACATTAATATAATAGTGTGGTTTTGAACTGAAAATTGTTTTAGTCGTTGACAGCTCAGAATTACTTTAAAATCTGGATTTCATGTTCCAACTCTTGAGAATTTTCTGCTCATCTTAATAGGGTTTCCTAAATTAAAACATAAACATCTCTTAGATTTTCACACGACCAATTTTTTTTTTAGTCTACCTTGCCTGACGATTTATGGCGAAATTTATATAATTACTTGTTTTAAGGACTTTTTCCCCGTCTGAATTGATGGGCATATGTTCTTTAATAGCTATTGAAGATTCCAACTTTTAGCATATGTCATTCATTCACTTATGCCTACTTGATGTCTTTTTAATGGAAACCTATGGCTAAAAGTAACTGCCAAAGCTGGACTTACACTTTCCAATTCACCCCTCTATAATATTGCTATTTAAAGTTTGTGATACAAGAAAGCACGTTCTTTAATATCCCCTCCCCACAAATAAAACACAAATGTTTAACTCTGACCCCCCTCTATGGCTGTCTTCTCTTTCTCCCTCCTCCTCTTGTCTTTGGCACACTTTATTTTCCAGTAAAATAAAAAATGAAGATGGATTATTCAAAACTGATAACAGTAATGGACCATCATGTAATGTTTTATTGAATTTGAGTTCTGTAAATTATGTGGTGGAGAGAAATTTGCCTGCTTAAGTATAACAGAAATTGCTACTGTGTTCCTATAATTCTTCACAGTGTAATTTAAGAAAAGTCCACTATCCATATCACTATTGAATAAAAGGTAAAAAGGTGCTATTACCCCAACATGACAGCTCTCTATTAGCCTACCCAAGGACAGAGATAAATGCGTCTACTTATAACTTACTTGGCTTGAGTCCAAGGAGTAGGTGGAGTTAGAAAATAGTCTTTCACCTGGACATGTGATTAAAAATTCACTGAACAACAGAGGCAGGTAGTGTGGAGGAATATTCTGTGCATTTTCTTTTTTGTGGGGAAGGCTTCATCCAGTCATATTTTCTTTCTGAAGGCTTTGAAGTTCCATGAAGCTGATACAATCTATTAGAATGAGTGAATATATTTAAAGCCGAGACAAACGGGAGGCCAGACAGGCTTTTTGTTCAGATTGGCAGTTTCTTCTGCTTATCTGCTATTTTAAAGAATTCATAATTAGCTTTTGGAAGTACTGATCGTATTTATTGAAGGTCTTTCTTGATGAATTTTACTTGTAGTAACTTCTAAACTCTTGTTGGAATGTAAAAAAAAAAAGATTTAGGAATTTATCAGTAAATTCATTCTTTAATTGCAAAGAATTAGGATTCTCATGTAACCACTCTGTAACAACAATGCAGAACAACTTTATGCTTACATCTGTGCAACACACATCCAATCATTTGCAAGATGAGTTGTCCCAATGAATGACAGCTACTCATTCCCCACTAAATTAATTGCTGGTAACTTCCGATATAATATTACAAGTTCTCAGGTTCTTTGTAGAAACAAAACCAGCAAATGATTTTAATTTAGTTCAGCAAATTTATTGAGCACCTATGCTGCACGACATTGATGTTTTAGTCCCAGTGTCATAGTACCTTCTATAACATGAGGCATATGAGAGCCTTGTCATACTTTTTTAGCATAAAGAAGAATTTCTGGTAAGAGAGCCCTCTATCAGTCAACCATGGGGAATTACCACACAGCATCTTGACCTAATCTGGCAAGTCTGTACTGTATGTTTTAAACTGTAGAAACTGGGAGATAGGGGCCACAAACAACTTGAGTCCACATGTATTTAAATAGCAGGGATCTGAATGGGCACAAAACATGCATTCCTGCATCTTGATTCTGATAATCATTTTGTATCCACAATTATTCTAAAGTGACGTGACTTTTTTTTGGTAATTAACACTAATCAAAACATTTTCTAACAAGATTTTTAAGCATTTCCACCAGGGGGCACTCCCCTCATTGAAAGCTCTGGGCAAAAAAAAAAAAAAAAAAAAAAAGGTTTCTAAACACAGGAGATTGTCTACACTGACTATTTTAGAGCTTGTTGAGTGTTCATAGGTTTAAAACATTGCATCAGACTATCAGCATATTCCATGCAGAAAAACTGTTCTTGTTCCAGTAGAATAATTAATTTAAGTGGAAATAAAATGCTTTGCCCCTGTAACACTAGTATGCTTAAATGGAAAGGCATGCGAACTTCAAAATATGGGCAGAGGGTAAAGAATTTTCTAAATTATCTCCCAAGTGACACGTTTTCTTCTATCTTAAGCCAAAGCAGGATGTCTTAGGTTCATATTAGCAAAACTCAAGAGACAGTTATTACGTATTTTTTCGTGTGTTTCATTTTTCTCTGTAATTCTCTGCTGCTTCAGAAAACATTTTTGGTAGAAATCTGTGGTATATTACTCTGCTATTTAAGATTTTTAAATGTCTAATTTCAGGTATTTCTCTTAAAAATCTATAGGTTATCCTTTTCCCTGGCCTTTTTTTTTTTTTTTTAAATTACTGAACAGTTGTGTAGGTAACATCTCAGAGAGTGCCACGTAACTTTTTCCACCCTGAGTAAGAGTAATTACCATTAGAATTCACCCACTGGTTTTTGTCCACGTTTTTATCACCTATTTGAATTGCTTTTTGTGATCTGTATAAACATAATTAATCAGTTGAGTAAATATTTATCAAATACTTACGTGGTGTAGGCATTGTGTTGTTATGACAAAACTTTTATATTCAAGGAATTTATAACATTGTATTTATGTATACTGAATGTTTGGTGTAGTTGAGATATATTACTTTACCAACGACATTTAAAATACATACTATTTGGTGGGGAGGGATGAGGAGGAAGGGCTCTTTCATTATACCTATTTTCAGATTTTTCCTTCATATTTGTGTGGAGTGTGTGTGTACCTGTGTTTTGGTTTCAGTATGACACATCAGAAATACTTCAATCTAATTTGTTGGTATTGTGCAAATTAAATAACTGGATGATTGATTGCTTGTTTGGCTGAATTTTAGTTAAATTGACTGGAGTTGTTTTGTTCCTGTGTAGACAGAGTCGCAGCATTACTCATTGGTAGCATGAATAAAAGGACATGTGCCACCCATTTTTCATCACATTTCTTAGGGTGAAACTGGAAGTTCAGGTCCAGTTTCCAGGCTGTGATTGAAGTAGATCAAGTGAGAGGTTTCTTTAAAATTGATTCCTTGAAGCCCCTAGAGACTTTTAGAAGTTCTTTAATACTAGCTTATAAATCATTTATAAAGTGGACAGTGCTTTTACACTATCTGCATCCAACTGTTATATTTAAGCAACATGGTACATTATCTTGAGGAATTGGACACAGACCCAGGTTTGTATTTCTCCATTGTTTTCACATCTTACCATCCCTCATTCTGGAGGGTTATTGGAAAGTGAATTTTCAAATTATATGTAAATTTTGATGAGACTTACTCTGAGTTACGTTGTGAGAAGCTGATACTCTGGCTAAATAAAGAAAGCAAATGCATCTTGGTATTTCCAACGTTATTCCACGTATAAGATCAAAGAGACACAGGCTGCTCGGTCCTTATAAAGTTATCAGAAAAATTTTTGAGTGTTTTTGTTTCATATTATCCCTTAAACACATTGGAAATAAAACTAAGTTTAAAAGAGTCCTTCCAAGAGTTAGAAAGTTAGTTGAACAATACTATCCTATGATTTGGGGGAAGAAAGACACCTTTAGGGAGTTTCCAGAGGTGCAAATTTCTTATGTTACTAATAATGCTTTCTTTTTCTTAAGAAATTTGGTAAGTGCTGAATTTGATAATATTTATTTCAGGAAATAATATGATGGGTTTCTGCAGTATAAAAGAGTGATTACATATTTCAAATTTGATTAAAGTTCAGAATTTTAACTTAGTACTCGGTGGTATAGTACACACTTTGATAATTTGAAGATTAAGGAGTAACTTAAAACATTGCCTGTGAAAATTTAGCATCATTCTTAGGTGATGAAATAGTAATATTCATTTTTTTCCTGATGTGTTGCAGTTCGTTTCTGGTATTGTCTTTAAAAGTTCTACTTACTGCTTTAGATATGGCTTTATATCTTTACATCCTAAGCTACTGGCATTCCACTGTCTTTGTCTAAGCAGGTTAAGAACTATACAGTCTGATGCTGTTGTATTATGAAGATTTCATTCATTCTTAACTTTCCCCATTGTCTCTCTGTGAAAGATGTTATGGCAAGTTAAGCTACTCGAAGGCGACCATTTAGGCAGCTTCAGTTTATATGTGAAGCAGATGCTTAATAAAATTAAGACTATAGTTGAGGCGCTCTTCCTTAACACTTCAGTTGTACCTAATGTACTCCTATGCAGAGGAATGCCTCGGACTGTTCCCTTTGTAAACAGAGTAGAAGACGGGAGAGGATCACCTCTGGCTGGCCAGACCCTGCCAGCAAACTCACCCTGTGCCTTTCATTCCCGCAGGGCTTGCTTTCAGAAATCCTCCGGAAGGAAGAGGACCCCAAGACTGCATCCCAGTCTTTGCTGGTAAACCTTCGGGCTATGCAGAATTTCTTGCAATTACCAGAAGCTGAAAGAGACCGAATATACCAGGATGAAAGGGAAAGGAGCTTGAATGCTGCCTCGGCCATGGGTCCAGCCCCCCTGATAAGCACACCGCCCAGCCGCCCTCCCCAGGTGCGCTCTTCTTTTCCTTGACCTTCTTTTATGTTTTTTTTCTTTCTTTTTAAAAAAATTAAAAAGAATTTCAACAAGAAACCAGACAGATACAGATTTTTAAAAATTCATAGAGTTGCCTGAGGAAAATTTCATCCCAAATCACTAATTCTGATGCAAAAACAATAAGCTACTAATTAGAAAGCAGAAGAAAAACTGCTTTGTGTTGCTCCATTCTTTGTGGGTTTTTTTAGGGGTGAAAGGGGTCTTTAAGTGGGATATTTACCTCTACTAGCAACATTAATTAAAAAGTATTTTAAATTCAATAGGAAAAAAGAATAAGGTCAGTTTTATCCCTATAGTTTTGGAACTGCCATTTGAGTAATAAATAAATAAAAATAAGTAATTCCATTTGTACTTACGCTTCACAATACGAACTACAGCTGGTACGAGTTACACATCATCTCGTTTGTAATCTTTCATAATTAAGTTTAATACAACCCTTGAAGGCAACTTCAAGTGGGGCTAAAGAATTCAGTCCCTATTCCCAAAAATGGGCACATTTTCGGTTAAGTTTTTGGTCACTTTTTAGGAAGGAAAAATGTTACCTTCCAGGTAATTTTGTGGCTGTCCATTTGTAGTATTTTAAATTTTTATGTTTATTAGTACATGTTTATAGTACATAATGATTACATTCATTGTGGGGAATTGGTACATGTACAAAACACACGTAATTCCTTTTATGTCCCCTCCCCACTTCCTTCCATCTCTACCCTTTCTCATTTGCAAAAGATTTATCTCTGTGTTTCCTATTGCATTATTATTTTAAAAATCAAGTTTAGTAGTCTCCTTATAGTTATTATAAGAATTCAAGAAATGATTTAGTAAGAACTATTAGGTGAAATTGGTGGTGGTTGAGGCTCAAAGTCCACAAGCAGGTCTGCTTTTTACATGTTTAATCTGGATTTCTCAGCCCTTAAAAATAAGGTCAACTAAGGCTGGGAATATAGCTCAGCAGCACAAGCGCCTCCCTAGCAAGCGCAAGGTCCTGAGTTCGATTCCCGGTACCAAAAAAAAAAAAGAAACCCATACTAAAAATAAGATCAGCTAAAATGAATAAAAATAAAATATGAAACAAAATCAGGTATTCATATGACCTATAATGTCATGATGAAATTACATGTTGAAGTTTATTTTCTCCATTAATAGTAAAAAAATAAAAATAAAAAGCATGTATTTCTAAATATACGAATCTAGTGAAAGCCTATTCAGTGTTAAAGATGAAATTCCTGCAGGCACTCCATAAATGAGAAATAGACATAATATCCAGCCACTTGTTGAGGCGCTGTTTATCTAATCCTGCTATCTATAGGAGCAGACTATAAGAAAGTCATTGCTGAAACTGTGAATAAGAAGTCCTGTTTCTATGGGAGAGGAGAAGAATGTCAACTACCTGTATATATACATAACCACCTGCCTACATGCACAGTTGTTGAGTTTGATCTGTAGTAAACCCTTCTGTAAAAGACTTCCTAAGATAAAGAAGGAAGAACTCTACCTATGTAAACATATACATATATGTATATATGTATATATATGTATATATATGTATGTATGTGTGTGTGTGTATATATATATATATATATATATATGCCTTTTGTCAGAATGATTAAATAAAAACATTCTCCCTTGGCCTTGGTTTAACACTTGCTTTGCTTGTTTAGAGTTAATGCACCTCTGGGCAGACTAACTTTATCGCTTGATCTGCAATGCTAATGAAAGAATGGCTTACTTAAGATCACTATAAATTTCAACACTAAAGACCCCCTTTTTTAAAAATATCTGCCCAAATATCTGACCTGGTGATTGTTTAATACAGCTTTTGTTTTCATGTTTTTCTAAGATTTGGGTTTTTTTTCCCCAAATATGATTATGCTACCCTTATGCATTCTCTTTAGTCAAAATGACACTAATTCTTATTAAATGATATTTATTTTCATGTACACTTAAGGTATTACTGTGCTGTCCTATGTATACATATGAAGGTATTATCTGCTGTAGTAAGTAGGGGTAGATAATGTATGTATTTTGGCCTGAGTTATCAATTGCCTGGTTAAGGCACCCTTAGTTGTACAGTGTTATTTGTTTGTTCTTAAGACAAATACGCTGAGGAATGCAGCTCAATGGTAGAGCAATTGTTTAGCATGCAGAAGGCTCTGTTTTCCATCCCTAGTATTTTCAAACGATAAAAAGACTCAAGACTAAGCTCTTAGCTACATTTGGACCAATGATGAATGTATTTATGGAAATACTGTTAATTTTTAGTGATCTTCTTTCAAAGGAAATGCTTCTATTAATGAAGTATTACTGGCCATTTAACCAAATTCTGAAATGATCAACTGATACATGTATGTATAATTTTATTTTATAGCTATAATACACACCTTTGAGGTATCTTACTTGCCTCTCAAAGAATCCCATTGCATTACTCATTATTACAATAAAGCTTGCTACCAAACTATTTGTACTTTATCCATTATTAGTGATTCAGTCAAATTTTAAGAAATTCTTGGCTGTATGTTTTGGCATATGCCTGTAATTGCAGTGCTTAGGAGGCTGAAGCAGGAGGATTGCTGTGAGTTCAAGGCCAGCCTGGGCTACAAAGTGAGTTCAAGGCTGGCTTAAATTGCATACTGAAAACCTGTCTGAAAAAGGCAAAAAGAAAAATTTATCCACAGAAATTCTCAATATATTAAAGGTATTATTACAAAATGAGTACTTTAGATTTGGAACAAGTGTGCTATAGCACAACTGAATTTGTAGTGTTTTGCAACAGCTGAAATTGAACTCTTAAACTGGAGCCAATGCAATACATAACAGGGTTTTAATATGCTTATTATGAATGGTTAAAAAGAGAGGGGGAAAATGAAATCACAGATGCAAAAAAAAGACTGCAAATTTTGTTCTCCTTTAATTTTGTTTTCCTGAGAAGGTCTGTGTGAAATTACTGTTCATTTCATTTCCCCTAAAATGAAAAGATTTGGAACTTATTTTGAGTCAAATTTTGGGTTTGAATTAAACCTAAACCCGGATTTCTTTCTGGAGAATTACAGGTAAAGAACTACAGTTTAGTGGCTCACAGATCTAAGCCACCTTTACTCCTGAGAGACTAGATTCTCTTCCAGCTTCTTATAGGGTGTAGGTCACACGTAAGATAAATTTAGAATGTACCTGGGCCATATCAGACCAAGGGACTGAACTGTTGAGGCACTTGAATTCCAGAGGGACTTAAATCTCCAAGAACTTCCCCAGCTAGGGGAGTTTCAGGTAGAGCTCCTAGGGACACCTCATCTGGAGAGACTTAGACCAGCCTCAGGAAACAGCAGAAATTTGGGACCTTCTGTGCATAACTGTCCCTTGCCCTGCATTTGGGGCAGTCATACAATGGGCTTTGTACTTAGCTTGGGTCAGTAGCTCTGGACCAGACCTGTGCTGAAAGCGTATTTTTACAACGTATGTGTTCTAATTGAAGAAATAAGAATGTCCTCACTTGAAAGTGATTCACAGTTTTCAGAGCACCTTAACCTATGTTAATTCATTGAATCCTCATACCAACCTTTCAGTAAGAGGAAAAATGAGAAGCCCTAGTATAAGACTGAATTCAAGTTGTCAAATCCTAGTAAGTCCATGGTTCTTTCCTTTACTTCAGACCCCCTCATCAAAAACAACTTATTTTTGAAAGGAGAAAGTGAGCCTGGGGACTTTTTCTGTTTGTTATACAAGGTAGGAAGTTGTATTGTTAGATAAGAGAAAGGGACATATGGGAAAACATTGACCTGGTGGAGTAAAGGAAGTGCTGGGCAGGTGACCCACATGGAAAGCATTTGAGCAGTGGTGTGTTTCTGATGTTGTGGAGAATACATCCCTTCCAAACTGTGGTAATGTGAAAATACCTAGGAGAACCCAGTCCCCTCAGACTTACCAGGTCTGAAGTTTCTTTTCTTGCCATGCTTTACAAATTTCCCCATGAATTTACTAGAAGAATTTTGCTAATAATAATTAGTGATTTTTTTTTTCTTCTAATGATTTGTTCCACAGCATAGGTCAATTTTGAGGATTTCTGCCTTAATTCTCTGCTTTCTCTGGTTTTTGTGTATTTTTAATACATGTGACTTTTGATTTAAATTAATTTTGCAATTTCAGTTTCCACAAAGACTGTTTGAAAGCATGTAATGATGAACTTACAACTTTTACATGAATTATATAATTCTTTTTTACATTGCTATATAATTCTTTAGTTGCTTCTAAAGTAAGATTTGACATTTTATAATAGTACTTATAGAATGTTGAAAGTTCATATAATAATACATATTTAATCTGGTAGCTGCACTATTATTTACATGTAAAATAAATCCCTCAATAATATACTGTTGGCTCGTTTGATTTCAGCTGCAGTTTCAAGCATGAACTTAACCCTGATGAAGTGTTTGTTACTGAAAACTTTAAGATCATATTTGTAAAATGCTTCTCATTAATAGTCATCTGTTAAAAGCTAAAACACCTTTAAAGTCTAGATTTGGAAAATAATGTTGTTCCTACAGAATAAAGAAATATCTGAAAAGATCCAACCATGGTATTACTGACAGTGTTAAATATATAGAAATTTAAGAGCAGGGACTATTTTTTTTATTACCAATAAGCATTCCACAGAATCACACATTTCTTACAACAGGACTAAGAAGACACTTGTGTCCTGCTTGGTGGCACAGACCTGTAATCCCAGCACTCCAGAGGCTAAGGCAGGAGAATCACTACAAGTTAGTGTGGTCTGTATATTGAGTTCAGGACAGCCTAACTGACATGGTAAGAACCTGTCTCAAAAACAAAACAAAACAGAACAAAAAAAGTTTATATTTTCCATACCTCGGACAATAAATTTAAGTTAGAGTTGTAGTATCAGTTATAAAACTGTTAACCAGATTTAGTGAAGAGCCACCAGAAAGAAGGTCAACATGTCCTCATAACAATGTTTCTGAAAAGGCCCTTACAACAGCGCCAACCCCACGCAGCTCTGCCGCCTCTAAGAACAAGCATCAGACAAACTTACAATTTTAACCTTGAGCCATAAACAAATTACTTAACCTCTTTGTTATAACAAAAATTTTTTTTTCAATTTAAAAATAGTGCCAACTCTGGGCTATTATGTAGGTTAAGAAGTTAATATACATTTACAGAATGCCCAACACATAATAACCAACTAATAAATGTCAGCCTTTATTATCATAATTATTAAAAGTACATAAAAATTTAATTTTGTGTATGTGAGAGCTGTGTGCTTGCAGGCAGTTCTTCCCGCATCAAAGAGGAGCACATTCACCATTCAAGACCAAAGGAGAGTTTGTTCTGTGTAACCTAAAAATACGATTTGATGGATTTAGCAATCTGTGAAGAAACAGAATACAGTTTTTATGGGAAAAGTGTGTTCTGCTGTACAGTTTCAGAGAAATAAAAAGCAGACCCTAGTGCTGCACCCATCCCCGTAAGAGAGGGTAAATCGCAGAAGCTCCCAATCCTAACTACTTCCCTGGCGCCGCCGTAATAACGGAGTAGTTCACCTCACCTTGATAAAAGCTATTCAGAAGGCAACTGCATTTATTTTACCTCCTGTGCTATTTGCGGAAAAGAGCTGAAGAGTAGTTTGTTTTGCCTGGAATGAACTACTTTATGAATTTTAATGTGTGATATAATATTAAAAGCTAAACCCGGATTAAAGATTTTTTTTTGTACTAAGCTAAAATAGTACTTAGCAGAGTGAGGTATAAAAGATTTTTGTTTCCATTTTTACCTGGGGAAAAACTCAGCTTTCATATTTTGAAAAGCTGTCCAAGTCAGTTACCCTTGAGCAATAGCTTGTGTTTAGTGGGGGAAAACATGATTCCAGAAATCTAATAGCTTATCTATGATAAGATGCATATCTGGGCCAAGAAGACGATAGCAGAAAGCTTTTCTAAATATTTTTTAAGTGAGTAATCCAGACAGATAATTTCTAACTACGTTTTTAAAGTTTTGCTATTACATTCTTTTTTTTTTTTTTGAGTAATATTTCATGTGTGTTTGTTTTCCATTTTGGTTTGTGTTAGCCCCTAGGAAATGAATAATTGAATTTTTTTTTATCTAGAATTCTTGCTTTTTGGTTCAAATTGTATTTGCTTTATTAACAAAATTAACTGAATAAATTTTTACAAACAGAATCCCAGGGTTGAAACAAATGATTGTAGCCCACCTCAGTGATAAATTTTCCAATGTAATTTTTACAGAAGAATGAAAATTGTTTTAAAAGCAGACAAAAGCAGTTTTCCAAATCTGCTCTTAACTATTACTAAGTAGATTGCTACTAAGGAACTGTTTCTTCCAAGGTACTGGACTTTATTCCTCAATTAACATAACATTCAATTTTCAGAGCAATTGAAATGGCTTTTCTTTTTTCTTTCATTTAAGCTGTGAGAAAAATAGGTATTGAAAGGGACCCCATGGGGTGATCAGATCTATTCCTCTGCCTCAAAGCAAGACCACCCCAGAGCAAGATTTCAAATCTCACCAAAGCAACTTTGTAGGCAATTTATGGTAATGCGTTAACTCTTCTGGCTCCTAAAGTGGTATTTAGCAGATTATTGCTTTAAAGCCCACTTCTCAGTGGCCTTGTCATTAATACTGAGTACCCTTGCTCACTAGACTCCCAGAGCTGGAAAGGGAACACTGGAAATGTAACCTAGACTGTCACCATCCACTTTCAGGTGATAGTTTAAGGGAGGTAATGAGATCCTATTACCTTCTGTGTAGTATTCAGGCCTGAGGTCCAACCATCTCATCGCCTTATCTTTTCCCTGCTTAGAGGGGTAATATCGTGGTAGAATACCCTTCAAGATGAACAGCAGGTGCAATATTTTTCTGACCAGAAGGTAGAGAAGTTCAGAAGGTACGTTATAAAGGGGACTCACATTTAGTTTTGAGAATTGAATTTTCTGTTTGTGAAGTAACCTCTGTACTATTTTCTTGCCAAATATTTTGAAGACAGAGTGAACTAAAACCATGGAAACTTAGTAGTTTGACTAGAGATGTGGCAGTTAGTGCCAAAAACTCTTTCTTTATTCCTAAAATGCACTTACTTTTCTGTCATTCATAGTTTGTTAGAATTTGTACAAGAGGTAAGATTCTAAACAACAGAAACGTACAAATGGCACTAAGAAGTGAGATCCTTAGTCGTTCTGCTGGGAGAAGCGTGGTGCTGAATCTGTAGTAATTTTTCACTTCCACTTTCATGAATTTCTCAGTTAAAAAGTGATGTACTTAGTTCATATGTAAATATTCAAGGCTGGTTCATGTAAGTACATAATAAAAATTAAAGTTGGAGCTAAAAGTATAGTGGTATCAAATTTTGATGTGATTTCATTTTCTCCCTAAAATTTTGTGGCATCTTCTGCTGATAACTGTTTTTCATTATTATACAAGGCATTGGTACTAATCTTTCGCTCAGGATTATACGTTTTGACTATATTCATGAAGTCACCGATGATATATTTTGTGTTACAATAATACTCTCTTAAATGTTGTGAAACATTTTCTTATTGTCTGGTTCCACAAGTCAAAAGGAAAGAGTCGTATACAAGGGTGCCAGGAAAAGATGAAGTAATTATACAGAACAGCTTGGACATGCACGTGTAAAATGCAACCAGCCTTTATGATAATTAAGCAAGGCACTCTACCTGTTTCATGGATGGATAGAAGATTTAAATATGCAGTTCTGCAAATGGCTTTGTTATGGAAGATTTTTAAAATGAAGCATAAGAGGAAAAGGCATAAAAGAGTCTAAAATTAAAAAGGCCATAGTATATAATAGCTATTAGTGATGTAGTTGTCTATTAGGCACTGGGCACCCAGTGAAGATGCAGCATTGTGCATTATGATTTTAATTGTGAATTTCCGTTGTTAGGATTGCAGTGGAAGGTAATTGGGAGACAATTAGTTTAGGGTTTTCAAGTCTTTGAAACTATTCTGTTTTCCAGAAAACTTACTTTATGGCATTATAATTCCTGGTTGTCAGCTGGCAGTTGCTGTCACATTACAGATGCAATCACCTGTGACAATGTGACTTCCTTAACTTAACCAATCTGATCTCAGGGCAATAAGTAATGTTGAATGACTGCACTGTTGATCACCTTGATCATAAAAAGAGCAACAATGTCCAGTTCGGATGCTGAGCCTGAGAAGCTTCAAAACAATTTAGCCAATGAAAAATGACAGCTGTATTCAAAATGTTTTGTAGGTGAAAACAGCTACGATTGCCTCTGAGAGGAATGGGAAACCAGAGAACAATACCATGAACATTAATGCTTCCATTTATGATGAGATTCAGCAGGAAATGAAGCGTGCTAAAGTGTCCCAAGCACTGTTTGCAAAGGTTGCAGCAACCAAAAGCCAGGTAAGAACCTCTATTAGGCATTGGAAGTATTTATTTGTGATGCCCGTGGGATTTTCATTAACAGAAGTGTCTATTTTGATATGAACTTGCATTACTGAGTGGTCACAATCTTTAGGGTTATGTGTGACTTCTCAGATGAAACAGTGTTCAGATTCAGATTATAGATAGTTTTGTTTCCCTTCAACAGCCACTTCTAAATCAAGGATTTATCTGGCAATCAGTTAATAGTTGCTTTCAGAAGAATAGCATAATATAGAGAAAGTTTCATAGAAAAAAGTTACTTTTGTTTCAGTATTACATAGATCATAATTTTCATTCTAAAATACGACAAATATACAGTTTCTTCTCTTCTGTTCAAACCTGTTGTTACAACAGACTTCACACACATCTTTTCCTATTAGTGATAGTTTTTACATAGATGTATACAAGATGTACAAATTGAATTACCATTAGGACATTTGTTCAATTCAAATGAGTTACTGAGTAGACTTGAGTTGTAAAAGTTGCAAATCTCTACAAAACAAAAGCAAAGGATAGTTACTGCAGTCTTTGTCAGTGTAACTGTCATATGTTGATAATTTTTGTTCATCAAAAGTAGAATCATCTATGAGAACAAACTCCTAACTGCCTAAAACCCTTCTTCAAGAATACTTTTTAAAGGATCAGAAGAATACTAAATTTTCTTCCCCCTGGCAAAGGATTTGATAACACTATCAAGGTGAGATTTAGAGGCAATCAAGGGCTCCAGGTGAGATTTGAACAACTTACATTTGTACACAAGTATATTTTCATTATCATTAATGAACCCTCTTTTTCATAACATCCTGGCTGTTGTCAGTTTGTGATAAAATGTATAATTCTGGGAGTATTTATGACACGATGAATTTATAACACTGACCTTTGTAGCTTTTTAAAAATTTTACTTGATCAAAATTAATAGTAGTACTTAATGGGAGTTTTGCTTTAGAAAAATGTTCTTGTTTAAGTTATAGGCTGGATGAAATACTTAAGGGATATCTTGGAAATGTTATATAAAAATGATTAAACTCAAGCTGTGGACTGTAAAAATTATAGCTTTATAGGCCACATGCCTGCCTACCCTTCAATCACTGTCAAAGTGATAATTTCTACAATAATATGTTTCTTTTATTGTGAGATTCTAAACATCAAGTGCTGTTTAAACATTAAACTGAATTGTTTATGTTAGCACTGCACTCAGCGTGCCATACATCAGGCCACCGTAATCTCTCATGGAATGTAAAATTCTGTCATGAATCATGGCTTGTATATCGGAAATTACTGTAATTTTGATTGGAAATTACAGGGCTCTTGAAATGTTTCTAATTATGATAGAATGTTAGAGCCGCTTCAAACCTGTGTGCTTCTTCAGATGTCTTCATTTACATGCCAAGACTATGCATTAAGGAGAAATGTCCTGTTCTCACTTCACCCACCCACCCTGCGCATTCTTGTTTTGACTATTTAGTCTAATTATGATGAGGATCTCTTATTTAAATATATATTATCTTGCCTTTCTTTCTGATCTTACATCTTTTTTTTCCTGACCTGTCTAATTACCAAGAATAACAGACTGCATTCCTACAAGGGCTGAGCGCTTTCCCCAAATCTCCAGAATGGGAAAACTAGACCTGCACTGTTATAATAAGGTCAGCCTTAAACACAAAACAAACAGAAATTAATAGTGAAGCTTTTCAGTAAGTGCCGTCAGTTACCTGTCACTTTCATTTAATCCACCCCCCCTCCCCAAGTTTCCTTTTTGATTATAGTGCAGCTTCCTATGACTAACAATCCCTTTACTACCTTCAGTTTGATTCCTTTAAATGATACCCTGGATCTTCCATCTCTGGGCTAACTTACTGATCTTGTAACTATTCAGACAGTATTAGCAGTTGTCCGATACAGTTGTGTGTGGATGTTCTAGGAGTTTTTCAACATCCTTGCCATTTGTACCTTGTGATTCACAGTTCTCCTGAGTCCCTCTTTCAGCAGTGTCAGTGGGCAATTTCTAACGCATGATAGTGTGTTTCCTAAGACCCCCCCGAATTTTAATCTCCTCATTACTGGCTGAGTGAGCATCCAGGAGGCTAACTACAGGCTGTAGGGTTCTGCAGACTGCTTTCATTCTTTTGAATAGTCATTCCTGATTTCTAATGTACTGTCACTTCCTAGAAGAGCAATTTTATAGTTTTCTCTTAGCTGTTCAGTTTAAATCCTTACAGAAATAAGTACAAAGACTGATGCTTACTTCAAAGTAAGACAGGTAAAAACTATGTCCATTACTAACAGGAAATCTAAGAAGGAAAGGTGGCCATTTACTTACATTGTATTTTACTGGGCTATCTTGTGAAGGGAACAAAAGCTAAGAAACCAACAAAAGCAGAATCTTCACGTCAGATTGACCTTTCTCATTTAATTTCTCATGGTCAAAATTTGACATTTCTAAAATAGTTATCTCTGTCTCAAGATTAGATGTGCCAGAGCTCATCAGAATGAAGCAGCGCTCCCCCACGATCAAGCCTGTGAGAAATGCGAGGCAGAGCACTGCCATCTTCCTCCATCTGCTTCTGTGTCCCATCCTGGTTGAGCAGGTTGGCTTAACGGCCACCGCCTCTTCCCAGTAGACCCCATCGTACATTATGTATTAACTGCAGTTACTTTGGAACCCTGTTAATTTCCTCAGTTTACACATGAGGGTCACTTATTAGTAAATAGTAGAGCCAACTCTGAATTGCATCCCTCGTACTACATTAGTAATCTCTTCAGGTTTCTAAGGCAGCGCCGGTACTAAAGTTACTCCTGCTCCAGGGAAGAGAAATTTAAGGATATTGGAGATAGAAGCAGCAGAAAGGGCTTTCTTTTCTTCATTGACTGGTTCATTGGACACAGGTTAATACTTACACGGGGCCCTTGGAATCCAGTATTTTCATGGCTAGTAGAAGTGAGTGTACATGGTACAAGGGGAGAGGTGACCAGGTATGCCTCTAGCACCACAGTGTCAAGAAATTGTTTAAACATGTTGAGCCCAAGATTGTTTTAACACAGGAGAAAGTCACAGTCTATAATATATACAGAAGCACTTTGAAATATATGTTACAGTGTGCTACATAAGTTCAGTCCTCCACATAGATACAGGTTATTTATCATGTATTTATTTCTAATACCTTCCATTTTAAAAGTTAGAGTGCTCTGCAATGACGAGTGCACAAAGTATTTTCAGTAAAAGAAACCAACTTGTGTAGATTCCACCATTTCACATGTATTACATTCTCTTCAATGAATAATAGAAATGAGATTGTTTTTACCTCTAATAGAACCGTCTGAATAAAATACGCACCTGGAAACTGAAGGTAGGTTACTTTTTTGCTTGGTTGGGAAAGCAGGCTAATAATGCAAACTTTAAATAGATGATGTGCTTTAAACATAATGTGAATGGCTACAAACGAATACGCTTCATATTCTGGGTATTCAAATAAGCAGCAGTTTTTCCGAGTGAATCATATTGGAATTTTATCAAACATTTAGTCTGATAACATTCAAATAATTATGAGAGCAGAATTTGCTAATTTTACTGTTTAAAAAAAATAGTTGATTTGGGTAATAACCATTACGGTATCAAGGTTCAGTTACTGTTCATTGGTTATCGTGTTTTCATATGGGAGATGGAAATGGGATTTTTCCCTTAATAGTGGCAGATGTTAGAATCTAATTTTACTCCACAGCAAACCCCTTGAGAGCTCTGAGGCTTAAGGTGTGTGTCCAGCAAAGGGACATTAGCGGCGACGTAGGCCTTGCCTTGTACTCTGGGTTGTTACACTGGTTTTCATGTTTGCCGGGTGGAGTCTGCAGATACAGCAGCACAGTAAGAGTCGAGGGCTTTCACAGAGCCGCACTGCGTCACCACCTGTATTGAGAAAATGATGCTTTTCTTGTGCTTTATTAAACAGGGTATTTCTTCTAGGAAAATGACTAGTTGTGAAGATTTCATCTGACTGAACGTACTTTCAGCGTAATCTTTTGTAATGTCCTGAGTTACAGAACTCTAGCCACTGCAGCTTTGGCTGGATTGACAGGCCTGGTTTTTAACACTAAAATTAAAAAAATTTTTTAAAACATGCTGTCTTTGCAAAAACAGTACTGGTGGAAGAGACCAAGTAATTTAAAACCCTTTTCTTTCTTCCATCTACTATTTATAGACCCCTGTCTTGGAAATTTAGGGCGAGTGAGAGAGGATGATTGAGAGAGGGACAGAGAGAGAATGCTTCAGTATTCCTTGAGTTTGTAAATTTTTTTTAAAAAGCATAATTCTGACTTTTAGGTTTGGAAAATCCTAGATGGTGGTTGGAGTGTCTTAAATACCAGTAAGACATACTTCACAAGCCAGTAGGGTAGAAACAGAGCTAAAATATAATTTTAGTTGCTGGAAATTAGACTCTGTAACAACAAAATTCTGGAATGAAATCTCCAGTGACTCTGTTCTGTCTTTTAGCATGTTACAGAAGGCACTTTTTATTTTGTTAGGGTTAAATTACATTTCATGGAAGCTACAGTTTGTAGCTGTGTTGATTCCTTCTTTTGAAATAAACGTGTAACAGACTGTGCTGCCCCAGGATTTCACCTGTGCAGCGATCTATCTCAGGCACACCGGAGACCCTGCAGACCTGAGGGTTAGAGCTCCTGTTCTTCCCGTGCCGCATCCTTCCATAGCAGTCTAGCAGATGTTTACATTGTGTCCCTAGGAGTTTCTTCTCTTGGACACAGGAAGTTCCCTTCAGCTGCAGTCTGAAGAGGGAACTGGTCCCTCCACACACCTCCCTCTGGGCCTTTGTCTTTTAAACTGGGCAGAAGAGACCCTGAGCAGACACAGATTAGGTTTTCTGATTGCACTGACTGAAAAAGGAAGGGGTTAGAGGATTGTTTGCGGAGAAGCCTGAGGGAGCATAGCCCCTTGCATCTCACACCTCAGCTGTCTCCCCATGTTCAGATGAACACACATTTTTGGAGCTACCTGTGCTGAGCTCATGAGTCAGAGGAAGGTGTTCATTGATCTATTCAGGGTGTTCTGTGTGAGGAACCACTGCTCTAAAAGTCTTTTGCGTCTAAATGGTGGAAATACATACTGGTTTCCGTTTTCTGTAACTCATTTTTATATTCCTATGTGAATGCCAAACAGTACTGTTAAAACTAATGGTTTTAAATATTGCGGTTTTCTGATATTCTGAAGGTGCATGATGTATGTTACATGATTTTTCTTTTTTAAAAGAACTGGTTAATTTTGAGATTTCTGTATTCTAAAAATTAGCATGTTTTAGGAAGTCGAGGGTTTTATCAGGGAGGTCCAGAATTATTACATAGAACACTTGGCTATCCATTATATTTTTTGACTAAGAAGTGTTTTTCTTCTAGGCACTTGGGGATAAGCTTTAACAAACTGATTAAAAGATCTTTGGCTATCTTGTTGCTACTTTCAAAAAATTTACTTTTCTTAACTCTAAATTTAAAAGTTGATTCAACTGAAAGCCATAGATTTTCTTCTTCAACCCATTTTTAAAAAGTTAACGATTACAAAATATAGTCTATATTCACTAGGCACAGTTTCTTCATTTCTTAGAAATATCACAAGAAAAATTCCGGCAGGATTTGAAGCAAATCAGTGTGTATGTATGGGGCTAACTCTTTAAAGAGGGTTGTCTGGAGAGAAGGACAAGGCAGGCTACCATGGGAGCACTTTACCGTAGTACAGTGTGCATACTGAGAAACGGGCCCTCCAGGTAACGTATTCACAGGAACTGCTTTAATCATAACCTGCTTTTGTACTAAAGGGTGGCACAGGCTGAGAAGTGGGGACCTCGAATATTTTACGGAGGCCTCCCTTTTTAGAAGCTCTGTTGTGTTCAGCATTGAGAGCTGAAGAGTCAGTTCTTCAGGACAAGATTTGAGACCTGGAAAAACTGGAGTAGAGGAAAGAACAAACCACAGGATTTTACCTTGTGATAATTAGCCTCAAAACTTACCATCATTCAGTTAAACAGAACACAGCTGTAGCACTGATAAAATCCCTTAACAAACTACCAAATTAAAAGACAGTATTTTTTAAGAAGTCTCAATAGTTGTCTTTTATGTTTCTGATAATGAAAGGTGGGTTTTATTTTAACTCAATATCTTTTTTTTTTCTTACATGAGAAATGAAAATAAAGGCACTGTGAAATGAATGAGCTATGAAAATGCATTTATGCAAAATGACAATAGAAAAATAGCTTCTGAAAGAAGCTGTACTAAAATTTCACATCAATGAAAGATGCTAAGAGAAGGATGGAAGAACTTATATTAAGTACAGTAATAGGAATCTAATGTAGATTTTTTTTCTCTCCTATAAAGAGTATCATTAGGTATCTGAAAAAGTAACTTTAGAGAGGACTCATTTTTCTAAGGGTACTTGTTAGACTTTTATATGTGCAATTCTTTTACTTAGCCAGATGACACAACTAGTAAGATCACCTTTTTAAAAATAAATGTCTGTATTTTAGAGATTAGTAGTAACATAACTGTCCTTTATCATTAAGTACCTTATAAAAAGACAAGCTCCGAACAATTTCTGTTGTTGACATACAGTTGTCAAATTGATGAAGTTGTTTCTTTCCTCCAAGTCTTAATCTACTGTTGTATGTTAATAGAAAACATATTCTCTTTTGATTTCTTGATTCAACATTTCCAATTGCCTTTGTGTATTTTTTTAAGCAATTCCCTTTTCAACCAGTACGCTTCAAGAATTGGGTTTAAACACACTGTTTCATAAACTGCCAGCCTCCTCGGCCGCCCCAGTGCCTCTGATTCTGTAAATCAGATCATAGGCAGCATGCTGTCATATAATAAGGTGTCTGATCCTTATTACCAGTTTGTTGATGCACAGACTCCTTCAAATTGACCATTGCAACACATGGTTTCCCCTGAAACTAGCTGTGATAATTAGCGTGGTTCTAATGAGACAGAATGTCACTGATCTTGTGCTGAACTGTCGAGTATCGACGCTACGGATGGGAACTGTCAGAGCCTGCCATCTGTGACAGCGCTTGGCATATTCCAGTGGCAAGGTAGAGCATGCTCAGTAGAGTATTTTCAAACAAATGGCTCTTTTCTTGACGAGGGCTGTGTGTTCTATGTAACTGGAAGAATGTATGACCCAACTTCGTCCTACGCTAAGCCCATTTTGAGATCCACATGCAAATAAATACTTAAATCTCTGTTACGTGTTATGTAAGAGGGAATCTTTTGTTTAGCAGGTGAACTATAAGTAGCATTCTTTTCTTCCTGGTTTTTGTTTATTATTTTCTTAGCCTATCCCTAATGTCGCATATTGTCAGTTAATACTAAAGCAGTCATTTAAGATACTTCTCCCCAAATTTAAAACTGCCTTGTTTAGAAGAGATTTGTTGGGGAGTTGGGGATGGCACCTAGCGATAAAGCAGGATGATTTAACAGAAGGAAAAGAGAAACAGAATAGTTCAGCATATCATAAGAATACACAAGTTGATAGAAGAATTAAAATGGACAGGACAGCTAGATCTGTAGACTCCAGAGAGAAGTAGAGATTTTGTGCTAGAGTAAAAGTCCAGCGCTGCTTATCATTCCAAAATATGCTTTGTTGCTTTTTATTTCCTCCTCTCTGGCAGACCACACAGGGCTTGTTCTGAAGAACATTTTCACTAATCTGATCAGGCAGCCAAATACGCCGGGAAAACTGCTTTAATGATCCCACTAATTACCTCAAGTCAATATGAACTGTATTATTAGACTGAGGGAAAATATTCCATTAGGTCTCCCCCTTGGGAGTTTCTCCGCTTTGTGATGTCACTGAAGCCTTCACCCTCTCGCTTGTAATTAATTTTATTTACACACGCAGGCACGCACAAGGTCACACCTGCACAACCGGCGCTGGCCAGGGAGCTTGTGGCACTCCGGCTTAATCAGATCTGTCATAATTACCATTCTGCATGTTTCTGACACACGCTGTGAAATATTTCAATTTAACTGCCGCTACCAGCACAACCAGATGTAGTGCGAGTGTGGCTGCATTGGAAATATTATTCCTCAGGATAAACTCACTCCTCCTCCTCTTTCCTCCCCCCACCCTCACAGCTAATGTGGCACAGAAGCTGATGTATCCTGTAAATCTTGAATGCAGCGCTAGATTGATCACAGGCGATTAGACAGTTTAACCACAAACAGCTTGTTCATTTTTCACAAATGAAAACCACATGTGGTGTAACTAAAATTTCAGGCCCTTTTTATTTTTTGTAAGGGTTGGGGTATGTATGTGTATGTAAGATGTGCTTAAATAAAAATAAAATGCAATCAAAAGAAGTTCAGTGTCTAGAAAAATGGAGAAGTTGCCTAGTTTTTTCCAGGTTATTTTGTCAAAACCTTCATCAAATCCCATTTTTACACTTTTAACCAAACTCAAATGGGAAAAAAAATTGTATTCTCCATTGGGCTTTCTGTTTTTTTCTGGTAAGACTTTATTTCAGTGGGGAGCACAATAGCTCTTTGACCTGTGCCTTTTTTCACTGTTAAACCTTTCAATCAAGTATAAATTCTCAAAAGATTTCGGAGACTAAGGCATACATAATTTTCTACAGAAGAATTTTCCTTTTTTTCTTTTCAGTAAAAAGTTACTACTTTAGTCCTTACGGTCAAATACCAGACAGTCCCAAAACAAAAATGATCCTAATGGGGAAGTTTATTTCGTAGAGATATTTGTTGATGGTAGAATTATTTTGGAAGAAAAAGTTGAATGAAATTCTGTTCCTGTAGAACGTCGGAGGTACCTGACAGAAGGTATAAGCAACAGTACGTAACTATAAAAAGCTGAAGTTATCACCAGTCTCAGAAGAATCCAACCATAAAAGAAATCTTAAAGTATCGCAGCCATCAGAAGGCAAATAAGCTGGTGCAAAACTAAAGCAAAGAGAGAAGAGGGAAATAAGATCAGTGATGATTTAGAATCATACCTCTACAGAAGGTTCACAACAATCCACTTTAGAGAACATTTAAAGTAGAGCTATTGCATAGTTAAATGTCTTTTAATGCCAAATAAAATACACTTTTTCTTTTTATCTTTATTTTTGTTTTACTGCTTCAGTTATGTACCTAGTTAAGAAGCTTTCCTTGATGGTTCTTATTAGCTGACTGATAAGAGAGCCATTTCTCTCAGAATAGTCTTATTTTCATTTTTCCTCTTGCTTAGTAGTTTTCTCAAATTATTCTTTCTAATCTTTGTTTCGTAGTTTTTTGACTAAAACTTTCTTCTACCCTAACCTGGTTGATTTCTGTATGTTTTGTGTTTGGGAGCATAAAGGGAATATAAAGTTCTTGCCTTTTCGTTCGTTGGAAGCCTTCCATCTAAACTGCTAATAAGTTTACATAGTTAATTTAGTTATTTCTTCTCTTTTTTTTCCTTGTATAGTCTTAATCTACCATGCTGAGTCATGAGGTCATTTAGCTTTTTACCATCTTACTTCTACCTTAGTGGTTGTTTTGCAAGATTCACTGATAAGGGAAGATTTCAGTCAGTGCCCTCATCACCCCTATATCACATTTTCCTACAGACATCGCCTCAGAATCCTTCTTAGCACCAAAGTGAAGGCGCCTATTACTAATTAGTAAGAAAGAAATCCTTACCACAGTCACTTTTAGTTTTGGATTCCCAAGAGGAATTTGATTTTCATAGCATAGTTGTGTGGTAGATAAATCCAGGAAATAAGTAGAAGTAAATAAAATTACGAGTTCATTACTATTGCCTTTATTTAATAACCCTGAAGTTTTTGCACAGCTACTTCAAGATGCTTTATGGGTAGGGATTAAGTGGAATCACATTTCATCATTGCTGGTAGAGGTCACAATTAAATAGAGCCTTGAATTATTTCTTTGCAAGTCAAAGATTTTACCTATAATGTGAAAAATTGTTCCCCGGTTTTTAAGGTTCATAGACTTCAGTTTGTGCCTATCTGAATTTCCTTGTTCCTCTTAGTGATTCAGAAGGGAACAGGGAAAACAGAGTTGCTGTTTAGGGATGTTGTAGCATTTACGGAGTTCGAGAATATTCTGTATTCTGAGTACAAGGGAAGAGCACATCTTTAAATTTTCTTAAACCTCAAGAATCTCACTTTTCAAAGAAAACATTTTAATTTTCCATATGGGCCCTACTAGGTTCCTGTCTAATAACTGTACAGTTTCTGTGTACGTTAACAGATCACAGAGGATGATTTGATGGAAATGTAGTTAAAGAACTTTATTTTACCGCACTTCAGCCCACTACCCTCAGCGGTTCTTCCCAGTTTCTCAGATTCTTCTAAAAACATGCAGGAATAAAAACTGGTTCCTTCTAATAGCTTTGATATTTTCTGGACCGACTCTCTCCTTCGTTTTTAAAATCATCTTTGTTGAAGGCGTCAATATCATTTATAGTACAGCTCACACTTCTACTCTGAGCTGAAAGGAATTAGAGGGCAAAGCTCCCTCTTGATCTACACCAAATAGAGACTAATGGTGGCTAATTTGCAAACCCACGAGACGATTTATGTAGTAACTTGTACATGAGCTTCATCTTTCAGAGAAGAGTTCGAGATTTGCAGAGTGGTGGTCACAATTCCACAGCTACAGTGCTGTGTAGCTGCAGGCGCGTCATTTAACTAAACTTTGAACTTCTTCAGGAACGCAAAATAAGCGCAGTTGCATTATGTGTAATGTCTCTTGGAGTTCTAGGTCTGGTGAGTTTGTGACTGAGACAGGTGTACAAGTGTGAAAAAGGACATACTTTGAAAATACTGCTGGCAGGAGTTTGAGTCTGGGAATGAGTCATAAAGGAGGGAAGGGATTGAATAATAGAAGTTTAGCTTTGGGAGAGGGTTCATGCTACCTTTGGGTCTGTAGGCAAGAAGGGTTATTTAATGGGTGGCACTTAGCAGAAATGTTGGAATCCGGTATCTGAACTCCGTATTTCATAGTATAAAATGAACTCAAGACTGATAGCATCTTCATTTATGACTTACTAATAGATGATTGGAAGGTTTCTTTTTTATTATGTCGGAATTTAGCAGAGTCCGGGCAATATAGAGCATGAGTTGAATTCAGTTGGGGAATGGATCTGGCTTAATGTGTGGTAGGGTAGGGATTGCTAGCATGGTATGATCTGAAAGTTGCTGAAGAGTCTGCTTAATTATGTCAGTTTTGTTTTTTAACCAATCTTAATATCCACTCTCAGCTGCTTTGTTTTTTGTTTGTTTCTTTGTTTTGTTTTTTGGTGGATATTTTTCTAGGAAGAATAGCACATTAAAGAGGAAAATACGGTTAGAGTGAGAATCCTAAGTTTTTACTGTGAGAGATCAGAGGTTTGGAACAGGGTAAGGAAAGAGGGAGTGACAGCTTATTTGAGAACAGATCTTGAAACCCTGATATGCAAGTTCATGAACTGGTACATGTAGCATTTGACAGCTGCTGAAAAGGGTCTGTCCCAAATGTCTCCTTCAGACCTTTACCTGTTTTATTCATGGTACCAACACGAGTGCTGCTTGTCATGGGTAGTACTGGCTCAGTGGAGTATTTGGTGATTTAAATGAAATGCAGATAAAGAAAAAAATTACTTTCAATAAGGTCAAGGAAGTGAAGGCTGTAAATAAAATATATATTCACAAGCAGACGAATGTTATTAGGAAATGCAAGTCAGTCCATGCCAAGCTGTTACTGTCTAAATTGCCTTCTTTTTTCTTGGCTTGCAATTAATTTTTGCTTGTATGTTTGGAAATTGGAGGAAGGGTAATAGTCTAATGGGTAATGATTTTGTTTTAGGATTTTGATTAAAGAAAGTAAATAACTTGGATAACCATAACCATAAGGACAAAAGCCTTATCCATCACGTGCAATTTCCAGACAGAAGTTTGTGTTTATATTTCTGGCTAAGTTTAGCGTGGCTCCGCATTATGATATAAACTGAGATAGTTGTGTGCTCCATTGCTTTCTACCAATCTCTGCTTTACCATCTTTCCTATTTCTTTTCTTTTCTCTCTTTCATCCTCCATTACACTAGTTCCCTTGTGCCTGGTCCTCCAGCCTAAAAGGCAAATACTTTCTAGCCACTTGCTTTTTGAAAAGTGAGTAGAGCAAGGACCACTGTCCTCTCCAGCTGCACCCCTCCCTCCCACAACCCTGGCATGTGTGTGCCACTGTTCTCAGTCTGCCTGTGTCCTGTGTCTGCCCTGTCACCTTTCCAATGCTACTTAGAAACCCATGTGTCTTTGAAAAACTTTGTTAGTGTTACTCTTCTGGCAGACATTCTTTACCTTTAGAGTTACTGGCATGGTAAGAAGTTAATCAAGTTAAAATGCTGATCATTATAAAACCATCCCCCGTGTTTGTTAAAGAACCAGAAAAAGAACATGGTATATGTGTGCTAGTCCAGTTGTCAATCAGCATTTTTTTAAGATGCAAAACTGTTGTATTATGGATGAAATCTCATCCAGAACTGAAACATATAAATCAGATAAAAGTTTTTCCTCATTTTGATTGACCTAAGAATTGAGTGGGCTGGGGACCTCTCCTTACCAACTTCCATCCTACGTATACACAGCCAAGGTACTGCTGAAACACCCCACGTGAACGCTGGGCACCCTGGGACCCAGCTGAGAACTGCTCTGCCAGGGATTAACTGTTTGTCCCTGACCTATCTCTAAGAGGGGAAAAAAAAAAAAACAAACAAACATGGAAATTTATTTCATATATCTATTAATACCAAGTTTCTCTAATCTAGGAACTTACCTAAGTTAGTTGTGGAAAAGTGATGTGTGTGTGTATACACATGCAAGCATACACACACGGGGTGAGGAAGGCATCCCACTCAGGAGTTCTTAACCTGTGTCCTAGTTTTCCCGGGGGGACCATGAACTTGGATGGAAAAAAATGCATCTTCTGTAACCTCTTCACTGAAGAGTTGGCACTTGATTCGATTACCAGCATAGGCAACCATAAAATCACAAGTATTTTCACATCACATTAGGTTGTTGCAGGTATCTTGAAAAATCAGGTTTACTCATCACTAAAAATTAGAGCAATTATTATATCAGTTCCTCAGTCTTATTACTGTGTTAATAAAGAAGCACATCTATTACCGCATCACAGATTTTTGATAGATTGGTTTATTCCCACTCCCATCCCCTATCCAAGTTATATATAAACCGATTATATATTTCAGTATAATTGCTTTTCTTTATAATCTTACATATTTTATTTCCAGCCCATAAAAGGATTGCTCTGAAGAGACATCCATGGGCTTCAGATTGCAGGAAGGGTTCATGGCACAAAAGGCATGAGCTTAGTGATTAAACTGTGCAGAGGAAAAAAATTATATTTTTTAACATATTAGCCAAAGAATTCTTGAATTTACCTGGGAAACATTTTTTAAAGCTGTTGTTCTTTTGGTGTGCTGATTTTTTGGTTGTCCTTCATTCCATATCATATAGAGGTTATAGTCCTTGCAGTACCATTTCAAACAGAAAGTTCACTGACGTTTTCTTCAGTATTTAGATACCTACCTATAATACTAGATTTCGTGGGAGAATGCCTTTGCCCCTAGACTACAGATCTGTGGCTAATTAAACTACACCTTTATATCAGCTTCAGCTTGAAGCTTAGGCAGTTCTTACCTCACTAGTAAGAATGAATCACTGACAGAGTGTACCCCTATTATATATGTTCCCACATCTCTTTGCCTGCGTAGTAGCTGGCATATCGATAGCACTCAGTAATTATTTGTGGAAGGATGGAATGACTCAAAAGCGTATTTCATGTTCTCTCAATTTTGCCCTCACCAGAGCCAGCATAATTTCTGAAAGTTTGTGTGAGACCATGGGAGGACGAGCTGGAAGGGACTCGGATGACAGAGTAGGGTCAGAGCCCACTCCTGCCACTCTCCCCTTGGGTCATCTCTGTGCTTGTTGCCCCAAGGTGATCGTGAGGAGTAACTGAGACAGCATGTGCAGAGCCGGCTTGTCTCCTTTTATTGGTAAAATTATAACCCAGCCATGCCCACCAGGACCCACATCATGCTTCCAGAAATATTTATGCTTTCTGTTTTTAATGCCTACTTGTGAATCAACAAGATTTGGGTCTCGCACATTAAGCCAACTTCTGATTAGCAGGTTTGTAGAATGGATAAAATGATGTGGGTTTTGGCCACAAAATGGGTGTTACTTGATCAGCAAAATCATAAGTTGAGAGCGCATAATGACCCGGCTTGATTGTTCCTCTTAGGATATGATTCCCATAACTTTTACAATCCCAGATTGCTTTCTCCTGTTTTGAAAATTCTTTGTTATCTCTCCTAGAACATCATAGAGGGAAGATTTAAATTTTTAATTCCCAGCCCCTAAATATGCATAGTGGGGAGTATCGTTCATTTTAGGAGATATCTGCAGTGTTGAAAAGTTGTATATAAATTAATTAAGAATGCAGTGTAGAAATATTTGTTTAAAACAACCTACGGTAGTAGTAATTATTTTTGTAAGCAAACAAATCAGGTAAATCATCACCTAAAAATTATTCATTTTATGAGTTCTTAGTTTTATAATTTTTTTTACACTTGGCATACACGAATATTCAGCCACATTTTTTCCTTAATGATCTTCACAATTTGAAATAGGAAAATAAATACTGCAGATTTTTAACAGTGACTTTAGGAAGCAACATGTTAAGAAATTTACTTTGTAGGAGCGTATATTCATTTGAGTTGAGGGATTTGGGAAAAAACAAAGTTTCCTATCTTCAGCTTTTTTTTCTTTTTTTTTAACAGTGGTGAGGATCAAACTCAAAGCCTCATGTGTATGAGGCAGGTACTGTACGGCTAAGGCACGCTCCTGGCCCCTTTAGTTTCTTTTTAGAATGATCACGCGCATTTGCCTTTGACAGAAGCCTTTGTTGGTGTGGCACGGCTCCTTAGGCTTAGGAAGCTGCACTCCCTTTGAACTGTATTTCTTTAAAACGTAGCAACTTCATTTTGAGCTTATGCGGTTGGACTTTGCTACCGTACATGCACTGATCCCTCATGAATTGCAGAAATAGATACAGTTTCTCACCACTAAATGACCCAGAATATGCCACGCTTACATCCTTCTCTAGCCCTTCGTTTTATTGCCCGTTCAGTTTGCTGTGGTGACTCCTCAACCATGCTTTTACAGTCATTGAAATACGAGTTTCAGGGTGTTTCCAGGCATGCTCGTTGGAGGAGGGAAGATTGTGCTACTCTGAGGGCTATTCTTGTTGACTTTGGTTTGTGATATTAGTGTAACTCAAATGGCGAGGTTGAGAGTGGGCTGGAATAAACTATCACCACTAGAGCATGGAGGATAATGCCAAAGGACTGGACCAGAGCCGAAGGGAAGGAAAGGAAAGGACAAATCCAAGAGACGTTCCAAAGCAGTACAATTGATAGGAAACTGTGATCGTTTATGGGTGAAACAGACATTTTGATTTTTAATTAAATCATGTGCTGTACATTTCTTATTATAAAAGCAGTACATAGTCACTATAGAGAAATCAGAAAATACAAGCATAAGGAAGAAGATAAAATTATCTATAATCCTAATCTAAAAATAGCTACTTCTGATATCCTCATTTAGGCTCTTTATATGCATATACATACGCTTTGTGTATATTTATGGATGTAAAGCTATGTATGTTTGTGTGTATATGTCTTATATTTGGTCTTGTGCTTTATCATTAGTTCTATATTGAGGTATATTTAAGTTAATTCAACTTTTGCTGTCACAAATAATGCCAGTGTAAACATTATTATAATTAAATACTTGTATATGTCTTTCATTATCATTTCCTTAGAATACACTTTCAAGAGTGGGATTATTGGATCAAAAAAGGCATTTGTGTTTTAAAGGTGATAGCTAGATATTTCTACATTGTACATTTTTACATTGCACTTCAGAAAAATTATACCAATGTATACTTCAAATAAATTTCCAGACTAGCTGAATGACAGATATTAAACACCTAGGAGGTAAATGTGGTGTGGCAGGAAAGTGCCAGGTCTAGATTGGAAGGTGGTAACTGATTAATTTCATTAACTTCTTAGGTCTTTGGAATGAAGCGAGTGTCCTAATGACAAAAATAATAATAGTTGATGTTTAGGGTACTGGTCCTAAGTGCCAAGCCTCTTCCATAGTCAAGCTCAGTTTTCAGTAGGTCATAAATTAGGTAGTAAAATTAAACTCTGTTTTACAGAGGAGATAGTTGAGGTCTTGCCAGTCTGAGTTACCTGCCCAAAGTTACAAAGCTAGTAAGTGGTTGAGCACATATTCAAATTAAAACCCAGGATTTAAGTAGACCTTTGAAGTATAGTAGATAGACAAAAGGTTACAGTAACTAAGTCAAGAAAGTACAATAAAGAGTTAATTATAGCAAACAATGGTGGGAGGCATAGCCAATCGAAAATCCAAGTGGTGTACTTCTCCCAGCAATGTGCAAATTCATCCTGTCCTCCGACTATTCTCCTTTTTAAATAGTGCCTGCTCTTCAAAATCAGTCGGTTGCACTCCTCATCAGTGAAGGCTTCTGTGACTACCTTGCCCCATCAGTTCTTCCTCTTCATTTAGAAGAACCTTTCCTATGAAAGCCATGTGGAGAATGGAGAACAGAACTGCCACGGGCTTGGTGGCAGTACCTAATTAGGACAGAAGGGCAGTTGGGAGGAGCTTTAAAAGCAGCCCTGGAAAGGGTGAGCTTCTTCCCCATTTGGGGAACCACTGGAAGTCAGATTGAGTGGGACAGGGATGGGCAGTTTGAAGGTGGAAGATGAGCACAGTGATTTATATCCTGGGATCCCATTTCTACCAGCATCTCAAATATGGCTAAGGAAATTCAGGGAAGCTTAATGCGACTCTTGTGTTTACCTATTAGCAAGTTCCACAGATCAAAGTAAGCATGAGATTAATTTATTTTTGGAGTCATTACATGAGCTCTTGTGATAACGCTGGTTCTGTGTTCATCAAAACTGTTCTCATCACCGATGTGCCACGCTTTCCCCCGGAGGTTAAGAGTGCTTGCTTAAAGGCTTTTCTGCTCAGAAATCAAAACAAATTTCTGTTGGAAAACAGTACGAAAGAGTGTTTGATACTTAGGAGGGTATTACAGGGAAGAGATGCCCCAGTCCAGCGGTCAGAACAGAAAGAAGTGAATAGTTCTTACTGACAGAGTGGAGGCTAAAATTGATAAAAATATGGTAGCATGAAACTTGGGAGTTATTTTTTTTGCTCTTGAATGACACCATCTATGAAGAGTAGGGAGAAAAGGAGAATTTACAGTTTTAAGGCAGAGTGTATAAGTGTTAAACAGGAGCCAGATCATATCACTGAAATTTATGTGATGTCAAGAATATATGTTTGGTTGAGAAAGAAAACCAGGTAAGACGTTCTTCATTAAAAGCCCATATTCAAATATCAGACATACGAGCTAGATTTTTATTTGCTTCAGCTTTGAAGAAACTATCCTGAAGACAGTTTTGAAGTATATGTAAAAATGGAACTTACAAATTAGGCATTTTCCAAATCTAATGTTTGGAAATAAAATAGATACCTTCTTTAGAAATTCTCTGTTTAAGTCAAATTAAGTGATTATCTTCTTGCTAGTTTAATGGATTGTCTAAAGTTCTGTGTTCTTATCTTTAGTCCTCTTTTTTTTTTTCCTCTTCTGAAATATTTTTTTCTGAGAATAGCCTTTAAAATGTGAGATTTCCTTGTCTGACAGCCTTTTAGAGTAAGAACCATTTATATCTCCTCTGGCCAGGTTGTCATTTGATAATCTTGTTATGAACCAAACAATTTGTAGCAAAAGAAAAACTACCATATTTATATATGCCCTAAAGTCAGTGGCTCAGAGGAGATAGAAAAGAGGTAAACATAAAAACTATAGAAAACAAATGATTTTCATTTTTTATCTGATTAAATTTTAAGTGAAATTGAAAAATAAAGATCATTTACCAATGTGACTCTGCACTAAATTTTAATGGAAACTTTTCCCTGTGTTGTGTAAACATTATTTTTTATGCTAATAATAAACCTCCAGAAACTCTGCTAGAGTTGTTTAACCTCTTACTGACAAAGTGGCAAAATTTATTCCAGTGAGAAATTTCTGGAAAGCCATTTCCTATTATTACCCCAATATAGAAACCCACACACTTTTGGCTTAAATATTGAGTCCTTTTAATAAACCAAAGGATCGAAGGAGAGTTTATGAACAGTCAGTGTAGGAATTCAAAATAGTAATAATTAGGGCTGGGGATGTAGCTCAGTAACAAGGTCCTTTCTAGCGTGAGCATGGTCCTGGGTTCACTTCCTAGTGCCAAAAGAAGTAACAATTTAAAATATTTCTGTGAGTTTTCCTTCTTTATAGCAAATACAAGTGTTAGAATCCATACCTTGAAAAAGAATGTATTTAGTTACATGGACATATACACACATATATGTCTTTTAAACTCTATTTCTCTTTAAAGCCTATCTTTCAGTAAGGTACTGGATGTAATGTGCTACTTTTAGAATGGAAATTGCATTTACTGGTACGTCTCTGTTCAAATTCATTTTCCGTGTTATCTTTAATAAGACCAGTGTTAACTTAGCAGGAAAAGTTACTTGCAGTGCCCGCCGAGATTCCTTTCGCTTTACACAAAGTAGATGTTATTAAACTGGAGAGAAAGAGTAATGCATTTCCTACTAATTCCATAGAGAAGAACATGTATCTTTATTAATGTTAATGGTGGGGGCCTCTCATTATGTTATAGAATAATCTGCTTTAGCAAAGGTTTTCTTTCTAAAGAACTTCATAACATTTAAAGGTTAATATGTTAGGTAAAGAACAATATCTTAAGACAAGCGTTTTTATTACAGGACATGATGGGATTGTTTTTATTAAATTATATGATGATTTGAATGGGGAAGAAGAAAAAGTACATAGCTTCATGCCTTCATCTTTAATGCCTTTAATCAAATAATGACCTTCTGGAAAATAGTTAATTTTAAGCATTTGGAAAGATCAATACCACTTTGCTACCAAAAAATGACCTAGATGATGAAATTTGATGTATTTAATGTATCATTTCACCCTTTTAACCTAGTAAATAATTTAAAATGCTTTCAGTATTGCTTTGCTGGTGTTTTATTTCTCACCATTCTAAGTGTCAGGATTCTTCCTGAAAAAGGATTGGAAGTTGGCACATGAAGCATCCGGGGCTCACACCCACAAGTGGGGTTGTTCTTCCATTAGGTCTTGACTGCCCGCATAAAGGCCCCCCCAAAATGATATTTTTAAATACTACATTTCAGGTGCAGTATGTGCAGAGTATAAAAGATGTGAAAATGGAACCCTTCTACAGTGTTAAAGGGGTGGTTTAAAACATCATTAGTCACGTTGCGTCTTCTGTGATATTGTTAAGCTGTTATGCTAAAGGTGAAGGATTCAGTAACTGTGACAATTAGAACCCATTTTCCCTGGGTTTATAGAACACTGATATGAAATTACCCTTGAGTGCCGACAGCTTTGTAAATAAAAAAAAAAAAATTGCCCTCTATTAGCATGTTTGTGGGCAGATTAAAAACTATCTTCATTAGCATAAGTAACACTTACAGATTCTTTTAAAAGTAGAAAATTATTTGCTGAATGATAAATTGCTAGCTTTATGGTTAGTTGTTGAAAATGTACTCATTCAAAATGCCTGGTGTAGTTTCGTCTACAATACTGAACTTTTTGTTAGAAGTACGGTTTAATGGATTATGTACTTAATCCTTGTCCCTACTACTTGCAAAAATGTAATTTATGCTTTCCACTAAAATGTTTGTATCAAATACTTTCCTATTTAGATTGATTCCTTTTAATATCATATATTATTATACTATATGCCCCAGAGATTGGAACAAAATACTTCTGCAAATAACACCTAAAAGATGAGGGGGAGGGGAAATAAATACCGTCTATAAAATGTTTTGCTTTTTAGAACTCAAATTACCATTCTATTTTTTAAAATGTATTTTTCCTTCTTAGTTGCAGCAAGAATTGTCATTTTCTCTTTTTATAGCTCTTAGTTTTAAAACGTATATGTACATAATGGTAATATATACATATATGTATATTACATTAAATGACTTTTTTCCCCTCAGAGAATACTAAAATCTCTTTTCCCCTGGAAAACTAGTTGTGTTATTAACTTGCAGCTGTGTCACAGACCAGGCGTTGTAAGGGTTCTCTCTTTATGTGTGAGAGGCTTCATAGATACAATAAATTAATTTGTCAGAGGATGTTACTTCCCTGACTCAAGTAAAGTCATTGTGCATCCTTATCTGTTCAAATGTTAGAAACGAACTGACTTGAATTAACTGTTCTAAAAAGAGTAGAGTGGAAATCAGAGAGGAGTTTGATTGGAAATTAACAGCTGAGAGATGAAGGTGCCAGGATTTTTATTTAAATGTGGTACAACAAGATTCTGTCAGTAAAGCACATCATTAGAATATTGAGTTTAGAACTGCTAATTTTCCCTTTAAAATGAGCATACAGTCATGTGTTTCATGGACCATAATAAATTGTCATTGTGTTGTCATTGAGTTTGTTTTGCTTTTTGCAGTACTGGTTTGGCAGTCATTCTGCATTTTCTCTTTTACTTTTTTTTTTTTTTTTTTTTAAATCTTACATTTGCTTAATAAGGCCCTAACCACAATCAGTCAAAAGAAAGTTATTTATTTCAGTCTTAGGTTTAGCATCTTTTGCACCACTGTCTTGCTTATGGTAGCAAGACATTTGCAGATGGTTCTTGGTTACTATAAAGTACATAACAGTATTTCCTTTGTGGCAGATGGATTTAAGACTTTTAGTTCTCAATAAATGTAGGTTTACAATACATAACTTTACAGGATTTGTGTTGTATGTAACAGGTTTGAACACATTATCTCAGAATTCATCTGCATGGCATTTTCAGCTTATTCAGGGTCCATGCCAGTTTTTTTTTTTTTTTTTTTTTTAAGTAATAGAGGGAGCGCTGTGATTGATAGCAACAGCTCAAGGCGTGATTTTGAATAGAAACAAAGGGTTTAGAACAGAAGGTGTCAAATTAAACTTTGTCAGTTTGAAAAGTAGTAACATCCTGAAAGTTTCACTAATTTATTTACATGTGGCTACTGTTTATATTTTGCCCTCTTTATATGCAGTGTAATGATGCTTGGCAAATTTACTACATTTAAAGTTTAGGTTGTTCCTTGTACCATTTTAGTTTTCTGAGAATGGAGGGGTCTTGTTATTTTAAGACTGTTGTTAGTCTCCTGTTTTTTTCTGCTGTTCAAGACAGTTGTGATCTAATTTAATTTTGAGAGTAGTTTCCCACTGCGCCTGCCTGTGATTTTAAAGTACATCAAGTCCCAGTGACTTCTCTTAAAAACAGTGATGTTCACATTTTGCAGCAAAGTATTGCATTTCATTCCCTGTAGTTCTTATCCCAAGTAAATCTATACAGTTACCGTTTGAAAAGCACAGTACTTTGGGGAATTGTTCTATGTATTGGTCAGATACTGCCAATGTTCTGACCTCTGCCTTGTCTTTCTGAGTTTATTTGCTTGAAGAATATCTTATACAGAAAACTCACCTAAAAAGATAGTGGGAAATTAGAAAGCATTTGGTATTTTTAGTCACTTCTTGTACAACATAGATTAATTACATGTCATTATTAGTAGAGTCACAATTGATAGGATTTTAATAGAATATTCCAAGGTGTTTAAATAGTATTAGAAGGAATTAACCTTACTTTTGCCAGTGCAAATTGGGAACGAACCCATTTATTCCAAGCTGACAAAGGACCAATGTGAGAAAATATTTGTTTTCCATTATTTTTTTTCCCATTTCTTAAGAGAGATGCCTATCAAGCAAAGCATTCCCCCACCACTTTTTTTTTTTGAATACCCTTGTAGAACTAACAGTTTCCAGCTGCACCGTTAAAATTTTTTCTAAGAAGCATCTGATTTCAGTCTCTTAAAATCATCGTGTCTCTTAAAAGGCTAGCGGAGACATGCTTCAACTTGTAATTCATCGAATTATTTTTAGATAAGGAATTAGAAGTATTATTTAAGAGCAGAGGTTAATAGCAAACTACTGGAAATGTTATGTTAGTCATGGGCAATTAATAAAAATAAGGATCTGTCTTATAAGTATAGAGATGCAGAAGTGACAATATAAGCAAAATATTTGTTGAATGAGTCAGACCTCTTTTTCTGAAATATTTGTTAAACCAGCATGAGTATGATTGTTTAGGAATTAGCTGTCATTATTAGCCATTTTAAAAGAACTAATGATTTTCTTTTCCAAAGAACATCTGTGATCCACATGTTTTTTTTCACATACATCCAAGTGTTAACTGATCTCTATGTTACTTTTAAAAGTCTCTAAAGGCTGTTGAAAAATTATTGGAATTTTTCAGTTCTCTCCAAGAAGCTTTTCTTGCATGATTCATTCTTAATTTAACTTTTAGCAATTTTTAGTTACAGCCATTTATTTCTAAAAAAAAATTTTGTGGAATCTCAATATTTAGCATTTATTGCAATAGTAGATTACTAGCTAGGTTTAAAAAAATCTTTTCTGCTCTGCCCTTAATGAACCTTCTAACTTCTCTTGAAAGATAAATAAAATTGTATGATTTTCTGTGTTCAGGTATATAGGGGTCCTGTCAGTTGTCATAGCCAAAGGATGCAGAGAAGGGGGAAAGAGAAAATATTCTTCACCACAGTTAATATTCAAGCCTATGGGAAGATATGTATCTAAAACCTACACAGCAATAAAATTTAGAAATATAACAAAATAGCTTAGATGTATGAAAATATATGGTACTTTGCTTAATTCAGATAGCAAATATTTATCCATAAAAGCTAAATAAATGTCTCTAGGGCACCATATGCAGGTGCTTCAAATACTGTTAGGTGAATAATACTGTATTCACATAAATTTAGTTTATTTACAATATACTGGGAGTAAGCATAAAATTGCTGTGGTTAGAAGAGAAACCTGTTCAGTGACACTTCATAACAGAGATGATTTTTTATTTTTTTTTTTTTTTTTTATTTTTTTTTGGTTTTTCTCCGGTACCGGGAACCAAACTCACGACCTTGCACTTGCCAGGCAGGCGCTTTGCCGCTGAGCTAAATCCCCAGCCCCCAGAGATGATTTTTTAAAAAATTTTACTTAGCTAGTGTTCTTTCAGAAAAATCTTAATTTTACTGCCTGCTCTCTTCACCTTAAATTGTACATTCAGTGGCATTGAATGAGTGCAGGACTGCATGGCCATCCCCGTATATATATTTGTTTAATTAAAATACTTGTTGATTAGAGACTCACAACACTTAGAAAAGTTGGCTGATCTCGAGGTTTTGGCAGCAGTCTCTGTTAGCTGGTTAGTAGGTGGGAATCTAATGTGTCAGTTTCCATGTTTCCTTTACAGTCTCTCAGCTTGGCCATTTTGGGGAGAGCAGACCTCAATTCTTTCCACTGTGTATACATTCAGAAGAATATTCTAATGGTTCCATTTGAGGAAGGAAGAAAATTCATACCATGTTTTGGTTGCATCACGCAGTACTATAAAAAGTCGAATGAAACCCTCCCTCATTAAATCTTAAAATCACATAGCTGAAGACACTACTGTGTCCATTCACATCAACTTAACTTACTGAAATGTTCAAGAAACCCCTTTATCTTGGGTCAGGTTCCCTTAGAGCAGACCCTTGGATATGGAATCAGGTGCTTAGGATTTGATGAGGAGGGAGGAAGGATAGGGAGGAGGAGGGTCCAATAAGAATATGGCCTCAGATAACAACTAGGCCTAGAAGGAGGGGAAGGGAACAAAAGAATGGTGGGATGACTGTCTCTAGAGAGTAACTTGAAGGGCAGAGTGAGCTCTTCACTTGGGCTGGTGGTGGGGCCTTTTACAGTAGGGTCAGCCAGTCACTGCTGGGACCTGGCAGGAAGTAGAGCAGCCTTCCTAGTCATATCTATAGGTGTGGTGGCTGCATGATATTTTTCCACAGCAGATACAGCTCATAGCTGTTAGCAGGCAACACACCACCCGAGGGATGACTGCCTTGGTCAGGGATATCTGGGTGGGAAACCTTCCTCTTTCTTCTCTACCCTGTTATTTTGTGTCCATCGTGGCAACCAGAGTGAAGGACGCCTCAGTTCTTAATAACCCTAGGATCACCATGTGGGGTTCAGGGTATCTCAGGTTCAGATTTTGGCATTCATTGGACATTTCCTTCTCTCTTACCCCAGAAAACCTATTAAAATTCTTACCTCATAAATCCTGTGCTCCTTTTGCAGCAGGCAAAAAAGTAGAACTCTGAAGTCTTCTTTTGAAAGCTCTTCCTTGGAGAAGATGATTATTAAATTTAGTCAGTATTCGTTCAGGTAATTCGGGTAAATGGGTGTTCTTCTAATGCCCCTTCTAATAACCATTATGCTGACACGGAACGTTGTTTGTGCTCACACAGTTGCACATGCCCCTCCTCCTCTTTCTCTCTCTCTCTCTCTCTCTCTCTCTCTCTCTCTCTCTCTCACACACACACACACACACACACACACACACACACACAGATTTTCATGCAGCTTTCTTTCTGCTACAAAAAGTATCTGATTAGGAAAGCCTTTTAGAAAAGTGTATTCCTAGAATTTCTTCCACCTCCTCTTAAATACCTTCAGTGTTCCCAGGCGGCCACCTTCAGACCAGGGGTTGGGCGAGAGTACAAGCGCACCTCTTCGCTGTTCTCCTGTTTCACGTGTTGCAGCATCGCATGGTAAATACTGTCTTGTGTTTGGAGTGTGAAAAATAATGTTCATACTTCAGGGTACAAATCCGAATGCTGAGACATAGAGCCTGCTTTTTCAGCAGCCAGAGCTGCCCTTTCTAACAGGGTAAAAGAAATTTTTTAAAGCAGTCTGGAGTGCTGTGAACATACGGAAAAGTTAACTTGTGGGGTCTTTCCTTCTTAGCTCCTAATGGAAAATGCCAGCCTCCACCCCATAAACATGGATTGACCTATTATTCCCTTATCTCGAAGGGATGGTTGTGTGAGCTGTTACGCTGGAAGGAAGATCCTTCTCCCGAGAACAGGACCCTGTGGGAGAACCTGTCCATGATCCGGAGGTTCCTCAGTCTTCCTCAGCCAGAGCGGGATGCCATCTATGAACAGGAAAGCAGTGCTGTGCATCACCATGGCGACAGGCCGCCCCACATCATCCATGTTCCAGCAGAGCAGATTCAGGTTCGTTTACCTTGGCCAATTCAATATAGCACTAAGTAAATAAGCTTTAAACTTAGCAGGGAAATTAGCGTTTCTCTCCTTCCTGCCAGTCTAAACATAGGCTTTTTAGTGAAAGATAACAATATACTACCATCTTGCTCAGGGGGCTGAAAGGAAAATTAACATATTTTTACCAGCGTGGGCTCTGTGTTCTCCCCTCGCGTCCCCACCCCTACGGTGGCAGAAACCCCCTTTTCACTTGTTGTTCGGCACGCGTGTTTGTCAGTGTTGGGATTTGTCTGTGAATGCTTAGAAATTCTTTGTTTTCAAAATTCAGCATTTGAAACATCACCCATTTTTTAATTAATACCTTACTGCCCCCGAGGAGAGAAATTATTGCTGTTCTATAGAGGAAGTTTGTAGAATCACAATTTTATGCCTTGGATTCTGTCCAGAGAGGGGAGGGAAATCTAACTGGACTCCTGCTTTAAGCTCCTCAACACTCCCTTGAGCTTGTGGCTGTCTCCTTACACCCTCAGAGTGCAGGTGAGGGGTGAGCCGTGTCCGTTGCTCTTTCCTTTAGAGCCCCTCTCCCATCGTGCTTGGGAAAGGAGTCTAGAGGCTTTTACTTGCCAGGCCTGCCGGCCCCTGCACCGTGTTTTAGTGCTGCCCCTCAGCTGAGCAGGCACGTTACCTATCCTGCAAGAAAGAGAGACCCGGGTAGCATAATGACCTGCTCCCTTACTCAGAACTTCCAGATGTGTGAAGGTGTTACCACAGCAGTGGCCAAAGAGCCCTGTGCTAGCAGGTCCAGCTTTGTGCTTGCTATGTCCTGTCAAGGAACTTGTCTCCATCCATCCACTGAGGGACCATCCCTGAGAACACATTGACAGATTCTGGGACCAGGCACTTTGTTGGGACTCCTGTGGTCTCAGTAGCTTAAGAAGGCATGCTTTAACTGAATGTGAGCTGTATAACTTATTTCTGTCGAATCCAAGGGATGTGTTTAGCTGTTGCCTTCCTGAGTCCTTAAAATTGTACTCTCTGTTCAGTCATCTGCATTACTTTTTAGTATTACTGTGGAAAATAAACAAAGAAACACACACATACACACATACATCTTCATCTTCCACCCACCCACCCACCAGGAAAAAATATCCTTGAGTATGTATTAAAGATAAAACAAATTGGAAAAGAAAATCCCTGAGGATATCAAGCACTAAAATAATCGTGAAAGCCTGAAAACCTTACTGTTTTAGCAAAAAACAAAAGAAAGATATATGTTAAGTAATAAAAATAGGACTTGTTTGGAAATGTAAATTGTTTTTAATAAAATTGCTTCTTGGGATAAAAGGAAATGCTTAAGCATAGTACAAATGTAATATTTTGCCACATATTCAGACCGATTTACTTTGCTGGTAAGAATTACGGATATCGAGCATATAGCAGACGGATGTGTCACACATTTGTTATGTATAATTGTGCATGGAAATTACAGCACATATACAGATACTAATTATGAGAAAGTGTATACACTAAATTTAAATCCTAATCACATCTGAGTTTACTGTAGACAAAACAATTTGCTAGCCGTCGTTTGGAATGAACCTTTATTTTTGGTTAAGAAAAAACATGAAAGTCACCCTAGTGCAATTTGAAAGGAATTGCGTGTATTTAATTGGAACTGTCTGATAGAAAATTCACAAACGGGAGCCTCTCGAACATCCTTTGGACTTGTTGTAAGACACAGTGCTAAACGAGAGCAGGTGCTCTTCTTCTGTTTTTGCTCAATGTTTTAGCCATCCGATGAAAGGGGACAAAACACAACTTTCTTTCCCCTGTAGCTCACCTTTCTAGAATGTCTTTGAAATACTCGCTTCTCAATCTTCATTTCACATCTTTGTTAATTATTTACATCATAGTTTGCTTTGCTGTCTTCGCCTTTGATGCGTATGTCCTGGTGAAGTTTATGTGTCACATTTTCAGAGTGCTCAGTTTTCTCCTCCTCTGCTGATGCTGATAAGCAAGCACAGTAGCCCCTGAGAGCTGTACTAATTTGTATCTTCCTACTTCGTGTCGCTTTGTTTTTTTCTGTCCTGAATGCTATGGGCCACTTAGCTGTCCTGACTTTTCACCCTGAATCTTTGTTCTGGTTAAAGAAGCCACTGTATACGTGGGGCTCACAAGTACTTCCTTTCTAATTCTAGACGGCTTTGTGTGCGATGCCGGAACAGAGCTTCTGATTGCTTGTTTCTTTTCAGCAGCAGCAGCAGCAACAGCAGCAACAGCAGCAGCAGCCACCAGCCCCTCCGCAGCCGCAGCCGCAGCCACAGGCACAGGCAGGCCCCCGGCTTCCCCCGCGGCAGCCCACCGTGGCCTCGCCCGCTGAGTCTGATGAGGAGAACCGGCAGAAGACCCGGCCACGAACCAAAATTTCAGTGGAAGCCCTGGGCATCCTCCAGAGCTTCATACAAGACGTGGGCCTATACCCAGACGAGGAGGCTATCCAGACTCTGTCAGCCCAGCTCGACCTCCCCAAGTACACCATCATCAAGTTCTTCCAGAACCAGCGGTACTATCTCAAGCACCATGGCAAACTGAAGGACAACTCGGGGCTGGAAGTGGATGTGGCAGAATATAAAGAGGAGGAGTTGCTGAAGGATTTAGAAGAGAGTGTCCTAGATAAAAATGCTAACACCCTTTTCTCAGTGAAACTAGAAGAAGAGCTATCAGTGGAAGGAAACACAGACATTAATGCTGATTTGAAAGACTGAGAGATCATAGTATTATTTTCATTCAACAGTGCCACTGGTATTTACTAATAAAATGAAAGTCCACCTTGTATTTGTTCAGAAAACCTTTGTTGTTCATTGTTTGACCAATGAATCTTCAGAAACTTGCACAAACAGAACAGTTGGGAAAGGATAGTACAGACTGCACTAAATGTTTTGCTCTGTTTTATAAACTGCTTGGCAGTCCCAGGTGAAGCATCGAGGATTGTTTGGTATTAAAGTTTGTGTTCAAGGGTTGCACTAAGGTGTGTACCCCATAAGCATGATTCCAGAGATTTTTTTAAATTATTATTATTCTGGAGCCTCAAACAAGCATTATAACTTCTGTGATTATGATTTCCTATTCTTCAGTTATTTCTGTAACACTTCACACTGATCTTTGAAAACTCACACCTTATTTTAAAAAAGAAAAAAAAAAGAACTTGCTCCTCTATTGTATGTTACAAAAGAACTATAGACTGTGGAATGCAGTTTAAAGATGACATATGCCAACAAATGCCTTGTATTATATGGCACTGCCGTAATTCAAATTTGTTTTTATTTTGGGAATAAAAGTTCACTGTAATTTTTTTCATTCTCATTGTTACATGATATTTTTTTTTAGAAAAAAAAAAAGGAAAAGAAAATGTGAAACACAATTTAGTCCTCATTATTTATTTGTAGATCCTGCAGCGTCATGTTGTAATTAATTTTTTGGAAGTTTCCGTTAAACGCAATATTGCTTCTCTTGTTACCATACTGATTCTTTTCTATTTATAAATGTATTTTGATGGGCAGTAAAACAAAGTGTCTTAAAAGTTTTAAATAGAGAAAATGTGCTTTACACAGTTGCCTATAAAAAGTGCTCTATGTTATCCAAGCAATTCATACTATAAGCTTCACTCTTACTGTTGTATGCAATTTTTACTATCATGCAAATAAGCTTAGGTAAATAAACTAATAGATCACCTTAGAAAATTATGCAATTAATGTGAAAATAATTGATGTTTGCAATGTGTCTTCCTTTGGTTTACAATCAATTTTAAAGCTACATCTGTATAAAATTTCTGTATAAAGGTGTATTTCTTTTTTATGAGTTTATGGCTATGAAAACACCAGCTATTTTGTTACAGCTGGCTGTTTTTATAAGTGTATCACAATTTTCTTTATGCAGAAATGTTCTGAATAGGAGTGGTTATTGACTGTAACTACACAATTAAAATTGTTTGTATGGTATGACATAGTAGGGTTTGTCTGCTTATGTGAAATAGCTATAACAAAGTCAAAGGACGGCCCTCATTTAGATGCATGTTAATACTTGGAGATATTTTACTGATTTTTAAAAAGGACAACTGAAAAGTCACTTGGAACACTGTAAATTTAAATCACAAACATATGCTCATTTTTAATAGGTGTGAAATTTTACAGTGATGATAGTAACCTGTTTGGGGCTAACATTTTGCTTAATAAACAGAGATAGGGCAATGAAGACTCCAGCAGAAACGTGAATCTAGTCTTTAATAGTTAATTAATTAAAATTGATTCATCTACTTTTATTTCACAGTCTTTCAAGTATGACAGCACTTTTCCTTAAGCTAACGTATATTTTTAAAGGCCATTAAATAGTAACATAAAATAGAAAATGGAAAGTGTGTTATAACCTTTTAGTAAGCCTTGTTTTGCTTTTAAGAAAGTAGCTCAGTTCACTGCATATGTCATAACTAAGACTACATGAAGAAAATAACATACCTGGAATTTCATCACAATCTTTAAAATTCTTGCAACATACAACCTTAGTAAATATGATCACAGGATTCAGACCAGCGTTGCAGTTCTTGATGCTTTTTGTTTGTCTTTTTATCTTTTGCTTCCTCTTCTTACAGCACCCTACATGTTAGGGGTATCTGGGTTCCTGGAGGTGGGGTTCGGCAGTCGCCCTTTCTTGTTTTGCCTACCATTTGCACAAGCCCCAAGGAGCTCATTGGTAGGCAACTGGACAACTTTAAAATTGACCTTTTACTTAAGGAACTGAATGGGATCATTGAGAACTCTTGATAAATCTTCAAAGTTCCATTTACTTTTGAAGCACAGCTCGGCTAATCTGAAGGCTGCTGATTTGTTGCAAACTGCTTTCTTTTTATGAGAAAAAAAACTCCAAACTTTGTTCGTTAGAGTTCAGAAGAGTAATTATTTGAGCCAAAGGAATTTGAATTAAGAAAATAGCAACTAAATTTCACGCATTAAAATAGAAACTAGTATGCCATTAAGATAAAAATGTATCTTCTTTCCCTAAGTTCAAGAGAGAAGGCATAGATTAGCATCAAGTAGAATTGATGTCTTCTTTAAAACCAGTCCAACACTTAACATAAGGTGTCAGATAGATAGGAAGTTTAATAAATTTTTGGAACAAATAGGGTTGCAAGTACAATTTTACATTTTTAATAACCTAAATTCTTTTTGAAATGTTTTCAAAGACAAACAGAAGAAGTCAAATTTTGCTTTAATTTTTTTTTAGCATTAAAAAACTTTTTAACATTTAAAACTTTAACATTTTAAAGTCAGCATGATTTTTTGCTAATTAAAGTGCATATTAATAACCATGGTCATGATAGAGTGAGCAAAATAATTTTCAGGGAAGACAGCAGGTTTTTTCAGAGATTTGTCCAAGTGATCCTATCATTTCCCCCAGTGTCATTTATCACCCTTGCCATCGCTCTTGTTTGTTGCTTGAAATTCCTTTAACAAGTTTCACTGTGTCCAAGTATTCCAGACACTTTTGAAAGCTGGGCCTATGACATAGTGCTTTGTGCTGTTAAAGACCTTAGCAGAGTCAGGTAGTTTACGGGTAATAGTCAACCTTGTGCATCTGAATCTGTCGTGGATTCCTTCACTCAGCACTTTGCCACTAATTTGTATTACACTCTGTGGCCATATAATACTTGCACATTATGCAAAAAATAATGTTGATAGTATCTCCTTGCCACACGATATGCAGAGTTAACACATAACCTTTGAAAACCGAGGTAACTAATATGTGTGGCCTAGTTGTGTGGCACTTGATAAAGTCTGTACATATTATATATAAGATGTGTATTGATTAGTATTTAGTACTAAGAAATTCTGAACTTAAGAGTAGTTTTTTTTTTTTTTCCTAGTGATAACTATATCTAACTGTGCTTCTCCAAAATATATAGCTTGGGTAGAAAACATTTCAGTGGATCAGTACAAATGAGAATCCCATCCATTCCATTATTAAATACTGCCCTGTTCCCATTGTTAACATCTGGCTGATATTAAGGTCCTTGATTGTCACAGTATTTTCAATAAATGAGATATTCTGAACTGCCTGGTGATATTTTCGAAGAGAACAATTTAAAATGCGTATACCATATAATAATAGTGACAAAAGTAGGACTATCGTGTTAAAGCAAGCCAGAAATTTGCATGATAGTGTGGAAACCAACAGAAGTCCAAAATGTTAGTCATCTAAAATAGAAGTAAATATTGATAATATAGTCTACCTTATAAATATATTTTTTTACTCTTTAAGGGGAAATATGGATTGGGTGTTTCTTCTGAGGCAATCCTTTTAATGTAAATATTAAATAGTTGCATGTCTTCGCAGAAGCCGAACTACAATCTATTATGCACATTTTGATAAAATATGCCCTTATTAAAGAAATGTGGAAGGCAACTGTTCAGCATACTATACTTGTTTAACAGTACCATATGTTAAATAAAAAAATAGCTTGAAATTAATGTCTAAAAGAAGATCAACATTTTTAAGCCTTTCTTACATAATGCTACTCTTCTGGACTATATATGTATATTTATTCCAGACAATTTTATCAAAAGAACACTATCAAAATCCAATCGCAGCTCCTTGCTTTGGTGTAAGACGCCATCTTTTATGTTATTTTCAGCTTCTTCTGTACCTACCGTGGTCAAAAGCGCTGGACCTGGGCTGTTTCCTGAATAGCACCTGCAGGTGTGGTTGGTGAGGAAATGCAGTGGACCAGTATATTTGTTGCCTTGCAAAATAAACATTTGCAGAGCAGTTCTGAAGTGACATATTTTGCCCAAAGTTAGGTGTTGAATATTATTTCTTTACTGTTGAATCAGAAATACATTCCAATAAGTTTTCATTACAGTGACTGTCTTTGGTTCATGCCCTCCCAAAAAAAGAAAGATGTCCCACATGTTGCTCTAATGCTCCACTCATGGAGGAACCAACAGTGTCTGCTTGATGAGAATGCTGGAGAAATTTTTGCGTATTTATTTATTTTTTTTTTATTTTTTATTTTTTTGGTTTTTCTCCAGTACCGGGAACCGAACTCACGACCTTGCACTTGCCAGGCAGGCGCGTTTGCCACTGAGCTAAATCCCCAGCCCTAAGTTTTGCGTATTTAAATATGGCCATTAATTCATTGCATAGGCAGCACTGTGACACAAATAAGCATTTGTCCAGAGCTCAAACGTGTTGAACAGCATCTATGTGGAAACAGGTTTCACAGATTCCACGTTTGTTTCCGGTTGTCATTCTAAGTACAGTATTTGTCTTGCGCAATCTAGTACAAAGGTGTCCTACCTTCTGGGGCCTCTTTCCTAGCATTGTCCTGAGCATGTTTAAAAGGCACTAGCAGCATTTATAGAATGCTTCATTTTACCTTGTTTCAAGCTCTCCTTTGCATTATGACACAGTTAATGCAGACACTGAAATTCTTACTTTAAAGGCCAGGAAAGAGAAATTCAAACAGGTCAACTGATTTGTTCAGCTGTTAAGTGATCACATTATTCTCAAATCCAGTCTTCTGTCTTCAGATTTCTATTTTATGCTTAGTGAAAGGTTTCTCACATGCAGAAAGAACTAATTGTAACTCAAAACTTGCAGAAATATGTAACAAATGTAAAATGTATTTTACTAATTTGGAAAAGTTGATCATTAAGTAATTAAAATCAAGTTTCATCATAAAATGTTAATCCTAAAATTCTGCTGTCCTGGTATGAAATCTACACACATCAAGTATGTTTTAAAAACAAACTTTACTGTGGAAATTTTCAAACCGACATGAAAGAGTAAAAATAATGAACTCCCATGGATTCATCCCTCAGCGTAATTATCATAACATTTTTCAATTAATAAACACTGTATAAAACTTGTTAAAATTAAGATGAAGCCAATACAAAAACACTCAATTGTGCAGTGATTTTTGCCCACAATAGTATTATGATATCATCATATTTTTGCAAAGTAATGAGATCGCTGATTTCTAGAGAAAATATTAAAACTTAAAGTTGTTTCTCAGAACAGTTTTCTAAAAGCCAAGTTTTAGAAGCAAAACCTGTGAGGATTCCACAAATATTTGTTGCATAAAAAGAGACAAACCAGCCTCTTTATTTATAAACAATACGTGCTTTCATATCATTGTTGAAACTAAAGTACATAATTTTCAGTTATGCATAATAAAATATGTAATTAAGCAACATTCCTTGGTGGATTAAAGAATTAAAAGCTTCAGGTGCAGAAAAGAATTTGTTGGCATTTTCTTTTTCAAGGTGGTATTTTGAGGTGTTACTTTTCATTTTCCTTTGACATCTTATACACAAATAAATAGACAGAAACAGGTGAGAAGCAAAGAAAATGAAAAATTGGCTTGACTACAATAGACCTGAAAAACACAGGGAGAATATCTGCAACATGCCCAAAAAGACTAAATTAAAAAGGACTGAAATCTTTGCCTAGGGAGAAAAAAAAATCTTTAAATGGAGTATTGTGCTTCAAGAAATAGAAATAACATAATAAAAAGATAACTGTTTGGTTATGCATATATTTCAAACTATATTAAATTATGCTCCAATACAGTCTAGTAAGCTTATTTTTTAACTGAAGAACTTAATTAATAATTCTTTGCTATAGTGAAGTTAGCAGAGGTATTTGGTATCAATCATTTTTTAAAGGGTATCACATCAAATAAAATTAAACCACTTAAGTGTCAGAAAGTGTCAGAATTTCTCAAAAAAAATTATCCTACTGATCTTCTAAGAAGAAAATAATGTTAAATGAAAGTCTATGCTTAACATCAATAGGACTTTCTAGTATCTAAATGTTTTCATGTAATGCTTAAACTAGAAGTAATAACCATGTAGCTTCAAGGAAATTCACTATCATGAGATCCTATAGAATTAGATGTACCAGCCAAAAATTATTGAGGTATAACTGACATAGAATAAACTATGTAAAGTGTGCAATTCAATGTTTTAACATATATGTAAAAAACATACGACATCTGTATATATGGAAACAGACATTGGAAATGTAAGGAACATATCTATCATCCTGGCAATTGTATCCTTATGTCCTATTGCAATAATTCCTCTTTCACCCCTTTGTCTATCATCATCTCTATAAAACCACTAATCTACAGATTTTTTTCACTCTAGACTAGTTTGTAAATTATAGAATTTTATATGAATAGAATCATTCTGAATAGACTACTCACTTTTTTCACTCAGCATAATTATTATAATTCTCATTCTTGTTCATTCCTGTTTATTGTTGAGGAATTGTCTTAGTCACTTTCTTTGTCCATGGGATAAGGCACCAACATTAATCACCTTCCAATTTAAAGGAGAAAAGGTTGGTAGAGGTTTTAGTCCGTAGATGGCTGGCTCTGAGGCAGGATGGCATGGTGCAAGGCCATAGTGAAGGAGACATTGCTCCTGTTATGGGGGTAGGAAGCAGAGCCTGAGGGAGGAGTAGGGAAGGGAGCCGCACCCTGCCAGGCTGTTCCCCCAGTGACCTTCCTTTTCCAACCAGATCTGATCTCCAAACAGCATGTCAGCTACAATGCCATCATAATATCACCTCCCAAAGCCCCAAGTATGATCACATGGAGATGGGGGAGCATCTAGATCTAAACCATAACAGGAATATTCCCATTTATGGATTTAGTGCCCTTTGCTTATCCATTAAGTGTCTGATACATATTTCAGTTTTCTCTATTCTGGGACTACTACAAATAAAAATGTTACGAAGATTTATATGTATGCCTTTGGATGGCCAATATGCTTACATTTCTCTTGGGCAAATTCCTAGGAGTAAATAACTGTCTGTGTATATTACAGATATATGTTTAACTTCTTAAGAAACTGACAAACTTTTCCAAAGTGGTTTTACACTGACACCAGCAGTTTGTGAGAGTACTCATTGTTCCACAATCTTGCCAATCCCGTGGTACGTCGGTTCATGAACTTAATTTGTTCCACTATTCTGAAAAAGATGGCCGTATTTGCATTTGCGCAGGAAAAATGGCCACGGTCATGTCTGTCACTGGATGGAGAGTCTGCAAACAAAAACAGAATTTTCCTAAACATTTCTGTTTGCAAGTCAAATTGTTCACACACAAAAGCATTTGTGAACCAAGGTGCCACTTTACTTGACATGGTTAGTCTTTTTAGTTTGAAACATTCTCCTAAGTCTGTAGTCATATAGTTCTGATTCTAATTTGCATTTCCCGGATGCATTGCATTTCTTTAATTGAACATATTTTCATGTGTTGATTTGCTATCTATATATCTTCTTTTGTGTCTGTTGTTTTGTCCATTTTTATTAATTAGATTTTTTTCTCATTATTGAGCTTTCAGAGTCTTCTATTTTGTTTTGTTGCTCTCTTTACCTTTCCAACAACCACACCCTCTTGATTACTACAGCTTTACGTGTTAAAGCTAAGTAGTTTAAGTCTTCTAAATTCTTCTGTAAAGCTGTCTCTGAATGTTTTCATTTCCCTTTTAATTTTAGATTTATCTTTTCAATTTCTACAAAAAAAAAAAATCTGCTGGATTTTGATGAATTCCATAGATCATTTTGGGGAGAATTGGCAAGTTAACAACATAAATTCTCTCTATATACTATGTATTTCAGAAGAGGTGGAAAATATATTAACCAGAAAACGCTGTCATTCTCAAGTCTATGTTTCACTTGATGTGCATAAAGAAACTAATTCGTTCATTATTACTAATTACCTTGGCCTAAAGGAGAGCATAAGACCAGATCCTACACCCTGTTGCTCAACAGTAAATATTCTATAAATTTAGAATATTATTGACTAGAAACTTTAGCCTTTCTTGATAAATGCAAGAAGTGTTAATATTCTTGGCAAAATTATTTTTGCACTAATTGCCATATCCATCTGCTCTGTGAGATTGATTAGACTGTGATAGCATTGCTCTCCTGCTCTCCTGCAATCAGCGCTTCCAGGCCCAGCAGAAAGCTAGCGCGAGCATTCCGTCCTGAGGAGGAGGCGCCGCTGATAACCGCAAGCTTTTCCCCAGAGGATTTGAGATTAAACTGCACTCAGCTTGAGGGCCCTTTGGGAAATAATTCAATCTAGAGAGAGTTCTGTTGAAGTAAACCAAGACCCCAGAGATTTAAGTGATTCCTTTCTATACAGAGAACCTCCACTATTTCATGAAAGCTTTTTTCTGCAGACCCAGTGGTTGGGTGCCATATCCTCCAGACATGTTTTCCTGAATGCTGGAGAACCGAGGTCCAACAAGACGTCCTGCCCGCCTCTCTCTCAATTCTGGCTCATGAAGCCTTCACAGACTGAGGAATACTGCTAACGTGTCTCATGGAAAGCAGCTGCAAGACCTAATTCTTTTTTTTTTTTTTTTTCTTTTCTTTTTGTCTTCTTGAGATAGGGATGTGCAGTTCAGACTGGACTTGAAATTACTTGGTAGCCCAGGCTAGCCTTGAACTCACAGTGATCCTCCTGCCTCAGCCACCCTAGTGGTGGGACTGCAGGCGTGCACCACCATACTCTGCCTGCACAGACTATCTGGGTTGCACTCAGTGTATATTTGAATTTTATTATTTATTTATTGACTTATTGTTAAAATTATACCTATTATAATATCCTCGGGGGGGGGAAGAAACCACAAGAACCACTTAAAATAAGATTTTACCTAAAATTTACAATAAATGTCTGCCGTTACAGTCCTCTCCGCACACCTTACTGTATCACTGCACTGGAGTTGCAGAACATGGGTACAGATAGTGCAGTGTTCTGCACAGAACAAGCAACTTGGTTTTACATATCAACTGTGGAAAAAAAAATTTCTGTGCAAGTCCCCCAGAAAATGAATCTGTAAAGTATTTTGGTGCCAATTAATCTTAATTGTAAACCTGACTGGATTAAGAACTTTTGGAGGACGTGATTGGATCACGGGGTGCTGTACTTCTCAGTGAGTTAACCTACTGATGTTCATAGCTCGATGTGCTGTGAAGGGGTGGGTTCCGGTTCAAGGAGGTGGGGCACTGGGGTGTACCCTTGGGGAGGGTGTACCTCTTACAGCACTCTTCCCCTGGCTGCTGCTTGCTGCCTGCCATAAAGTGAACAGTTTTATACCGTCATCCCCTTCTGCCATGATGGCCCTGCCTTACAGCCTGCTGATGACCATGGACTGGAACCTCTAAGACTGTAAGCCAAATTAAACCCCTTATTCTTTAAGCTGAGGCTGTCTGGTATCTTGTCGCAGTAACAAGAAAACTGACCAACGTCACTTAATAAAACATCATACTTTTCTTTGTACGTGCCAAGCAGTGTTGGTTTAAAATCACTGTTGCCAGACTGGTACAGATGAGTGGGAATTCCCAGAGGCTTGATTCTTCATAGATGCCTAAGTGAAGCTGAGCTTCCACTAGACCAGACAGAAAGGAGAAAAATAACCAAGACAATGGAGGTGGTTTTTACAATGCTGAAGATGTACATTTGAAAAGGTTGTAAGTTCTGAGATTTTTTGGTTTCTTATTTTACGTGATAAAATACCTCTTTTGTAAAATGATGTGATAAATTACAAGAGGACCATTTGTTTTCTACTATCTTTATGTGGTTTGATATTAGAATCTCACTGAGACCAATTCTAAAACTCTTTGTTTTGTTTCACATGTTCATGAAATCCAAACCCTAAGAACCACTGAATTTTACCAGCAGTTTTCAAATTTTTTGGTTTCAAGATTTCTGTATATTCTTAAAAATACCTGAGACCTTTACTTCCTAAAAAATGATATAATTTTCCCATTCCTCTTGGTAAGTACAACTAAAACCCCTCTACATTAATATATAACAAACACTAAAAGACTCTGACAGTTGACAAGACAAAGCAGATTAGCTAGGGCCTCAGGACCAAGGAACAGTATAGCAGTTCTAAGCTCCCTGGGTTTCCTTTTTGCCTCATCTTAAGCAAGCAACCCACCAATACCAATGGGTACAGAAACAAAGAGGTTCCCCAGTGCCTGCTTTCTTTAACCTAACAAAAAGAAAAGGGACAGACAGCATAGCAAGGCAAAAAACTTTTAGACAATAACCACCCTATTCCATCCTAGTACAACAGGAAAAAAACATAGCCCTCCCTGACTGAGGCCAGGAACGCAGAGTGGGGGCCTAGAGTCTACCTTCAAGAGTGCAACAGGAGCACTAGTATCTCCTGGTGTGATGATGTAGAAGTCCTAGTGCATAGTCAAGGTTTTTATTACTGCCCGGTGATGACAAAACTACCTCTCAATGGTGTCTGTCAGTGGAGGCCACAGAGAAAGACAGTAATAACAAGGTCCTTGTACTTTTATCAGTGAGGGAGCTATCAGTGGAGTCCTACTGAGGAGTTGGAACTTCTAAGCTAACTGGCAATAAAAGGGTCACCCCCACTCTTCTCACCAGAGCAGTGTCAAAAAACAACCAACTGAAACAAAGTTTGAATAAGATCTAGAATCTCATTAACACAATATGCAAAATATCCAGTTTCCATAAAAAGTAATGAATCATATATAACCAATCATATATAATCATAATGAAATAACTAATCACACCAAATCCCAAGAAAACCTCAAACTTGCTGTAAAAAAATAAATCAAAAAGTGTTAGAGAAGAGGGAAAGAGATGCAGGTTGAGCACAGAGGAGTCTTAGTAGAGCGAAACTATTCTGCATGATGTGATAATGATAGATACATATCGGTATAAACATCTCAAATCACGAAAAGCACATCTAGATTGAATCCTAATGCAAATGATGGACCTGGACTATAGTGTGTCGGTGTGGGTTCACCAGCTGTAACAAATGTCCCGCTTTCGTGGGGATGTTGATAATGAGGAGGCTGTGTACACGTGATAAGGAGGGCAGGGTGTAGACCAGAAGTCTCTGTACTCTCCACTCAACTATGCTGTGAACCCACAACTGTGTGAACCCACAGAAACAGTTATAAAAGCCCACTTAGAGGTCTTTTAAGCCACAATAAGTTTGAGTTGATATAAGTTGCCAGCAAATAAAGTTTTAAAGTTTCTCACCATTATGAGAAATAATGAACAATTTTTCATTTAAAAAAAGTAGACTTGTCACAATTGCAATGTTCCAAAATGGAATTTTATAAATATAGGACATGTATGCTTTACCCACTTTTAGAAAAAGGATTGAAATAGAGAAGAATTCATGTATACAAAAGGCCATTTTAAAAAGCATACTAAGCACTAAAATTTTTATATACACAAATACTGAGATTACAGATACATTAGAATTATCCACCTTATTTTTGTGGTGTTGTAGCTCAGGCTCAGGTCCTGTACGTGATAGGCAAGAGCTCTGCCAATGGGCTATGAGCCCTGTTCCCAACATGGATTTTAAAGCTGGTTCAGTAAGCAATTACAAACATGTTTGAGAGAACTAAAAAGAGCCTCAGCAAAGGAATAGAAGCTATAAACAAGAACTGAAATAAAATTTTAGAACTGAAAAATGAAAAAACTGAGCAGAAAGATTCAATAGCAGTCTAGAGGAGAGAGAAGAAAAAGTAGGTGACTTAACTCTAAACAACAGAGAGAAAAAAGCTAAGCAAACAAACAAGCAAATAAATATTCAGAGTCTGTGCAATCTATCACTCCTGCCATCTGAGTACTAGAAAGAGGAAAGAGAAGATGAGGTTGAAAAAGTGCCTGAAGAAATAATGGCTGAAAGTTTCTCAAATTTAGCAAAAGTCATAAAACTACAAATTGAATAAGCTGAGCAAACCCTAACCATGATAAACCTGAAAGTATCCTTGCCAAGTCAAACTTCTGAAAAATATCATCTAGGAAATCATCTTGTAAACAGCAAGAGAGAAACAACACCTTAGGTATAGGGATAAACAAACTGAAAATAAGCAGACTGCCCATCAGAACCATGGGAGTCAGAAAGAAGTTACACATTGTTTCTCAAGTACACAAAGTAAAAAATCATCACATAGAGATTAAGGAGGGGATAGCAAGAGAGGAAACTTGGTTATAAAAGGGAATCCTGAGGGCTCCTGTGGCAATGCAAACATTCTATATTTAGATTTTATTAACTTCAATGTCCTCTTGTAGTATTGTGCTAGTTTTTAAGATATTTCCCTTAAAGAGAACTGGGTAAAGGTGCAGAGATCCCTCTGTACATCTCTGTATGTAAAACCGCAATTATCTCATAATAAAAGTTTAAACACAAATTATTGAATTAAAAATATAACTACCATATGATCCATACTTTCAACTTTTAGATACACATCCGACAGAATTAAAAGGAGTTTTGAAGAGGTGTTCTTGAACACCTATGTACACAGCAGCACTATTTGTAGTAGCCATAAGGTGGAGACAATCAAAATGTCCATTGATAGAGGAACGGGTAAACTAAATGTGGTATATAAATGCAATGGAACATTTTTCTACCCTACTAAGGAAGAAAATCCTGACCTTTGAACATAATGTGCTAAACACAATAATTCAGTTACAAAAGGACAAATTCTACATGACTTCACTATTATGAAGTAACTAAACTAGTAAAATTAATAGAAATAGAAAGTAGAATGATGACCATCAGGGGCTTGAAAGAAGGAGAAAAAAGAAGTTATGCTTTAGAATTTCAAATTTATAAAATAGCGAAGTTCGAGAGATGTGTTTCACAACAATGTGAATTTATACTACTGAACTATACACTTAAAAATATTTCAGATGGTAAATTTTATGTTGCCTATTTTTGTCAGAGTGAAAAACAGGGAAAAAAATCATCAAGACCTTTTGTTTACACAGATATATTTATTGATATTTACTGTATTGACAAACATATAAAAATATTTATCTATAAATTCGTTAAAAATATTAATTATAAAAGCCTTTGCCTATTCACATAAACGGCATTTAATGGAAATTACAATATATTGGAAAATAATTGCTAAGAATGATGATATTCCTTAAAACTCTGTGTCTCTTTAACGTTTTCCTCCTCAGAAGACAGCTGGATTGTCAATCTGTATTAAATCTGTATTAAATCTGTTAAATATTTTGTAGACTCTGGAAAACTATACATTATGAGAGAATAACACAAAATAAGTCAAATAACGTCTCATTGGCATTGTGAACATAGTTTTGACTTTGCAGACATGTAAAAGGTCTTGAGGAACCCCACAGGTTTTCAGACCATGAATTCAGAACCACTGAACAAGATTATTCATCATCCCAATAGACGGGGGCTTGTGGAAAACTGAGGTGTTTGTCACAATTCCTGACACCCATACGGTAGCATTTACATTGATGTTCTTGCATTGACCAAGTATATTTTCCTACTGCTTGTTTGGATTTTGGACTTGGCCATGTGAGTTGCTTCAGCCTGTGGAATGTTGGCAGACTTTAAGCAAGAAGCTTTAAATATCTATTTCTTGTCAGCTAAAGCCCCCCCAATAAACAAATATGGAACAGACCTGAATTCAACTCATAGCGAGTAACTAAGCTCAGCTGAACACCTAGACTGAAGCAGAACTCCACTGAACACATCCTAGATCAGCTGATTGCACTGCTGATTGCACTTTGACTGCAGATTAATGGCTGTAAGAGTAAATTTAGTGTTGGGTTACTGTATTACACAGAATCACTGTGACAATAACTAACAGAGTCTAACTAATATCAACTGCATAAAAAAACACACACACAAAAAAAAGCAGGGTTATTAAGACAGGAGGAAGAGAAAACTAATGGGAAATATTATAATCTTATTAAAAGAATTCTGACCATGATTATTGTCTTGAATGAGGTTAGAACCAAAACATTCCTTAAAAACACAACCACAGGGCAGTGAAATTAAGGATAAGTTCTTTGATGAGAATAGCCGTCAATTATTACTGAAAGAGAACCCGGAAGGAAGCAGCCTTCTTTAGTTGTGCCCTTTGCCATGCCACTTCTGCCCTGTAGCTGCCAACAATGGACTTTAACAGAGAGCCACCCTTTGAGTTGTGGGTGTCAGGTACTGTGTCCCAGTGACGAGAAACTGATGAAGACAGATGCTTCTGGGTTTGTTCAGTAGTATGGTAGTTGTTGGTATTCTTTTTTTTTTTTTTTTTTTTCCAGTACTGGGAATAAAACTCATGACTTCACGCTTGCCAGGCAGGCGCTGTGCTGCTGAGCTAAATCCCCAGCCCCGGTAGTTGGTATTCTTAATACGACTTCATTTAGAAAAAGTTGCCAACTGTAGCAAGAAATATTAGAAATGTGATTGCACTGGAATGGGTTAATTGAGACCTTCCAAACAATCTCTTACCTGGGAGCGTTAATGACCCACGCATTGATTCAACCATGTTTCTTATAGTGTGATCCGGAGAGGAATATCCTTGGTGATTTTTAGGAGTGCAGCGGGGCTGGATTTTATATCAACAAAATGTCAGGAGTCATTCATGCTGAAACTTAAGGCATGCTCTAGCCCCGAAGTAAGATTCTGATGGTAAGGACAATAAAGGATATTGGAGAAGTTATTTTTCCGTTTGAGGAAAACCAGCAAGAACTTGCTAATTTCCAGATTAAAGTTGTACCCAAGCATATCATTATGCCTTTCATTCTATTTTACTCTCCTTGAAAACTCCCAGGATTTTGGGACAGTGTGGAGAATATACCAGGATATCTTAAAACCCACAGCAAGTCATGAATAAAAAAACAAAAACAAAGACAAAAACAAAAACCAAAAAACTTCATTGAGGAGAATGGCAGAGGAAAATATCTCTTTTTAGGACACCCACTCCAAGACTTTATTCCTGAGACTACTTTGAGGCTGTTGGATTGTCTTTTAAAGCACAAAGTTCCTTTTCCCATTGTCTGAAATAGTAGGACGAATGTGGGGTGGAATGGAAATTCTGTTCACAAACCAAAGTGAAAAACCAAACCCATCCATAAGACTCCCCAAACACTAGATTTCTGATATTTGAATGCTTTCTTTCAAATATTTCAATTGAATATAAAAATACAACAAGTTAACTTTCATCACAAACATACTGGAAAAGCATCTTTACCGATGCGTCCTAAACATCAGAGTGACCTGATTTAAGTCTATTCCACTATACATTTTCACATTAAGAGCAGTTGTTTCCCTGGAGTAGACAATGCTGATTAGCTGACAAATACAAAAGTTAAGTATGGCAAAATTTAAGACAATAGAAATTATACAAAGTATATCTTTAAATATAATGGCATTAAACTAGAAACAAGTAACAGAAAAGTAGTAGAAAATCTTCAAAAATAAATTCTACAACTAATAAATAATCCATGAGTAAACGTGGAAATCTCAAAAATCTGTAAAATTATTTTGAAGTGACAAAAATTAAAATATGTTGTAGCTAAAATGGAGCTTAAATTTATAATCCTAAATGCTTACAGCAGAAAAGAAGAGACATCTCAAAGCAATAACTCAAGTTACCCTTGTTAGAAACTAGAGAATAGAAGAGCAAAATAAATCTAAATGAGCAGAAGGAAAAATTTTTTTTAAAAATATAGTACAGAAAATAAGTAAAAACAAAAATAGATTCTTTGAAAACACTAATAAACTGATAAATTTTTAGCAAGCATAACAAAGAAAAGGGACTCAAATTGCACATATAAGATGCAAAAGAGGAGCTATCACTACAGATCCAGTAGGTGATAAAAAGGTAATAAAGGAATACCATGACCAACTCTATATACACAAGTTCAACAACAATATGATGTGGGCAAATTCCTCAAAATCCACAAGCTGTCAAAACTCACCCAAGATAAAATGAATAAACTGAATGATTAGTAAAGAAACCCAATTCAGTATTTAAAAAATTCTAAGAAAGAATCTCCTGGCTTAGATGATTTTATGGTGAATTCTACCAAACATTTAGTGAAAAAATAATCCTAAATCTATTCAGCCATTTCCATACAATAGGAGAGAAGGAAACACTTTTATCTTTATTTTATGAGATTAGTGTCATCCTCTTTCAAAATCAGGGACATTAAAAGAAAACCCTGGGCTAATATCTCTGAAGAACATAGACACAAATGTCCTCAGAAAGAAGAGAACATCAAATCTAGCACTATATAAGAAGAATAATATATTGTAGACAACTGATTTCTACCGAGAATGCAACATTGATTCAACACTTAGGAATCAATGAAACCTAGTGTATTAATATTCAAAAGAAGATTTCTAATTCTATACACTGATATCAAGGCAGAAAAACATTTAAAAAATTGTACCCCTGGCAAAGCAATAGAATGTCACTTTTTCAACAAGAAAAAAAAAAAAAAAAAACCTACAAAAAAACCCAAACAACACAAAAATAACCAAACCAATCAAGCAAGCCCCAAACCCAAAAATCCTGTCCTGAACCTCATAATAAATATTGAAAGATTGCTATTATTTAAAGTCAGGAGAAAGGCAAGGATGTGTACTCTCACCACTCATTTTTTGTAACAGGCTAAGAAAAGGAATAAAAGGCATGTAATTTACAGGAGAATATATGAAACTTTCCCTGTTTGTAAATAATGTGGTTTTTTATGCAGAAAATCCCAAGGAGTCAATTTTCTAGAAAAAAATGTGAATTTAGCCTGGTTATAAGAATCAAGGTCAATAAACAATAATCATATTTATATATACAATGTAAAATTGGAAACTGAAATTGAGAAGCTAATGTTCTTTATAACAGATTCAAAAGTCAAATACTTAGGTGTATATCTATCTGACGGAATTATACTATCTAACTTTCACAATTAGGAAGTTCCAGTAATGAAGGCAGTGCAATACTGACAAAGGCAGGGACACTTAGACTAATGTCCCAGAACACAGATGCCAATGAACTCACACAAATATGCCTAACTGATTTCTGATAAAGTTTCAAAAGCAATTCAATAAAGTATGACTCTTCAACAAGTGGTATGGAAAAAATTGGGTATTCATAGAAAAAAAATAAATCCCCAAATTGGATATTCATAGAAAAAAAAAAAAAACCCAAGACACACACAAAAGTAAAACAGCTTTAATCTAAACTATACATTTTCTCTAAGTTAATTCAAAGTGGGACACTTTTTCCAAATATAAAGTTATAAAAAATTTGAGAAGAAACTAAAAATCCATGTTATTTTGGGTTTTGCAATAAGTTATATTTGGGGAGACTGTGCTGAGGATTGAACCCAGGGCCTTTGCACAGAGCTATATTCTCACCCTTTTTTTATTTAGAGACAGGGTCGTTTTAAGTTGCTAAATTGTCCAGGCTTGGCTTAAACTTGTGATTCTCTTTCCTTAGCTTCCCAGAGTGCTACAATTAGAGGTGTGCACCACCATGCCTGTTAAATTTTACAATAAGTCCTTAACCATGACATAAGAACTATAAGCCATAAAAGAAAAGAGTAAATAAATTCAACAATAACAATTAGAAATATTTCCTCTGTGGAAGACACTGCTGAGAAAAGACAAGTTGCAACAACTTTATAAGTTGCTAAAAATATTTGTAGATCCCATAGTCAACAAAGGCTTGTGTCCAGAATATGAACTTTCAAAAAAGAAAGAAACTGTGAGTTTAAAAGAAACTCAGAAACAAACTGTGAGTTTAAAAACAAGATTTGAACACATTTCAACAAAGAGCAAAGCAGAATATAGAAAGGATGTTTAATATCATTATCCTTATGGATAATAATATTAAGACCCCAGTAAATTATTGCAAAACACTCATTAGAAAACTGCATATAAAATGTACTAAAAATAACAAACGTTGTAGAAGACATGGAGCACCTAGAACTCTGATATGCTGATAGAGCAAATAGGAAGTAATACGGCTCTTCTGGAAAATTAGTTGCCAGTTTCCTATGAGTTTAAAAATATGTATACCTTATGATTTGACAACCTTAATACTGTATGTCTACCCTAATACAATGAAAACTTTTGTCCACATAAAAATCTGTAAGCAAATCTTTATAGTAGCTCTATTTATAGTTGTTAAAATCTGTAAACAATTCAGATGTGCTCCAAACATACTATAATAAATCCATACAATAGACTACTGCAGAGTAATAAAATGTTTGGTAACTGAAACAAATTAGATGAATCACAAAAGCATTATGCTAACTGAATAAAGCCAGTCTCAGAAAGGCTACATTCCATATGATTCCATTTACAGTTCACTCTTACTATTCACCAATTCTATATTTGCCAGTTCACCTGGTTGCTAAAATTTATTTGTCATGCCAAAATCAATATTTGGGGGATTTCAGGGTCATTTGCAAGCAATTCTTCTTGGCACTATTCTAAAAAACTACATTTACTTTTACTTAATATCTTGTGTTTTCAGATGAGATAAAAAGTCAATATCCTTCATTTGTGTGAATTAAGATTTTCATTATTTTACCAACTGGATCCTCACTTGCACATAATCACCACCACCACCACCACCCAGAAATGTTAAAAGCATCTGAACCAATATTAAACCCCAATACTTTATCATTGACTGAATTAGTTAATATCAGACCTTCCCCAGAAATCATAGGTCAGAAGTTGCTAGTGGTATTTAAAATCTGTACACAAAACGCTACTATGTACTCTTAGAGTTTTAGAGTTTTCTTTAGAGTTTAGAGTTTTTCTTCACTCATCATTAATGCAAGTCTTTGGCATGTATATGTTGGAAATATTACACTTTCATTTCTAATCTTGACTGGCTTGGTGTAGTATACAAATGGTGTTTTCCACACTAAAACCACCAAAAAGACTGGATGTACTGCTGCTTAAAATTATGGAGATTAAGGTAATGTCTAGGAAAAATAAAACATCTTCCTTTAGAAAAATAGAAGTACTTTGAAGAAGCGAAGACTATGAACACCAAAAAAAAATCTTTCCCACTTCCAAGCAAAAAACTGGGCGCTAAGATAGTAAAACAATAAGAAATGGAGGTGGATTTCTGGACTGAAAGAAGAGCTGAAACCAACAGCCCCTCTGGAGAGTCCAGGACCTTCCCTTGGGGAGGCTGGACATGAGTAATCTGTCTAGAAGAAACTGATGGGTAATCTTGAGCTCAACTTACTTTTCTCCTTTTTAGTTCTTTTCATGTTCTCTGAAGGCAGAAAACTTTGTGGAGATCTGAAGCAGCTCAGTGGATAATGTGAAACAGAAAAAATAATTTATAGAACATTAACTAGCTTTTAAAAAGATGGGATCATATGATCCAACCATTTCACTCCTAGAGGGTCACTGCAGGGCAATGAAAGCATATGTACACACCAAGACTTGTGCAGAAATGTTCAGAGCACCTCATTCATAAGAGCTCCAAGAGGTAAGGAACCTAAACAGCTATCAGCTTGTGAATGTGCAAACGAGTTGCAGCGTATCCATATTAGGGATACCACTCAGCAATAAAAGAGAATGGATCATTGATATATAAAGCAATGTACAAGGGAAACTGCAAAACATACTGAATGAAAGAAATCAGACATACAAGAGTGTTTATGATGTGACTCCATCTATATGTGATTATACCACTGGAAAAATCAGTCCAGTAAGTGAAAGCACTGTTGCTGAGGACAGAAAAGTGCAGGGATGAACTATAATGGGCCCTGAGGGATACTTTCATTGATAGATATATTCTATTCTATCAGTTGTGATCTTGGTAAATTTGTACATAAATTTGTCAAAATTCATTTAAATTCTTCCATTTAAAATAGATGCACTTTAATTTATGTAAATTATATCTCATTGTGGATTAAAAAGAAAAAGATAATCACTTTTCTTTACTACAAAGTGTGATAGAAAAATAAGACGAATTTATAAATTAAAAAAGTTATGACAGTGAATAATATATTACCATTATTCCTCCTCAAAACATTCCCCTTAGCTTTGACCATAGTTAGCCCATCATTCTTTCCACTTTCTGAAGCAGTTCTGGAAATCCTCTTTCATAAGTGTCATTAGTGGTGCTGTAATGGTTGCCTCAATATCTTGAATCCATTAAAAATGTTTACGTTTCATATCCATTTTGACATTGGGAAAAAGCCAGAAATTGTACAGTACCAGATCTAGTGAATAAAGTAGAGCATTATGTTTTTATTTGACAGAAATTGACATAAATGGTTGATCAATGAAGGGTGAATATTTAGATAAAAGTATTTGCTACAGTAAAACATATATTGCTATTAATTCCCTCAAAGTAGTCTTCTACTTTGAACACAGTGCATTGTTCTTGACAATAATATTTTTCTGTAATAAGTTTTTTTAAAATTTAAACATTCCTATTTTGCAATCATCCCTTGTAGCTTCTACCCTCTATATGGCCCAGAGTTGTCTTACTTTTCCTTCCTTCCCTCCTTCCTTTCTTCCTTCATTCCTTCCTCCTTTTCTCCCTTCCCTCCCTTCCTCCCTCTTCTTTCCTTCCTTCCTTCTTTCCTTCCTTCCTTCTTTCCTTCCTTCCTTCTTTCCTTTTCTCTATCTTTCCCTTTATTGTTATTGTTTTAACTCAAATGTTCATCAAGATTGAAGTGATTACACTAACCTTGGGAAAATAAGGAATCAATATCCTGCAGTCAACAACCTGAACATGAAAAGTGATTTGACAGAATATTGGGACTCCATAGGTCAGATGTGATGGAAGATCAGCACATGTACGCTCCAACTCAGTATAAAAATGTGACACACCCCTGCAGGGGAACCTCTGGCAGAAGGTGAAGCTTTCAAGATATTAAAGAATATAGGAGAGGTAAATCTCTTTATATGTTTTAATTTTTTAATCATAAAGATCAGACCTCTTCCAAAGCACAACCCATTAACAGCTAAAATTTTAGTCAAAGGAATACCTTGACATCATTTAAAACAAACATTAAGTAGGTATAAACTTTCTTCATTTTTGGCCAGTTATATTTGAAGGCACAATCTAAAACCTATCTCTGTGTCTAAAGTTTCTATGCAAAGAAAAACCACGAAGATTGTATCAGCAAATCCATGTGGGTGAAAAAATTAATTCAGCCATGGCAGAAAGGACAGAGTATGAATGTGGGTCATTATGACAAGATCGGGAGCATTCTTTTCTAGTTCAGTGGACAAAGCCTCACAGTGGCTGAATGGTTTAACCAAACATACCAAGGAAGTTGAGACAAATATGACATACACACAAGCGTGTGTGTGTGTGTGTGTGTGTGTGTGTGTGTAATAATTTCCTGCTCACAGAGGGTAATGTCTACATCTTTGAACAATGATCACTGAAACTTTGTTTTTTTTTTTTTTAAATTAAGTTTACAGGTACAATTTAGATACTTACAATAATCACATTCTTCATTGGGAATTTGTACCTGTGCGTGATATACCTTGATTTGTGAGACTTTGAAATGTCCACTTGATTTTGTTAGTCCCACCCTACTAAAAATTCAGCAAAAGTTTGATAAGGAATGATCTAAAAATCAGCACGATAGCATGTGATCAAAGACTGTTTGACAAAGACATGGAGAAAACTTTGATTTCTGCATAAAGTTTGTTTTTAATTATCAAAGCAAGATATTAACAGAAAAGCTTATTTTCAAAAATAACAGTTTAATGCCACCTTCTTATCAGGATTTTTTTTTTTCATTTGGTGCATTCCTTCATTACTGGCCTGTAATAATAAAGATTTGTTTAATTTATTGGAGTTTTAGGTTATTTATAATTTTATTTTATGTTTGTGTTTAAAACATCACATGTAAGAATTTTATAAGTGAAGATAACCATATAGATCTTATACTATACCCATTACTATGTCTTTTTTTCAGAGACAGGGTTTTAGTTTGTTCCAGGCGGGCCTCAAACTCGTAATCTTCTTGCCTTAGCCTGGAAAGTGCTGGGCAACTGAAGTCATTTCTTGTAGATTTTAATAGTTCTTAACCAGAAAAAAAAAAGACTCTATGATTAAATAAGTTGCTTTGTAATAACAGTTCCATGAATTGCAGTTGACAGGATATATATATATATATATTTTTTTTTCTTTTTATACCAGGAATTGAACTCAGGACCTTATGCTTGCCAGGCAGGCACTATGCCCCTGAGCTATTTCCTCAGCCCTATATTTTAATATGTTTTTTTGAAAAGTAGTATTTCATATAATTTATGTTTCATGTAATTTGTACTTAGAAAACATTAGTTAAATTAATATCTTTATCAGAAACCTAGGGTCCAGGGAGATTAACTAAGATCAACAGCACACAGCTAATTTGTGACAGACTATAGACCAGAATTTATAAATAAATGTCCAGTAATAATAGGATACCTACCAAAATCAATATTTTGGTTGATATATTGATTACTACTAAAAATCTGGCCATTGACAATTCCATGAACATAATCCATATTTCAGTATCTTATTGCATCAGTGATACAAATGGAAATCCTCTTTGATCTCAGAGACAAATGGTTGAAGACCAAATGTCAAACCTTGGCATGGATCTTGTTTGAGTGACACGTGGACTCTGGAAGCCCAAGTGAAGGTATTTAACAAAATCAATGACTGAATAAAGGGAGATGCATGCAAATTGTTAACAAGTTTTGCACTTGGGAAAACAAGTGATATGATTTCCATTGAGAAACCATATCAGAGGCAGCTAGCTAGAAATAGTTGATGGAATCCTACTGTGTAATAAAAGAATACATTTTTGGTAGTGCATAAAATTCTTTATTAGACCTTCTATTGGCTCACATATCACAGTTATTTAAGGAGCATTCTACTGGTAATATTTTGCTTAAAGCACTGCTCCCTAAAATATATAAGCATTGTTTCTCTTTCTTAAAAAGGGGAAAATGTATCGCTTCCTTCATCCCTAGAATGGTGGTTGTACTACCAACGTAAACCTGTCTCTCTGTCTCTCATTTTAAGACTTGATCTGTGCGTAACGCTAATGGAAATAGATCCTCATAAGTTTGCATATAGAAACAAGTTGAATCCGTAGTTCTTATTTTTCCTCCTGTTTCCCCAAACTAAAATGCTCTTCCCTTTCAAAATTTCTGCTGAATGTTTCTGAGATACCTCAGAAGTCTGACTTTAGCATGCTGACGGACTGCTGGTGTGGACTTTCAGTTTAACTGGCTGTCACGGCATCACACTGTGTATACATGTTGTTAAACACTTTGTGTTGATTTTCTGGCACATGATGACAAATATGCTACGGACACCCTTTGTCCCTGTTCCTTCTCCTATCTGCTTCACATGGGAGAAACACGGAGGAGTACGTCTCTGAAAAAGCCACTCTCATATTTTGTTCCTGCCATTTGTAGTGGCACTCACTGTGAAAAAGTCTTTCAACGCTCCCAAGTCTTTGTCATGTCTTGATACACCGCACAAAGGAAAAGAGAGTGACTCTTGCCCTCGCCCCACACCTAGAAGCTGTAAACAACTTGCTTCTGCCTACAGCTTAGCAAAGCCTCTCAGAAAAGAAGTCCCTAGTCCTCAGGCACTCCCCAGACAGAGCCACGCTGAGCACTTCCCAGGTGTTCAGTACCTCTTCTGAAGTACTCATCTCCTCTTTATGTTCTGTGGATTCTGCCTTCAACCAAAGCTCCCCTTCTCACCCAGGTACAAAGTAACTGTTCCCATGAATATCAGTAAACATCACCTGATACTGGTGGTGGCTTGAGAGTGAGTGTCTTTTCCACCAATTGCCACCTGGATCCCAAGTCAGAAAAATATCCCTTTATACTTACTAAAAGGCATCAGCCCTTGGAGGGATAAATATGCACTTAGTATATACAAAGAGCCTTGCATAAGTAACAAGGGAAAGTGTGGAGGGGTGGGAAACTGGGAGGAAGCCATCTGGTGCATTTCTTTGGGTATTTATTGAAAGCATTGCATGTTCACAACCGAGTCTTCTGTCTCTGCTGAACAATGACTTCCTTCTTAACTGCACACAGAATAAAATACCTTCATGCCTTTTTTTTCACTTGAAATGACAGGAATTTAAGTTATAGACAGATAGACACCTGACCTTTGATGTTTACAGTTTTAAAATAAATTCTGTAAAGGAATGGAAATACTGATCATTGAGTAGCCATGATCAGTTAAAAACGTTAATGATGTTCAAATTCTACTCCAAAAAGTCCCTTTAAACATCAGACTTTCAAATAAGTTATGAAATCCCAATCAGTGCAGCTGGACTATTTCCAGGATTACAATGATAATACTCTAGAGCTAATTCACAGATTAAATCAATGTATCAATGTAACTGTGGCATGTAATATGACTTTTGCTCTGTGTTTTTAAAGTTACTATGCTAAAAGCAACACTCAAAAAAGTTAGAGCAAGGCTATGTGGCATAGTAATTGTATTCTTTATTGTGGATTTCCTTCAGTTTAACTTATACTGTGAATGCAGTTTCAGAAGTTATTGTTTTATAAGTAACAAGAATTATCAATTTCTCTGGTTTGATTTAAATATACTAACCCTCTAGCTACTTGTTAAGTGCACTACACTGAAAGTATGCTCCCTCAAACTTTCTGACCAGTTTTGGGTTGAAGACGTACATGTGTATAGCCCTCAAGAGTTAATTGTTCACCAACTAATCATTGAATGTCCACACAAATGAGGCAGCTGTTACCTTGTAGATGAAAAAAAGTAGAGTTAGAGATAAAGAACTTACAGCCACAGAACTAAAAGTAGCACCCAAATCTGCTGACGCTATTATGTTCTTCCCATTGTACCATCTCTGAGAGGACAAAGATGACCAGAATGACCTAAGCAGACCTTGTGCTAAAAGAGGGAACTTCAATAACAAAGAGGACCAAGAACAAGTCATCATGTAAGCATCCTGGTATGGACTTCATTTTTCAATAATGATTTCATGAGGGGTGGTGAGTAGATTACTTCTCGGATATCCATGATAGCTCCCTGGGACACTGAGAGGGATTCTGAGATTTTGAGCAAGCTCATCACAATAATCATTTAGTGACGTCTGCTATGATCCACAGAAAAGTGGCACTAGGTGCTAAATATTTTTGGTGCCTACATTATATTTTCATTTAACATGGTTACAGTTTGCCTCAAAATTTTGGTATTTTTCTTCCTGGGCACACAAACTTCTTTGTAGTTAGATGTGGCTATGTCACCAAGTTCTACCCAGGACAGTGTATAAAAGTGATGCGTGCCATTCCTCACCAAGGCTTTTAATAAATGGCTATTTCCCCCATATTTTTATTTTCCTTTTATATGATGAATATAGATAACTACGAGATGATGTGTATGCTAAAGTATCTCACAGTCTGGTGGGCATAGAAAACCTACAAATAAGCAATTACAACACCATGAGATGCAATAATAGGTATATGTTAAGTCTTATAGGGGCCAAAATCAACAACTTGCACTTGAATGGGCCAAACACCAGAAAAAGCTTGCAGTAAAGATAATACTTGAGTTGATATCAAAGTAGATTTGGGAGTAGTGAGTAGATTTCACTAAGAAGATAAAAGGGAGAAAAGACTTGCCGGGGAAGAAGGGGAAAGGATGTGTAATGATACATTCAGGGGTGTAAAAGAGTGTTGTGAATGAAGAGGATTGCAGTCATGTTTATGACTTGCGTATGTGTAAAGACTGCTACATGGGATGATCAGGAGTGAGAGGCTCTAGATCATGGAGGACTGGGTGTGTCACACGCCACAGAAGAGTCCTAAAGGAAGGCACCAACTTGTACTTACACCAATCCAGCAACATTAGAGGATAGACTGCCCTTCAGTCTGTCCTCTCTGGTCTGAAGGTAGAAAGCTAAGTAAGGTGATGGTTGCAAATGTCTTATTAAAGATACAAAGGCTTTACCACTATGAATAAAGAGCAACTGAGTATTTAGGAAATGTATCAGACACATAGTGATTTGATGGGTATAGATGACGAAGAGATATCAGTTTAAGATAGGTCCTGTTTTGTGTGTTCGCTTTGCTTGACTTGCTTTGGATTATATAATTCCACTTATTAAAGTAAGAGATTTTTTTAAAAAGGAATATGGTGTGCTGAAAAACTGAGTAATATGGTTCTGAGCATCAAAAATGCAACTTGGTCGTAGATCTTACAGGGAATTACATATCTGTGCATATGGGCTGCAAGAGAAGTCAGGCTGATAGAGCTTTAGGGGGCATCTGGAGATTTAGGACTTGAAATATTGAGCAAGGATCTGGAAATATAGTGATACAGAAAAGATGAGGCCCAGTAGAAGAGCTGCAATGATCTCAGAGACTGCAGAGTACAGGACAGAAAGGAAACCCGGAGAACATGAAGGATGGTACAGATGCAGGAGAAACATAGAGCATATGGTGTGATAGAAGCTGATGAGAAGAGAATTTTGAGAAACAGAATGGATAATGTTATTTTGATTGCCAAGCATTGAGTTCTCATGTACCTTGCCATTACTGTGAGCAGTGCTGGTGAGAGGGATCCCCTATATTCTATGGCGAAGCCAAAGGCGCAGGCGTCTCCTGAGACAATAGAGATCTAGGTGGGATCACTTTCATCCATGATATTCAATTCTGAATGTAAGTGGCAAGGAGGTTAGAATTAACTCCTCACAATGGCGATGTGGACAAGGCTGAACCAGTATGCACATGTAGTAGTCTTTTTGGTACCCAGGTCATTTAAGCTGCCTTGTCCCTCATGGTTATCCAGTTCCCTAATGATTTCCTCCTCCCCAAAATCACTTTTACTTAAGCTAGCCGATATAGAGTTAAATAAATTATACCTAAAATGATATATAGATAGACGAGTAAACTTAGGTTCAATAAAATTGAAGTAAGTCAAGGTCATGGTTAATTAGGGTACAGACTAGAACTCATGTTCTGGTTCACAGTGGTAGATACTTCCATGAATTCCCCCAATATTCATTCTCTCCTCTTTTTTTGTAAGCCTGAAGAGCTTTCATCTAACATAATGAGAGACATAATAACTTATATTAGGGGCTGGGGATTTAGCTCAGCGGCAAAAGCGCCTGCCTGGCAAGCGCAAGGTCGTGAGTTCGTTTCCCGGTACCGGAGAAAAACCAAAAAAAAAAAAAAAAAAGCTTATATTAAAGACTATGTAGTACTTCTCTGTTTTTCACCGACTGTTTTTATGATGATAACTCTGGAATGTGTCTTGGCCCTTTTTTGTGAGGACTTGGACCTTGACTGTCCTCTAGAACCAGAATTGCCTTCTTGGAGTTCTTGACTGCGGCGCGGAGGTAGACCTCCTTGGTAGTGGAGCTTTAGTTTAGCTGTCAGAGAATTCTCTGTGTCGAGACTCTTTAAGGCTATCCGAACGTCTCCTGTTCCTTCCTATAAAGAACTTCTACTTTGAGTTCTGCTTTGACTAGGGCTTCTTGATCTCCTATAATCAGCTGGAGAACAAGGATGACGTTCTTTTGATTTCATTTGGCCTGGTGTTTTGCGATCATCTTGCAAAAACTGTATTTCAATTTGGGTACACTTTCTGTTGGGGCTATAAAGAGCATCTTCAACATCTCGAACATACTCGAACATAAGCGAATCCTCTCGGGTGGCGAGTGTAGACGTCAAGTAAACATCTACTGTAGAGCAAATCCACTGCGCAAGTCCTCAGGCCGGGTGGCGTCTGTGACATTCTCGACGAACAGGGAGGTGTTGGGGGACCTCGTGTAGTGAGACAGGGCAGCCCCCTACTTACTCACGTTCGGACTGCCCTTCCGTGCGACCCCGCCCTTCGGCTCAGCCACCACTGTGCACCTGCACAGTCGGGGCCCCGAGGTCTCTTGTATAGTAAAAGGACTCTTCTAACTCATAGAATTTTTAATAAGGCATGTAGCTAACCAAAATAAATCTACATCCTGAGCCATCTTTAAACCTTGATGTAGGGCCGAGGATTTAGCTCAGCGGCACAAGCACCTGCCTGGCAAGTGCAAGGTCCTGAGTTCGATTCCCGCTGCCAAAAAAAAAAAAAAAAAAAAAGGTAGATATAGCCAGTAGATGTGAAAAGATAGGAACTGTACAACCTCTAGGTTGTACCTAGGAAAGAGCGACCCTTTTTCTTTTTCCCTGTAAAATGAAATGTGAAGCATGGACCACGCTGTTGAAGGTAAAATATCTGTGAATGAAGGCAAAACAAGACTAAAATATCCCTGACAGTTTCATGATGTAGAGCTGCCATGACAGTATGGATTATTAAAACGGTAAGCCAAATTCTTATACCATTTAAGCCAGTGTCATTTTGGGTGAGTCTGCTAATAAAAAAAATAAACTGAAGCAATTGCACCTAATTCATGCACATTAAAATTTTCCTTTCTGTTCTCAAGCACCATAAGAAAAGTGCAAGGGATTTAGATTCTTTCCTTCTGAATGCTGAATGGAGACTCACATTTATTATCTTTGGACTCAAAGTCCAAGAATGACATTTACTTGATCCTGTTAGCAAGGTCCAGTTGGAGGAGACACCATGCACATAATGACACAATTTGGTGGATACTGGGAACCTGGGAGAAGAAAATGTATTTTGGGCAATGTGTTTGAAGTGAAACTTTTGTACTAAAACAGCTTACTGGAAAAATAAAGGGAGAAATAATGATCCTTTTTATTGAGACTTATTTCTGGACGATAAGTGTGTGCAGACGAGACATAGGATGGACAGCAAGAATACTGTACAAACTTTAACGTATTCTTACACTTGTGAAAATTAGAAATATTCACTCAGGAGCTGGTGGTTCCACCAGGTGGTAAAATGCTAGAGAAAGAATTCAGGAAAGTATATTTAAGGTTTCATATGTAGCAAATCATGGAGCATACTATAAATAGTATTTATCTTAATTCAGAAAAATGTATAATTCTTATTAAATCCTTTATATAAAGATAAATCGTAAAGCTGATAGTTTCTTCTAGAGACATCTTGGATAAACACATAAATCAGTCATGTATTACTTCAGATAACAACAACAAAACTATTGGTTTGTTCCCCTGTTAAGGTCACAAAGTATATGCAGTGTAGATGCTCATTTCCCTATAATACTTGTCTGTATGTGAATCAGACAGACTTGAGTCCAAATCCTGCCTCCACCACTTGATAGAGTATAATTTGGAGAAAGTGACCTAACTTTTCTGAGGCTCAGTTTCCTCATCTAAAATTGTAAATAAACATTTTTGCCCTGTACGGTTGATCTGTTGACTAGAGAATATAATTATGTATTATGCTTAACATGTCAACAAGTGTTCAGTAAATCATGAATGCTGTTATTCTTTGTATTATCATTATTTTAAGTGATAATTTTCTTATAATAAAACTTGATAGCTATGAGTACCCCTTCCCATGTTACTGCTTAGATTTTTAAAAATTGGTGCATGTTTGCAATACGGAAGAGTGATGCTTGTGTGTGTGGGGGGAATTGGTACATATAACATATCCTGACTGTTTTAATTTCCTTTAGTCCCACATTTCCCTTTCTACTTCTCCTCCCTCCTATCTCCTTCCCCATCTCCTTGACCTAGCTGATTTCACACACATTTAAAGATATGAATGTTGAATTTTAAATTAGAGGAATTTCAATTCAAAAAAATTTCAGGAGAAATTCCTCCTGAATTCTGATCAATATAAATACTCTTAAGCTATCATGTAGTGTCTTTCCTATTCTAGTGTCTACATCACTCATATGCCAGTTTCATTTGTGATATATATCATTTCCACTTTATTCCACTAGAAGTCAGCGACTAAATCTGACCCATATTCAAGAGAAGAAAAATTAAGCTTCATATCTTGAAATGAGAAATATAAAAAAATTGTGATCATTTTTAAAAACTACCACACAAAATAAGTTCAATTATTTAACTAATAGAGAAATGCTATTTAAATGTTATTTAAATAATAAGTCCAGGTGTTTTTTAAAACTACCACACAAAATAAGTCCAGTTCCCCTTAACAGGGGAATAAACCAATAGTGACTATGCTTTCACTAATTGTAACTGTAAATTATTAGCTCATAAAATCTTATCTTTCTTTAGTTGGTATTTTTTTCAATATTATCTTTGGTATTTTATTTCCCTAGAATTTTTCATGAATTGCAAGGAGTCCACAAAGTGAATTACATGTTTTTGTTCTCTATAGTCCTATCCCCTTTCTCTTTTGTAACTTTACTATTTGAGCTCTTTCCCCTCTCTTCTGGAAAAGGATTCCAAATTTGCATTTGTTTCAGTCAGCTTTCTGTCACTGTGACAAAATACCTGAGATAAATATCTTATAAGGAGGAAAGATTGGAACACGGATTCGGGAGTTTCAGCCCATGGTCATGTGGCCTGGTTGCTTTGGGCCTATGGTGGTGCTATACATCATGGCACCAACGGTGCATGCAAGAGAACCTCCACTTGAGGTGGCAGAGAAGCAAAGAGAGATAGAAGAAGAGATTGAGGGTCCCAATGTACCCTTCAAGGACATACTCTCAGTGACCTAACTTTCCACTAGACCCTACCTGTTAAAGATTCTGCTCCCTCCAATAGTGTCACAGGCTGGTGACCAAACCTTAGCTTACTGTCTTGGGGGAACATGTAGGATCCAAACTAAAATAGTTCTCTACATCAATTCTTTAAATATTGATATCTAATATCATTTTAAATTCTATTACATTTTAATTTATCTGTAAAACTTGCACATCTCATCCACATCTGTTTTTGCAACTAATTGCTAATTTATATCAACTTGATGGTTTCTCTCCTGGGTTATTCTCATCATGCACATTTCAGCTCTTCTCTATCGAAATAATTTTTCCTTGAATCAACTGAAGATGCTAAAGTTTCATAATTTTTTTTCTCTGCAATAAAAATTAGTAATTTTTATAGCTATACCCCCTTCTGGAGTAGCATTATTTTCACATAGGCTCACTGATGTTTTCATTTGTAGAACAAGCTTGAAATAAGTCAGAAAAGATGTGTGGGTTCCTTTGCATCCATCCACTTGTATGATTAAAAATCCTTCATTCATCAGAACAATGAAGAGGTAGGCAGATGAGTTCACTTCAAGTTTGGTGCATACCTTCTAGAAGCATTTCTCCATTATACCTCTGCTTTATTGAGATAGCCTATCCTGTCGTGCTGTGAACAGGTAGAGCACCTGGGACATGGTGTTTTTTCAACACACACTTCCCAGCATTCTGCCTGTCTCTGCCCTAATGTACAGATTTGTCTATGGGACTACGTCTGCAAGGACGGGAGTTATTGCCAACAGCATTGCACAGGATTTATCAGTGGTACTCTGAGTATAGATGTTTCTGTGGAGGTGTATAGAAAACAGGTATTAAAAAAAAGAGATCTACCCTTAGAAAAATGACAGTTGTAGATCAAAGAACAGCTTTTAACTTTCTGTTTAGTAACAACTGGAATCCTGAGCAGGGGGCAGTCAATTGGAATCTATAAGAATCTTCCTTTTTTTTCCCTTTTATTTTTCAGGTACTGACAGTTTCTGTTTCGCAAATGGTGAAGGCTGAACATTTTTTGAGGTAAATTTAAACATTTTTTGCTCAATTTTTTTCCTTTTCAGTTAGCAGTTAGTCCTCCCAGATTCTGACAGTTAGTTCTTCATAAATCAAATATTTTAGAATTTCTGTGGGTTTTCATTGTATTCTCGTATTTATAGCCATTTTAGTTGGAAACTAGATGAAGTTCTACTGTGGCAACCAGCCAGGATGGCATTTTAGCTTAGAACTCTCTTATGGCATTATTGATATTAGTGAAAAAGAAAATATTTTAAATGCCCAACAGAAGATAAGCAAAATAAATTATGACATATCTTTCTGAAAAAATGCTTTCTGGTCATTAGAAATCATACTGTCAAAGCATATTTAATGGCATAGAGAAATGCCCACAATTTATCATTTAGTTAAAAAAATGCACAACAGTATGTACACTGCGATTCCAATTTCATAAGGCAACATAAAAAGGAAAGTTAAAGAGACAGGAAAAATATATAATAGAGCATTCTTAGAAGTACTCCAGGCAGTGAGATTAGTGGTAACTTTTATATTTTACGTTGAACATTTTTCTTTATGATTTTCACATTTTAAATTTATCTTTATTTTAAATTTTCTATTAAACTCTGCATTATTTATTTAAATAAGGACAGCAATTCTATTTTTAAATTACCAGCTTATAAGTTAATTTATTTGCAAAGGTTCTATGTCTTTTAATATTATATGTATTGTGGTCTGAGGTTTGCAAGGAAAATGTATTCTCAGGTATAGAAAGTAATTTCTAGTTCAGCCAAAAACAAAGATATGTCAAAATCACAGTGATCCATATTTAATGTAACACTTGCTAAGTACAGTTTTACCATTTTTCAAAATAATTGATATATAGTAATATATGTACACATATACACGCAGATATACGTGTATGTATCTTCTAAAACTGACTTCATTGTGTCCAGATAGGATGCTGGGGTGCTCTGTCTGTGAGAAGACACATTTGGCCACCAGAAGGAAGACTGCAGCTCAGTGGTGCTCGAAGTGAGGTCTCTGCACTAGCAGTAGCATCAGTTGGATTCATATTCCAAACACAAATCCTCCATGATCACCCAAGACCAACAGTGTCAGAAGGCCTGTGCTTTAACAGCCCTTTAGATGATTCTGATATGGCAAATTTGGCAGTAACTGCTGCATACATAGCAGCATGAACATTACTAAAAGAGCAGAAGTTTTTACAGGTATAATCATGAAGAAATAAAACTCAGAGAGGCAGAGGCAACTCTGAGGCTCAGCTAGACGACAATTCAGAAGATGTGATCAACTTCAAGTGTCAGATTGAACACAAGAAAGTAAGAACTTGATCTTACTTCCTTTGTAGTTCCGCTATGACATACGCATTCACTGTGGAAAATTAAAAACATAAAAATACTATGCTATGTGCTATAAAGTTCTTGTGAACTTACCAGCTCAACCCATCTATCATCATAATGAAAGAATCTGCTCTTGTGTGTTTTAGTGGAAGTGATTTGCCATCACATGCTCCCTGTGGAAGAAGGACGCTAATGTCTATGAGCCCCGTCTGAAGCCATTTGTTGGACCACAGCACCAAGTGATGGAGATTTGCTGGTAACATTTGAAGGTGTAAGGGCTCAGACCCAGAAGTAGGATGGTTCTTACTAGTCTCACACTCTCTGTTTATACATGGTTGACAAGAGAGAGGCCCTGGGCCAGCCTACATTTGAGAGAAGGCATCTGTGTGGAGAAGCCAAGGCTAAAAGCTTAGCTCCATCTGCTGCAGACTTGAGGGAGAAGATCTGTTGCCTCCATTCCTTTGCTTTGTTTTGCTAGCTAGTGGCCTGGTAAAGATGTGTGTGCCTGGATGGCATGCGGGGCCAGCGAAAGGGACCGAAAGGGCACTTGTCTTAGCTTGCAGGTAGCTCAGAAAAAAAAAAACCTTTTCTCCTCATAGAGTTACTACATTTAACAAAAACAAAATAAAATCCTTTACTGCTCAGTTAAATTTGAATTTCAAATAAATAACCCATTAGTATAAATATATCCCATGTGTTACTTGGGATTTACTATATAATATCTATTGTTTTGTATAAAATATGTAAAATATTTTATATGTAAATGTTTATAACAACAATAATAATATTTATAAATTATTATTATATAACTAAGATTTTATTATAGTTATAAGCCTACATATTCATTATATTGAGTATTTTGGAGGGTATATACTTCCAACATGAAATATTTAGGACATACTTATCCCTATTAGTTGGTGCCTATCTGAAATTCAAATTAAGCATTTGTTTTATATGTTATCTGGAAGCTGCACTAGGTAAACTTATTAGGTATACCTAGTTTACCTCATAGAGTCTGTGAAAGAAAGAAAGATTTTACTCCAATGCTCATCCTCCTTCAGCAACCTAGCCTAGTAACTGGTGATTGGCAGGTGGTTAGCATTCCTATATTCTGGTCGTTCAGACAGTGTCTTAATACAGATCACCTAAGCACCTACATGATTAAGGAATTTTTCTCCTTGAGTCATTTTTAAATTTCCCCAAAGGGGTGAGGGTGAGGGTGGAGCTGGTTCTTTTGCGTGACCCATGATGAATTTCTTCTCAGCAATGTATTTTCCTGGATCACTAACTTAGAAAATACGATCACAGCTCCCCTGCACAGAAATACGAACATCTCTAGGATTAGCAATCAAATTCAGCCAGGAGCTCAGAAAAGCAGTTGTAATTTATACTGTACTTGGTTTTCATGTTTTTGTGTCAGTGACAGTTTAGGGAAACGATTTTGCTATCCAAAAAAAAAGGATTTTCAATTTAAAAATGCCGTTTTGTAGAAGATAAGGTCCAAAAATCATCAAAATAGGTTAAAGGAATTTATTTCATGTTCTCCAACTTGGTCTATTTGTGGGTCTCGAAGCATGGCTCTATGCAAAGGCTTTGTGTACTGCTGGTTTTCAGCTGGGGAAGTTGTGTGTGAGCTATTGCTCCTCTCCCAGGTGAGAACAGGTGTACACCACTTTAAATTTCCCGTGGATCTGATTGCATCATTTGTTATATTATTCAACATAATGACATGAAATACGTAAATAATAAAATGCCAGTTGCCTGCTGAAAATTTAAAGTGGCAGATCCTTTTTCTTCTGTTGGAGAGGCTGTAATCTGTCGATGGTGCTTTCCCCATTGAAAAATGTCCTCCAAGCTGAAGGGAGCCACAGGGGAAAACTGACTCTCTCCTGGTTGATAAAGTGAGCACAACAGGGAGAGGCGGACATTGCTCCATCTCCCCTCCGTACAATTGCCCTATCTTCTTACAGTTGCCACGTGCTTGACAAAGCAGGTTACCTTTAAACAGTGAAATCATAAAGCTGAGGGAGTAAATGCATGTAAAGGTCAAGTGTAAAAGAAGCTGGAGTATTTCCCACCATTTGTTTAAATATATCTTCCATTACTTTTGTTTGTCTTTTTGTCCAAGCATCAACTTGGTATGTGTTAGTCTAGGGGAGAAACTATAGTGCAGCAAAGGGTGCCGAGGTAGGATACGGTGATGAAGGGATTTCCCATATACTTGGGAACTCAAAGCACAAATCTTCCAAGCTGAGTCCACATACTCTTTGTCTTGTTACCTAAGTTTTTTTTTTTTGTTTTTTTTTGTTTTTGTTTTTTTTTTTTTCTAAGTTGTTTAAAAGTCCAGGAAACTTTCCCAAAGTTGAGTGACATTATCAGCAGATTCCTATCTGCAGTATAGACAAAATGAACCACAGTGTTTTATTCAGTTGAATTTAACCACACATGTACTAAGCATCCATTCTGGAAACTTTGTGTGAGGTACAAGAAATTTAAATACAGTTTGGTGAGTAAAGTATGGTTTGTAATCCTAAAGGCTTTATATGTGGTCTTATGGATTATTCTGAAGTGAATCAGAATCAGGTTTCAAATCTATGGTATCATTTACAACCAATGGATAAACTTCATGAAATTATAATTCTTCACTTCTAAATTTTTTTAAGAACAAAAGGTATAGATTCCAGTGAGTATTCTTTAACCACTGGAATAGAAATGGCAAGGGGAGACTAACTCACCCAATGTCTCTTGATGGTAATACGAGGAAATAGTTGCAAAATGCAACATAAGAATAAATAACCCATTGACCAACTCACATTGTTCCTAACCAATATTGTTGGGTTTCTAATTCTGGACTGGCAAAAACCAGATATGCAATACATTCTGGGGCCCTACAGGGGACATAAACAGTGTGGTGCAGGACTTAACGGGAGATTTGGCTATCGAGCAATTGCTGGTGTGTTGGATAAGGAATGGATGCCAGGACTGTACACAGTTATGAGACTTGCCAGATCCCAGTATTATCTGCTTATGAATTAAGAATAGATTTTTGATGGAGCTGTGCTAATTTGCCTAACGGAATGAGAGTGAAAGACATAAGAACAGAAAAAAAAATCTCCCAGACTGGTGAGACACTGATGACCTCAGCTATGTCAGTTGTAGTTGAATATGTATGTGGGAGGAGAAAACATTATGTATTTATATTGTTACCATTCTGGGCAATGTTCTGGATGGCGCACCATCTGACTATAAGTACTGGATCTAAAACGTCATTTGCAACAAAAATGAAAAATGAATTTTTGAGATATTTATTCAGAACTAACGTGATAGTGTCTTATGTCTGGTTATCTTTTATGTATACCCTTTCTTTTTTCTTTCTTTTTTTTTTTTTTTTTTCAGTACTGGGATCGAACTTGGGACCTTGCCCTTGCCAGGCAGGTGCTTATGCTGTTGAGCTACATCCCCAGCTGTACACCCTTTTCGTGTTTTGTCTCTGTTCTGTCTCTAACCTTTCCTCCCTTCCACTTTAAACAACTTCCTGCTTAGCATGACCACAGAAATGTGTTTTAAACTAGCCGTGGCTTAAAAGTAAAACTCTGGATTAAGAAATGTACATAGTATTTCCCCTAAAATTGAACGCTGACACAAAATTCCATTAGAGTTATTTATGTGCGTGCTTTATCTCACTTACGCTTGTTTCTGAGGGCATAGATTTTATCTTATACTTCCATTGTGCTGTAAGAACAATAGGTGCTCACCAAGTGTTAATTGGGTAAATGAATTATTTTAGAGAACTGTTCACAGTCCAGATGAAAAAAATGATACATTTACCATATATCTTGTATAGATTGGAGATTTTTTAAAAACAACTGAGAAAGAGAAGGATCAATATTTGTGCTCCCCAAACAAATAGTGCTTTCTAGTTCTAAATCTGCCTAGTTAACTTCTACTACCGTATAACAGATTTCAGTCTTATCACCAGTATGGTAGAGTTTGTGCCACCAACATCAACCCTAGTGTGTAAAACAAACAGATCCTTTTCCTTTCAAATCTTGCATCTACTTGGTATTGGTCATTCCACTTAAAGAATTCACAGACTGTAGCATCAATAAAGATCTGTAAAACTTGTTTTGATACTTGGATGATAGAAGCCAGGTAGCTAAAAAATAAAATAGTTAAGCCGTAGTATCTGGAATCTGAGCCCTGCTAATAGTCACCAGTTGACCTTGGGTCTCACTTCCTCTTTGTAAATGAGAAAATTGGTGTTAAGATTAAATTAGATAAATGCACATAAAGTATGTGACAGATAGTAAGAACTTGTATATGGCAAACTTATAGGATGCTGGCAAAGATGTGATCAGTTTTCCGGATGAAAGTTGCAAGTATATTTTGAGCAATACCTTAGAAAATGAGGAGAGGTTTGCTTTATTATTTTCTATTGTTTTACACATAGAAGAAACAGCAAGAGCAAAGGCACTGGAGTTAGAAAATATACATATGCGTTCAGAAATCAGATAGAAATGTACATATGCGTGTATATGTGATCCACAGATTGTTCCTATAGCAGATAGAGATGGCCAGGAGGACATCCAAGCCCAAGAACTTGCTTACGGCATAGAATTTCTTGACTTTCAATGAATGAGTCCCTTCATAATTACCAGTTTTCCTAAAACTAAAATATAAATTTCCAACAGTTTTTGGTGTTCCCCAAAGAAGTTTAAATCAGTGCACAGATTTCTGGATAGAGGATTGTTATTGTGTTCCCTGAAAGGCATGAGCCTACCTGATCTGGATGAATGTGAAATCCTTCTTAGCACGCATCAACAATGAGGGCAGATGTTGCTGCCAATATTTTTAGACAGAATTCAGAGACCTGCTAAGAATTCCAAGCAGCTGAGCTCTTCACTCTCCATATAGGCTATTACTCATCCCACAGACATATCTTTAAATGCCCTAGTATGAAGTTTGCTCATCTTGATCTTGCAATTCTAACATCAGTTGATTATAGATGGTTATTTAGTAATTGTGAGTTAAAGCAGCGCATTGGGGTCCACGTAGAGTGGACCAACCTATTTATAGATGGGAAACTCAGAATTACTGCCATGCTTTGGGAAAATTATAGTTCTACTTATAATGACCTATTACTTTCTATAGGGGGAAATAACAACTATATCTTTTTATTCACTCTGTAGGATTTCTATGATTAGCATAAAATGCTCAATAGCATATAGATGCTTAGCGCTCGTGCACACACACACACACACATATATAGTAGGCATATTTTTGATGAATATTTGTTGAATTATTAAAGGGATGAATAAATGAAGACAGGTGACCCATACTTTTAAAATGTATCTCAAAACACAGGAGCATTGCTTTAAGGTGACATTTATGGGCATGCTACGATATGTACAAAATACAAAATAAAAATAAATAAATAAAAAATAAGTACCAAAATCTCCTCTAGAAAGATTCATGGGTAGACAATATCAGTTTATTACCTTAAACTAGTCCGTTAGCCTGTCCTATTTCCTCTTCTTAAAAAAGAGGCTCAAGCTGTTGTCACTGTTGGATCTAAAACCCTGTGATCCAAATTCTAGTTTAGCTGATAATGGCAGTCATGAAATTTTCCCTTGTAACATTTGCTTGGAGTTGAACTATTTTGTTTCATAATTGAAGCACTGCACTCCATCTTAATTTTTTTTAATGAAAATAATGATTCCTTTAATGACTTTCTACCTTCTTATTTTTCCTTCTCTGTTCCCATTGCATTTTGCAGAATTTTTGCTTGTGCTGAGTCATTTTTCATTCAGGTCTCTCTCTGTAGCCTGGCAGTCCTGAGAGGCAGAAATGATACCTTATTCCTCTTTAGATCCTTTAAGCACCTAGCTCAGTGCTGTGCACGCGGGAATCCCTTCTTTACAATCCCAGTGCTATTTGTTTAGCAGTCATCCTGGAATAATGGTTCCACCCTAATTTGTGGGTTTCATAAAATGCAACTGCTGCAGCAGCTACTCATTTTCTTTCCTTCCCTAACTAGGCTCTGGCCACGTGGGCACCCACTGATTATTCAAAACTGCCAAAGCTATTCTGACTTCTGGGACTCAGTCCTGTCTGCAATGCTATTTCCTGAGGTTCTCATGGAGGTCTCTGTTCTAAAGTCCCATCTCAGAGAGGAATTTCTGGGTTAACCCCCCTTGGGTTACTCATTCAGCAAGCATAGTATCCTTTTGGCACCACTATCTCTTACGATGGTAGTTTTTAAAATTGTTTTGTTCATCTTTCCCAGTAAGAATAAGACCCCCGAAAGCACCAAACATGTCTGTCTTGTTTTCCACTCCACTGCCAGCAGCTGCTATGGGGCCTGGCATATGGTGGGTGCTTATTAAATATTTGTGGAACAACCTAAGTGGCCTCTCCCTCCCTCTACTGACAAGCTCTCGGTCACCTGCTCCCCCTTTCCACCTGGTTCCTCTACCTTCTCCCCCTTTGCCAGGAGAATACCTTGGCCATTGACCGTCACTCAGAACTTCAATGAAATATCAGATACCATTTCTTTTTTTTTTTTTTGCCTTCTTCAGTACTATCAACTAGAAACTTCTTAATAATGGCACTCTTTTAGGACTAAAAATAGAAAGTATAATCTGTAAATAAGTAAAGATTGTATTTTATCAGGGAACAGAGAAAAATTCCTTGCAATTTTAATGTGATGCTATCGCTAGATATTACATGATTATAATAATGGGAAGGGAACTGAAGGCATACCAGAAACTTGCCAGTTTATGGAATAAGAGCAAGCTAATAATAATTATTATGAGACTTCATTAGCACTGACACTATCTTGGGTTCTATATATAGAAGAAAGAAAAATAAATAGCTCATCCTAAGACAAGCCAAATAAACTAATATTAAAAAAATAACTATAATCTTATGACATAAGAAAGTGTGTTGTGTGTCTTATCAGAACCACAGCTTTTCATGCAGTGAGACTGTTCATAGAACACTTGACTACAGAAAGCCCTATTAAATAACTTATGGGTGGAAGAATAAATAGAAACAGTTTCTGACATAATCCTGCTGCAGTTCTGAAAATTGTTAAGTTGCTGCGGGAGTGGTTGGACTGTTGTTCGGCTCCTGTCCTACCCTTCCCCTGCTTGTGCTGCGTATCAGGGAGGACTGAAACGTGTATTTCTGAGGTTCTCTTACCAACTGATTTTCAGCTGGACTCTGTCAGCGGGGCTCCTGGCAGGAAACTGGATGTGGAAGGAAGGCGAAGCCATGTATTTCCTCTCCATTTCTTTGCTTATGGCAGTCTCCAGCAGTGGCTATGTCTTCTCCCTGGATCCAGCTCTCTTTTGTAGGAAGCCCTGGCACCTGAACCCTGGCTCCATGATCTCTTCCATTTGTCTTTCTGGTCCTAGAGATTAGAACAACTTTCTGCTCCTGTAAATACATGGGCTGCATGTCTCTCTCCTATTTTCCTTTTTGTTCTTCCTGTATCTTTCCAATTATTTCCTAATACAAACTTCCCTGTATTGAAAGTTTTGCGGTTAGTTCTTTTGTCCTGAGCACAAAAGAACTGATCGATGCAACAGACTACAAATCATCAGCTTTGGGATTTTTAAGTTTAAATTTCTGAATGTATGGCCTTTAAAGAAGGTTTAAAGAAAGAAAATCCAACTCCCCTAACTCAGACCATATTCTTTTCAAGCACTTTATATAATTCTTAGTGTTCTTTGGAAAAAAGTAATTGAAGTTAAAAATGATGGGTAATTAATCTATAATAACAATGAAGCTGTGATTTAAATGTAGTAATGGGAACTTTAATTTTAAAAGACCCATTGAAGTATTTAATTAATAAAGGAACAAGGAAGAGCACGAGAGGGTTCCTAATACAAAGAGATTCAACTGAAATTACAAACAAAAATAGCTTTCTCAGAAACCAAGAATATTTGTGTATTCAAAGGATATGGATGTCTCAAAACTCATTTCACAGATCTTTGAGAACAAGGTAAATACAAAGTCAAATGACACTCAACAGAACATTGCTAGAGAGTTATGTAACTCTAAACAGTGTGTGGAGAAGATTAGCAAGAGGGGATTCAAAAGGCTTCACTGATGACGTCAGCCAGAAGAGATATGGCTGGGTGTTCCAATAAGAGATGTGTGCTACATGGCAGCAAGAAGAGAAAATAGCATAAGAAAATTAACAGCCATCCCAACAAACACATCATTTAAAAAGTCAAATAGAACTAAACCGAATACCACATGACATAGACCTGTACCCTGTCATGAAGATGCAGTAGCTTGGGCAGTTCTGAGGTTTCCTACAACGGTATTCTCTAATTTTTAGATTATGCCTTGCAAAAGGTGTGACCAAAATGAACACACCTCAGACAGAAGCCTCTAGAAGCGAGAACTTAAGCTGGCTTGCATGCTTATTCTCCTTTTCTTAACCTCCCCAGATGATTTCAGATCGTCCCTTTCGAGGCTTTCGCAGTATAACTCTTAAGACTCCTGAAGCCGTTTTCTTTTTTTATGACTTCTTTTCTCTCACAACATAATATGTCCTTATGGTCTGAAAATTGGTCATTAAGAAAGACCAGGCACAAATATATACTAAGGAAGATGGGACTGGAAACAATTCAAAGTGTTGCCTCCTCTGGGGAGAGAAGTTAATGGTACCAAGTATGAAAAAGTCACTGATTTTTAATTTCAACTGCAACACTTGTTTATTCTGTGTGGCAAGAGATGAAGGACAATACTTAGCTTACATGTGCCTCGCTGCATTTTAAAGAAGAACAGTACTAATAGTATCATGTTGGCCATTATTTTTGCTGTTTCAAGGTGAGCTCAAAAATCTTAAAGGGTCCTGGACAGCTCAGAAAATCAGCTGAATTCTCAAGTCTCAGGAACAAAGAGCAATGCCCTAAGCAATGGTGAAAAATTAGATGGGTGGAGGATCCTCTCTCTAGAAAGGCTTGTGAGCCGAAGTGGACAGGGGCTGTTGTGCACCTACCACCACCACTCACTTCAACAGCCGCTCGTGTCAGAAAACAGCTGCCTTTCCCGATCTGTGAAGAGCCTCCTACCTCAGGCCTCTCAGTTCTGCATGAAGTCTTCATGGGGGCATCATTTAGGTTAAATTTATGACACATCAGTACTTTAGCTACAAGGGATCCTGGGAGGCAGACATTCATGTACACCTTGTGAAGATGGGATTCATTTAGGGAACTATCAAAACAACAGATGTCCACTCAAAGCACTCACCTCACTTAACTGGAGTAAGGCGTGCTTGAGGTAATAGCTATGAAACAATACCCAGCACGGGTCACCTCTGAAGCAAAAAGAGGTTTATCCTGGCTCCTGAGTTTGGAGGTTTAAGATCAGGCAGCATCACTGATTCAGGACTCTTGTGCAGGGCAGCACATCATGGTAGCCGCACTTGTCAGAGCGAGAGCTCGCATCTCAAACCGAGAAGGAAGAAAGATAGAGACAGAAAGAGATGGGGCCCTAAGTTCCTTTGGAGAGGCCTGCAACAACCTAAGGACTTCTCACTAGGTCTCACCTCTTACAGTTCACTATACTTCCCAATACTGTTGCCCCAGGGAGGAAATATTTAACACATGGACCGCTGGAGGATACTTGTCTAAATTATAGCATGTGTATAAGAGTTTTGGTAGGTGGTCACCCCATAGGACACTTTTTAAAAAGTATATGTTTTGTTAAAAGCTGGTCTAAGAAACTAGAATTGATGTGAATACCCAAAGTAAGCACCAACTAATGGCTTATCAGTGAGAACTAGCTTAATTATTAAGAACTCTCATGACTAACTCAATACTTTCTTTAATGAGAAAGAGACCTCTACTAGTGTAGAACACAGGCTAGTCAAGGCATAAAGACTGGGAAAGCAGAGGTGAGGATACTGTAGGTTCATGTGAGTGGACACAAGAGAACCCTGGAAAGCAGATTTTGATTTGACATGAGACATGAGAGAAATCATGAGGTTCATTTTAAATAAAATGCTACTTACACTGGTGCATATCTATAATTCCAGGACTCTAGGAGGCTGAGGCAGGAGGGCTACAAGTTCAAATCCAGCCCAGGCAAGCTCCTGTGTCATAATAAAAAATTTTAAAACAGGCCAGGTATGTAGCTCAGTGCAAAGGATCCAATCCCCAGTGCATGTACACAAAATACATCCCACTTACAAAGAATTCTTAGCCTTATGTGACTCTGCTTTTGCCCACTTACTTCTAGATGAAGGACTTGTTATTATTTATACTTTGGTTGAATGGTATTTATGAAAAGAGGATACTATTTTCAATGGCATTTGTTCAAATAGGTAACAAAGAAATCTAAACTATCATACCTTCCTTTTTCAAACTCTTTTTGGAATTACGTGCTATCACATAATACTGAAGATAGTACTCTTCCAACATCAAATAAGACAAGTGCTGGTTTGCATGAATGCTTGAATGTTGCTCAATCATCGTCCCTTGCTGCTAGAAGATGTACTTAGATCCTGCTTCCCTTTAGCATATGAAGCACCTTCAGTTTAAAATGCAGATGTTCTTGGTTACAGTTGCCATGTAAAATGTTATGAGATAGAAATGACTGTCATAATTAATAATAGGTAAAGGTTTTACCTTTGATGTGCTGCCTTCTACGTTTGATTGGGTATTTCTGATTGTACATCTCTATCATCCCATTGGTTTTCTGGCTGTTTGTGTGCTTAGCTTGATGCCTGTTTCTATTTAGTCAAGGCTATTAATGCCTTTCAGACTATTTTCAACTGCTCTGTAAACCCATATGGTTTAAGTTTGAGGGAGATTTACACTATTACACTTGTGGATATTAAAACCCACTTCTGTCTTCTTCATTTTGCTGTCCTTAAAAAGATGCTATGATTTTCAAGAAGGTGCATATAATTTTGTACTGACAACAGCCAAAATAAGAACAAAGACAACCCAGAAAACAGAGTCTCCTGGAGCCTACATTTTTTTTTGTAAAATAAGGCTCTCCTAAGTACATGAACTTGTCACAACTTAAAAATCTTGTTCACGTACACCAGGGAAGTACTCAGGGTAACATCTTTGTGTAAATTGGGTTTTATGACTGGAGTGGACACAGACTGCTTTTACTTCTCCATTATCTTTTTCCCCTTTTCTGGACATCGTGCTTTACGTTTGCTTTTAAAAATATGTCCCCAGTTGAGTACAGTATGGTGAGACAGATAGTCAACATGCACCATTGTCTCCTGGCAAGTGGGTGGGCACATGAGCAGGGAAATGTTAATCTTCTTTCTCCTGGAATGTGAATATTGAGCTTTATCCTTCAAAAGCTGAAATTAATTCAAGTCATACATTGTAACCATGTACACTTAAAGAGACTGCTTATTGATTTCTCTACCTAGCCATCTCTAGAGCTGTTCTGGTTTCTAGTACCTTCCAAAAGTTTCATTTTAGCTGTTCCTCCAATTTCAAGGACTAGCTGGTATCCTTTCAGTAAAACCATGCATTCATTTCTTCTTAGTATCTTTTGTTTGCAACCACAGATCCCTGAGACAGAAATTAGAACACAGAGCAGAAGAGAGCTCATATCATCAGAGAACTATGTCATGTTGGATAATGGTAATTAGGAAAAGATACACTGGCAAAACAACTAAGCTATTGCCTCTGGGTACCTGGCATCGTCCGCTGGTTGGAAACAAAACTCTGGAGTACATGTTTCAGTTCCACAAAACAAAAAATATAAGAAATTCTGGGACTAGGGTAAATTAACATTAGTTACCTTCAAGGTGAGAGGGTGGGAGATTTAAATATGTAAACTCTTGCCTCAAGGCACCAAATAAAATTCAGACTGTACTCACCATCATGAAAAAAAAAATCTCTTCCCCCATATATGTAAGGCCTAAGAGCTCCAAAACACAAAGCCCAGATTAAGTTTCACCAGACTGCTGAATTATAATGGTGATTGAATGCACAGCCATGGAAAGCCTTCTGTGTGAAGGTTAGGTAGTGATCTGACTCCTGACGTGGCATCTCCAGCATCTGTCCTCAACAGGACTAGTGTGAGAAATTTGGAGTCAGAGCAAATACAAAAGTTGCAGAAATTTGGTAATTTTGTATACCGATGGCTATACATGTATATCGATGGCTAATTTATGGAGATAGATTTCAAAGGCACTTGATAATAAAAACATTGATTGGTTGAAATTTCTATCATTCTTGTGTTAGCTGAGACAGTTAGCTGGGATTCTAAAAGCTTTCTAGATTGGCGACTGCAAACAGAGACCTGATGCTTTCCTCAGGAACCTCGAATGAAAGGCCAGCAATCCTATGACATAATATAGGGTAGTGACTCTCAAAGTGTGGTTCCTGATCAAGGGCACAAATACCCCTCAGGAATTTCTTAGAAATGAAGAGAATAGGGCTCTACCCCAATCTACTGAGTCAGAAACTCTAGGGCTGTGGCCCAAGGAGGGTTTTAACAAGCCCTGGGAGTGATTCTGACGCATGGTCAAGTTTAGAAACCACAAGTACAGGGAAATGGATGTGAAGACTCAGAGCACCAAGTGCTGGTTGGCTGTCCACTCCCTCCCGCCTCTCCCCTTCTCGTGGGCATGAAGCGTCCTCTTGTTTGGGAAGGACCACAGACAGGACTGCTTGCTCCTCTCGTGAGATGGCAGCCCTGGCAGAAAGGACAGCAACAGCAGTCTCCCTTGACTTCAGAGAGCAGGATCTCCTGATGGCAGAGACCCAGAATTTCTGTACCAGCCCGCCTGGGTGTGACCCCAGCTCTGACACTTGGGAGCTCTGTGACCACGGGTACCGCTTAACCTCTACATTTCTGAATTGCCCCCTGTATAAAGTGGAGCCGTTAGTACTAGTAATTTCTAATAACTAAGAGTATACTATCAGATAAATTAGTTAATACTTGTATAACTCTCGAATGTTATCTAGAACATACTAAATGCTTTATAGTTTGTTACATAAAATGAGAGGAATTCAGAACTATGCCTTAGTTTGCTTTGATGTGTTTATGCTCAGCGGTTATATTTGTCTTGTAGATCTTTGCATCAACAGTTTAGGCTGCTTCTCATCAACCGTATTCAATATACCCGTGCAGGGCATGGAGAGTCCTTTGGGGGCCTCTGCATTAAATTTCCTAAGGCTGCTGTGACAAAGTACAACAAACTGGATAGAATAAAAGAATTTAAGTTGGTCACAGTTCTGGAGGTTAGGAGTCCAAAATCAATGTCAGCAAGAGATGTGCTGCCTCTGAATCTTTAAAGATTTTTTTTCCTTGATTATTCTTTTCTTTTGGTTATTTGTTGGCATGATTTGGCATATCTTGACTTATAGATGTATCATCCAATCTTGCATCTCCAAATGGTATTCTTCTGTGTCCCTATCTGAATTTCTTCTCTTATAAATAAACCAATCTACCCTATTATGACCTATTCTTACTCTAAATCTACAGTAAATTTACTCCCAAATAAGCTGTAATGCTGAGTATTAGGGTTTAGGACTTCAAAGTCATTTTTAGAGACACAATTGAACTTTTTTTTTTTTTTTTTTGAGAAAGGATCTCACTATGTAGCCCAGGCTGGCCAGGAACTCGCAGCCATCTTCCTGCCTCAGCCTCCCAAGTGCTGGAGTTACAGGCATGCACCACTACACCTGTCTAGAGACACAGTTAAACTTATAACAGCACTTTAAAATGAATTTAAAATCCTTTGGGATAGACATTTGTTTTTCATTTTGCCACAGACCCCATCACTCTACCTTGTATCACATCTAACATGCTTTATGCATTTAAATAACATGCGTTTCATTTCCTCTAGACTATGAATGTTAACAATAGTGGGATGAGAGAAAAAGAGACAATTTTATAAAGGTGTATTCAAAAGGGATCATATTTCTTGTGTGCAGAAACTCTCATGTGTCTATGCTTGGATACTAAAGACAATATCAAACTTTGAATGTTTTTCTTTTTAAGAGCACATATTTTAGAGTCAGTTTTATTTAAGGGTAGATTGCAACTGCACTGTTCACAAGTGATGAGTCTAAACTAAGTTTATTTCATCATCTTCAAACTAACATCCAACACATAGACTTGATCAGTAGAGTTGATCAGATAGAATCATGTGTATAAAGCACTTAATATTGTTATGGCACACAGGAGGTTCTCAAAACATGGTAGCAAAGCAGCAGTAGAAACACTAGCAGGAACAGCTAGTATTTGGTAGTTATTCCTAAACAGGTATTAGTAACAAAATGGCCAAAGATGTACCTTTGCTGTACATTGTTTTTTGTTAGTTTTGTTGCTTATATATTCTTATTATCTTTTCATTGATTGTACATTTAATTTGACACCTTTCTTTAAGGAAGCAAGACCTTATTACTTAGCTGACCTTTGGCCACAGGGTCTCTTCTGCTCTTGGCATGGACTGACCCTGTCTGTGCCCAGTGACATTAGAATACCCTTTGAAAATTCATTCCATATATTTTTATATTCAGTGACGCCTTCTGTATGCTCTTAGCATTCAGACTTCATGTATCCCTGGGTCTGTGTTCACATTATTTGCTCACCCCTAGAGAAGAAAGCCAAAGAAAGATTAATTCATAAAAAATGAATGGTTGTTGAAACTCTTCAAAGCCTTGATTTACTGCATAATTAGTAGATAACACTAGAAAACAGAGTATCTTTCTGCCTGTGAATTAAGTAATTTGATTAATTCATTAATTACGTATGATAACACCATAGATAGCATAATTGTACCAGTGGTTAACAAAACACAGCAAAAGAATCAAGCATGTTTTCAAAGTGGTCAAAAATTTAATTTACAATATTAGGTCTTTCTTTTAGAATCCTAATTAAGAGATACTTTTTTTTTTTGAGGAAAAGTTGTATTACTTAGAAGGCATATTACAATTAATAACAATCCTCTTTTTCTCTCAGAATTTTATCCCACTCAGAACTCACTCATTCACTCACTCACTCACTCATTTAATCATTTATTTATTTGTTCATTCATTCAATAAATACTGTTAACATCTTCCATGTTTTGGGTCCTTTATTAGCAGTAGAAATAATTCATGTTTGTGATACATAATGAATACATTCATTGTAAATTTTAAATTCATTAGTACATGTACACAACACACTTTCATTTTTTTTTAAATCCCCTTGACATCCTCCCCAACAACTCTTGGTTCAATAATTTTGTAAACACTAGGGATGCAATAATGAACATAATAGATGAGGAACTATGCCCTTATACTTACCTGGCAGGGGAGATGCCATGCTCACAAAGGTGGTTTCCCCAGGGCGAGGCTTATCCATTGGACTGCAGCTGCACTGACCCCTGTGATTTCCCCAAACGTGGGAAACTCGGCTGCATAATTTGTGTTAGTGGGGGACTCTGTGCATGTTCTCCACTTTAAAATGAAAAAAGAAGAAAAAAAAAAAAAAAAAAAAGAACCATGCCCTTATGACAAGAAACTTCTCTCAGTGTCATGCACAAGAGTGGAGACAGAGGACAAACAATAAATGCACAAAGAAACCACTTTCAGGCTGTTATAAGAACTGAAGGAAATTAACAGAGTAATATGAAAAAGACAATTTGGGGACTCGATTGGCTACTTCTTATAAGGTCAGCAAAGTGAACTGAAGACTAAAGAATTCAACTATAAAAACTGTCAAAGTCAATAGTTAGCATATACAAAGGTCCTCTGGAAGAATCAGATATATATAATAAGGGGGGAAAAGGTCATTGTGTTCTGGACAACAAGGTCAAGGTAGGGGCATCACAATCCCTGATTTGAAATTATACTGCAGAGCTGCTGCGATGCAAGCAGCATGGTACCGGCAAAAGTACCTCAGTATGGTAGTAAGGAACAATGCACCAGATTAGAAAATGCAAGAACAACTCCAAATACACTCTTATGTTTGACAAAGGGGCCAAGTATGTTCACTGGAAGCCACCTTATCTTTGACAAAGAGGCCAAACAAGTTCACAGGAAGCCACCTTATCTTTGACAAAAGGGCCAAACATGTTCACAGGAAAAAAGATAGCCTCTTTAATAAATGGTGCTGGAAAAACTGACTGTCTACATGCTGAAGACTAAAACTAGACTCATGTCTCTCATCATGCACTAAACTAAAATCAAAATGGATCAAAGACTGAAATATTAAAAGAGAAACAGTAAATCTGTTGGAAAAGGAGGTAGGTAGAACTCTTGAAGACACGAGTATAGGCAAAGAATTCAGGAGCAAAACCCCAACCACATGGGAAATATTACAAAGTATCAACACCTGGGATCTCATCTTATTAAGAAGCTTTTGCACAGCAAAAGAAATCACCAACAGAGTGAGGAGACAACCCACACAGTGGGAAAAAAAATTTGCCAGTTACTCCTCAGACAAAGACTAATAATTAGAACATATAAAGAACTGAGAAAAATCAGGCCTCCCAAATTTAAAGACCCAATCCAAAACTGTGTATCTAAAATGAATACACACTTCTCTGATGAAGAAATACAAATTGCAAATATATATATGAAAAAATCTTCAACATCACTGGTCATTTGAGAGATGCAAATTAAAGCAATGCTGATATTCCATCTCAATCCAAAAAGAATCATCAAGAAATCAACCAATAACCAGTGCTGTCAGGGCTGTGGAGGAAAAGGAACACTTCTCCATGGTTGGTGGGAGTGTAGACTGGTGCAGCAACTGTGGAAATCAGCATGGAGACTTCTCAAAAAACTAGCACTAGAGGTCCTGTTTGACCCAGCTATTCCCCTTCTTGGTATCTTCTCAAAAGAATTAAAAACATCATACCATAGGAGTATATTCATAGCCATGTTTACAGCAGCACACTTTGTAATAGCTAAATCTTGGAAACAGCCCAAATTCCCATGAACTGATGAATAGATAAAGAAGATGTATTTTTACACAATGGAGTACTACTCAGCCACAAAGAAGGATTAACTCGAGACATTTCTAGGAAAATGGATGCACTTGAGACCATACTCTTAAGTGAAATAAATCAGGCACATGTGTAAATATTGTATTGTCTCTCTGGTGTGAGAAAGTGAAGGTGCAAATAAGGAGCAAAATGTATAATAGATACTGTAAAATGGGAAGAAATTGTTCAAATGGGAAGGGGAGCTAGGGAAGGGGGAAGAAAGGAAGGGAAGAGAAAAAACTGAGAAAAGAGGAGAAAATGGAAGCAAGGATTTTATAAATAAGAAATGGAAGAAGGGCTGAAGTGAGGGGAGGGGGATGGGAAAAAAGAAGAATCAACACATATCATGTACCAGTATAAATGCCCTATGATAAATGTGATCACTATGTCTATCTAAATGGTGCCAATAAACTTAATTTTTTAAAACAGCCATTGTGGCTGGAGCACTGTGGGAGGGTTACAAGGTGGAGTAGGAGAAGAAGCAATGATGATGAGGAGGACTGTATACTAAGTTTGATAGGAAGTCTGCGAAGGGATGAAAGGAAGCAACATGATCTGATTCATGTATTAAAATACAGGATTCTAGATGAAGAACATATGGAGGGGGCCCGAGTGGAAGGGGAGCCTTGTTCAGAGGCAACATATGAAAGCAAATGGAACTAGAGTGTGGCAATAGAATTAGAAATTAGGCAGGGTTGGAATATAATTTGCAGGAACAATGAGTGGGCTTGCGGATGGATTAAATGTTGAGAATGAGAAAGAGAGAGAAATCAATGCCGATGCCTGAATTTCCGCACTGAGCTACCGAGGGAGATGATGGTAACTTTTACCGAGGCTAGGAAGACAGCTGAAGGGTGAGCTGGATGTAAATTAAGATCTTTCTCATTTGTCTGTGTTAGCTTTAAAATGTTCATTTAACATCTTTACCAGGATGCTGATAAATAGAAAGTTAGGTGGATACATCTGGAGCCAGCAGAAAAACTAAGGAGGGATATGAATTTGAGATTGATCATCCAATAGGTGGTGTGAAAATCCACACAATGGGATGAAATCATCAGTGCTGAGCAGGAAATAAAGTGGGCCAAAGACCAACCCTGAGACATCACCACATTTACTAGCAGAGTAGAAGAGGAGCCCTGATACGCAAGTGAGTCCAACGAGACAGGCACCCACGAGAGACTGGAAAGGTAGGAATGAACAAAGCTTTATTGGAGTGCCAGCTGACGGACAGTCTCTGACCAGGAGCCAGAGAAGATGTCCATAGTGATCTGCGTCTCACCTTCTGTTTAAGTACATTTTTAGGGTTCCTTAGTAGCCATTACCTCATATTTGGGAATTTTACAAGAATGTCACACAATTATCACCAGGTTTACCTTTCCCCGAAGCTGTCAGTCAGCCAGATTCCAGATGACCATTGTGGTTTAACATTTAGCCCACTGCCCACTTTGTCCTGTGTGTGCTCTTCCCATTTTATAACTCTCTTCTGCTTTATGACTAACCAAGGGGAGAGGATTGAGCTACAGATTAAGTGAACTTTAAGTGACTTCTCTTAAAATGGAGTTACAAAAAGAAAATGGAGTTTCTCTTGTCCTATCAGCCCAAACAGGGGCCATGGAGGAGCAGACAGGAAGGAGGAAAGAAGCCTGGGGAGTGCAGCAGCCTGGGAGCCAATTAAGGAGCAGGAGCTGCTGAGCCGAAGAGTAGGATGAGGCAGGAAACTTCCTCTGAAGCCATCTATGGGAGGGTTTCAGAAACCCTGTCAGAGCAGTTTCAGTTGAGAAGTGGGAACATAGCTAGAACATAATTCAGGCTGAAACACAAATGAGAGGTGAGGAGATGGAGAACTGAGTATGGAATCTTTACAGAAATGGGGCAAAGGCAACAAAGAAGCATGGTCTCAGGGAAGGATTTTTTTTTTTTTTTTTTTTTTTTTAGAGTGAGAAAAAGTAGAGAATGTTTCCCTGCTTAGGAGACACTGTGGCAGAAGGGGGGACCATGATAGAACCAGAAGATGGAAGAGGATGCCTTACAAAAGCAACACAAGAAAGATCCAGAGAGTAAGCAGAGGGGTTAGCCTTCCATCTTACTAGAGAGAAAAGCAGACATTATATGCACAGATGACGACAGGCTCTAGATTAAGTGGCTGGCTCTAGATTAAGTGAGAGCATTCCCATAATATTGCATGGGGCTTCACAACTAAAATGAAAAAGAATCTTGAAGCCACAATTATAAGATGCAATAGAGTAAGGGAGCCTATTTTTCATTATGTTGGGCTCTGAGAAGACAAATTTCCAGTGTTCTCTGGAGTCATTAACTGAAGAATGTGTAGGACAAGTCTCTGAAGTTAGACCTGATATCAAATCTTGGCTTCAGCAGTTATGAGCTATGTGACTTTGAGCAATTTATTTAAATATCCTTACTCTTCATCTCCTCATCTAAAATGGCACTGATAACATAGTGAGTTCAGTGAAGTTCTGTGTAACATATACAATGCATGTGTCCACCTGAAATGCTTTTGAAAAGACAAATGAAGGAAGCAGAAAGGCAGTAATCAGAGATTAAAGAACAAAAGGGCATAGCATCGTGAATGTCAAGGAAGGGCAGAAGTTCAGGGCTGGGAAGTGGTCTGTAGACTCACATGGGACAGAATAATGAAAGCAGATTCCAAAAGAGAAAAGGCCACTGTAGTTGCTCACAAAAATGTCACTGATGATCAACGTTATGATTTCCATGAGATGGTAGGCACCAAAACCACATTGTGTAGGCAATGAGCAGCAGAGTGCCCTCCCAAGGGTTTGGGGTTGTTAAGGAAAAAGAGAAACCAGTGGCATACAGGTAGAATTAGAAAGAGAAAACTCTCTTTTAGTATGAAGTAGAAGGAGCTATGCTCTAGGCAGATGGGAAGGAGTTAAGCCAAGGGGGAGAAGATGTAGGAAGAGTGCCATGGAAGCAAAGTGCAAAGTATCTACATAAAGCCAGAACTTTGGAAAAGTAGACAAATTCCTATTCTTACAGGCAGAGGGAAAGGAGTGGATGGGAGCTTAGAGATCAGGTTGTTGGCCAGAATGAGCTCTAACTAGAAAGGTCCCAGAGTGAATACTCATTGAACAATAGAAAACTGGAGAAATTGAAAAATAGAATGAGTTAATTTAAGAACATTGGATTTGGGTAGACTCAGAAGCCTTCAAAATTAGGATTTACCTATGTAGAAGATGAATTTTCCCAATAGCCTAACGGGGCTATCCTTGGATTTCAAGACACGTGATGCAAACATTTTGTTTTTGGTTTTTCTTTTTCCATGATCTTCTCAAATAGAATACAGAACATTAGATCAGATGTCTCTTTCCTGGATAGCCACTGAATTTCTAATCCATTATTCCAAGATGCCTCCCATGTCACTAGGTCACTTTGAGAATTGTTTGGGAATTCCCAAACTCTTGAATTACAACTGTAGATACTCTTACAGTTGGGTAATCAAATCTACTCTAAATGGAATCAATTCACTGAATTCATAATGGAAAATCTTAGTCTATTGCTTTTGTGAAGATCAGTAACAGGATATAAATAAAAATCAACCAATTCACACATTGATGTAACAAGTGTTTGTGTTGGTATGAAATCTCTGTAAGAGTCTCTCTCTCTCTCTCTCTCTCTCTCTCTCTCTCTCTCTCTCTCTCTCTCTCCCTCCTTCCCTCTCTCCATCCCTCCCTCCCTCCCTCTCTCGGGAGTCTTGAGTTACACAATGGAAATGATCATAAGATAAATTCCTTCACAGCTCCAAGCCCATAAGCCATTTCATTACTCAGCTGGCATTCCCCAAACCTCCAGGTTGTAAAAGAAGTCTATTTATGAAATATCTAGCTATGGTGTGTAATAAACAATGCCAGAGTGAACTAAAAACAGACTAATTTAATAAGCAATTCCTTTCTCCTACAATGTTTAAATTTACATAATCAACTGGCTATAATATTTAGCATACTTTTAATGTTTCACATTTGTTTACACTACAATTTTCTGCTTAAGACTTTTCCATTCACCAAAATATTGATTGCCCTGCAAAGAGTATAAAATAGCAAATAGTCCACTGGTTATCATTATATGAATGTGAGAGATGTGAGAGGTACAGCTACTGTACTTTTCTTGTTAATTACAAATGATATTCCATTAAAATGTATGAGATGACAAAATCTCTGAAAACTCTTTAAAGCTATTACTAGCAGATAAAACGTTCTACAAAACTATTAATATTAGCAGCATTAAAATAGTTTTATCAAGTGTGCATTTATCTCAAGATTGGAAACAATAGCAGCTCGAACAGGAAAATACCCTTGAGTATTGTAGTATAAAGGCTAGGAGGGGTTTTAGAGCCATATAGTGTTATTTTGTGGCTTCACAACTAAAGAAGAAAAATATTGAAGCCAGCATTATAAGATGTAATAGAGTAAGTAAGTCTATTTTTCATCACCTTGGGCTCTGAGAAGAAGACACTGCAGAGTTACCTCGATAAAGGAAGAGCTCAGATATCAAAATACATTAACTTCGCTTTAATTGATTTAAACAGATCCAGAGCTTTCTAAATGCACATGATGTTATTTCTGCATAGCGGACAAAATAGATCAATGATAGATTGCAAAGCCCCATCTCATATCTCTGTCTGGTATGGGAGGAAAAAAACTCTCCATTTCTTAGTTTGTCTTTAAAATGCAAGTGTGCATGCAAGCACGCACACACACACACACTCAGCAAAATATACATATTTATTAGCTCTAGATAAATAATTACTTTATTCTTTCTCCAAAATATCTTTTGGGGGGCTGGGGATTTAGCTCAGCGGCACAGCGCCTTCCTGGTAAGTGCAAGGTCGTGAGTTCGATTCCTGGTACCAGGGAAAAAAAAATCTTTTGGTAATATTAATATATTGGTCTCCTGTATCCCAGAATATAGTTAGCTAACAGTAACAGTAAAAAGCCACATCCAAGTTTCTTTTTTAACTACAAAAATATTTATTTCAATTCCTTCAATTCTCCCACTGAAATGATCTCTTTCATCAATCTCTTCCTCTCTGTTATTCTCTGTTTTGGTAGCGTGGTTTTGTTTTTTTTTTT
>NW_004955430.1:10518931-10533533 GCF_000276665.1 Chinchilla lanigera | reverse complement strand
TTGACCTTTATAGCCACCTTTCTTAATTTCATACTTTTAATTTCTTCCTCTTCTCTCATAATAGTATATAGAACTTTTGGTAAAATTTTTTTTTTTTTTTTTTTGGTTTTTGGTTTTTCTCCGGTACCGGGAACCGAACTCACGACCTTGCGCTTGCCAGGCAGGCGCTTTTGCCGCTGAGCTAAATCCCCAGCCCCTTGGTAGCGTGGTTTTTGAAAGTCGGAGATGAACGGCTGCAGGGTAGAACTAGCTGGAAAGGCTCGCCAACATCACATCCACTTTCCCATTCATAGATGAGAGAACAGGAGCTCAAAGAAGGGAAGTGACTTGTCACATAGCTTGGGTACGGCAGCATACACTCTAGACTCCAAATCTTGTCATACTTGAAACATTTTTATAGATCTGGGAAAAAAACAACGAGAAGTATAACGATAGGCTTGCATTGCAACCAACTCCTTTTGAATTTAGATTATTTCAGTTTTTGGTTTAAAAACTACAATAATTTTCTGTTCTGATATGAGAAGAATGTGGGGATTTTATAGATGTTTCTCTGGTAGTTGAATTAAATAATGAAGCTTTCTCTATGTCTCTGGGTTCATTCAAAATATTTTCTTCTAGAGTCTCCACAGATTGGAGTCCTGCTTTTAATCTTGAGTTCACTAAGCACCAGTCATGGCCATAAAAAGAATGTTAGAGACATGTGCTGATTTTCAGGAAGTTCACGTCCAAGGTGATGAAGTATGCCACTACCTCCTCCACTTTCAACACTCCACCTCACGTGCAAGGACCAGCAAATGGAAGAATTCACCTTAGCACACTGTGCAGAAGCCAACACTCCATATTTCTTTAATAATCCTAAGCCAAATGTTATTGAATGGACTGCTTTAAGTGCTTTGTTTCTTTTAGGGAAATATTTACAAAGGAAGCCTTCCTATGTGGGGCATGAAAGACTTTTATAAAAGAACATTCATTACGCACTGAAAGTTAAAAGTATCATTGAGCAAGAGTACCACTTGGTGAAATACCAGTATACTATCTCATGGATCTACTAATTTTGGCCAGGCCTGATTTTATATTTTCAGCTAAGAACTAAAATTATTGAGCAATTATTTAGTTGAGCATAAATATTTAGAGACAGGTTTTGCTAACAAATCTTGCCTCTAGGAGCCAGCCCCATAACAATATTCTCAGCGCTGGTTTTCCACATATAAATCAGATATCTAACTTCACACCTTCTCTATTTCATTTTTATTATTTTGTGTGGTACTGTTGCTCCTTTTTACTTCTGGTCTCCTTTTGCGTGACCTTGTAGAATGGAAACCTGGCTGATCTCCTGGGACCTGCACTGGGAGGCAGAGAAACTGTTCCAGAGCATAGGTTGCACTCTTTTTGAGTATATCGTTTTTCATTTGCAAAGTTTTATGACAGTCTCAGAGTTTTCATGTGTGGGGTTTGCCTTTTATAAAATGTGCTACCTGTTACACAGTCTCTTGCCCCTGTTCTGTGTTTGAACACCTGTGCATATGTGTCCCTTGTTTATGACCCAGAGGGCTGTGAAAAGCACTAAGCAATTTCTCAATGCTCGAGGAATTCCCTGCATGAACAACTGACCCATTCTAAACATGAAGCCAGGTGCTCTTCAGAGCAAGATGCCCCCTTTGGTGGAGTGAAGTAGGTTTTGTTGTATCATGTGATTTTTCAGCACTATTACTCTATCTTTTCAGAATTTACTACCTCTTAAGAAAAGGTTCACCAGTTTTCCAACTCTCCACTAAAACTTCACTGGGAGTATCATCGGCAGCAGCTCTCCAGCTGAGCTCTCTATATATGGTAAATAAATCATGTGAACAACGGTCCCCAATTTCACATTAATTGTTTGGAAATCACCATAACATCAAACATTTTGTTAAAAGTCTAGAAAGAAATAAGTGTAGCTCTTTTGTTGTCGTCGTCGTTGTTTTGCTTTGGAGTGATTTGTTCTAAATACAGCTTAACAGGCAGATGACTGGTTTGTGACTAGAGTATCTTTTCGGAGATGAAAAAGCAATACAAATGCTTCCCCAAAGGATGCCAACCAGGCACAAAGCAACACAGAGACCATGGAATGGATGCACCTGGGGGAAATCCTTATCACAAATTGGATTGACAGGGAGGACGCGGTGCCTTCCCCAGCACACATGCCTCTGAGAAGCTGAAAGGGAATCACAATGCTTTAGGAATGAGATGTGGGAATTGCCTAAATATGAGAGTTTCAAATTGCTCAGGCATTAAGAGAGTAAGAACATGAAATGCAAAGATTGCAGGAATAAAGGGGGAGAAGCTGGGACACAAAACACAGATCACTGAAAATGGAAGCAGAATCTGGAGCCATACTCTGGGGTTTGGGTTTGGAGAGCTTGCTTGTTCCACGAGGAAGGTAACTTGCACTTATTCCTCCCTTTCTGTTATAGCTGACTTCTTCTTGCACATCACACCTGAGCAGAAAGGAGAGGCTGGCCTTCCTTCACGACGCAGTTGAGCGTGGAAGAGGAAAATCTGTTTAGATCCCACTAGTCAAAATCTTCTCGCTATTAAAAAAATAGACTGAAGAGATAAGTTAAAGTCAAACTATCTTGACAAGTCACTATAAACGTTAGAAACTGAGAGCTTTAGTTTCGTGCAGTGCTGTCTTAGCTCTCTAGAAAGTTAAGACCCCAACACTTCTGTGACAAGGGAGGGATCAAATAGCATGAAGATAAAACAAGGAACTTCATTCCACAAAACTTACCAGAAATACTGTCATATTTCTTTAAGACTCTCTTTGTGAGAATCACCTGCAAGATCATGGCAAACTATACCCATGTTTTTATTTTGGTAAGATGGGTTTTTAAATTCTTGTGTTAAAGAGTTCTTATGCAAGCAGTCACACCCCTTCGAAACAAAATAATGATTTCATCATTGAGGAGCCCATTCACCCGTGCTATGGCCATAGCATAAGAAGCATGAACTTTTAGACATTATCTCACACAAAGACTTCTGGAGGCCAGAGCCCTGAACCCCACTGAGGTGAGGGAGCTGACTGAAAAAATCTCAAAGAATTTTATGGCCAAGCTGAAGGGCAGGAACCGCAGCCTGAATGCTTTCAATTCTTTCAAATGTTCCTTTCTTCATGTCGTGGTTTTGAGGATGAAGTAATGATAGGCATTTGGCTAGGCCAGTGTCAGTGGAAGCTTAAATCTCCGGGGAATCAAGATCAAAGCTGGCAATTACGTTAATTCTTCTCAATAGAAAACAAGAGGAACTAGTTTATGACATGAGCCGTGTGAGATTTTCTCTGATGTACTGTATTCGCTCCTACGTTTCTCTCAGCCACTCAGTAGAGTATATTAAATATTCGTATGAAGACGCGAAATGTTTGTTTCACAGAGCTGTGGTTGATGTAGTGATTAGTATGCAAGAGTGGGAGGCAGAAAAGCTGGTTAGGAGGCTACACTCTGTCCATGGCTTTTAAGAAGCATGGGCTACCCTTATGTATCCTAGACAGCCTCCTAGAATGGGAATAATCCTAAATCACTGTATTGCTGACTTGACTTCTCTTTTTCTTAATGGCTTAATCATATGCCCTACAGAACTCTTACCAAGAGGCTTTTTCCGCATGTAACATCCACAGTGCCTTCATAGCACAGGCTACCGTGCTATGAAGAAAAGAGGAAGCATTGTGTTCTTGTTAAGAATGAGGTCTCTGCCACTAGTGAGGTCCGGTTTGTCTCTTGAACAAGTGGCTGAAATTCTCTAACCCTTTGCTGCCTTCTCTGTAACAGAGCTCATACTGTTATCTCCAAGGGTGATCAGAAATACCGCATGAGAGGATATAGGTAGTATAATCTGAAAAATGCCTGATTTATAATACACTTGTGATAATGCTTGCTACTGTTATCATTATCCTTGAAAGATAATCGACAACATTTCTGGAATAGTGACATAACTAAATAGAGAATGACTAGACAAAGTCCTCGATGTTGAAAGAGCTTTTCTGTAAAAGGTTAACTCATGTTTCCAACCATGGCTCCGTAAACATTTTTATATCTCCTAAAGTTCTAATGTTCCACATGCAGCTGGCCCTTAAGTGAGATGCGCTCCTACCCTGGAATTCTTTGTCTTTTTACCGGAAGCTAAAAATGAAAAGGCTCAGATATGCTAGTGATCCCTGGAAGAGCAAAACAAAAACAGTAATACTAATTAGTAGCTACCAGAGCTGTTCAACATGGCAATAAGCAGTGAATTTATGGTTTTGTTAAGAGTCAGGATACATTTGAAATCTTTTATATAATATTAGATATGAAAATACACACCATCTGGACCTCTTGCTGGTAGCCTTGAAATGTCTACATCTCACAGGAATCAAACCCATTTTACCTGCTAGGGAATAAAACACCTGTTTCACATATTACTTCACACTGGGTGATGAACATTTCCACCATCTCCAGCCAGAAAGAAAAAAATGAAACTGTGGCTTCACATTGTTTAGTAGATTTTAAAAAGCTAGCAGGGTTGGGGGCTGTTTTACAATGTGGTTGGAAGAAGGCATAGCAAATTGCCCCTGTAACAACTCTTAATAATTTGGGGGAGTTCTCTGTAGCCTAGTGTAGTATCGATAAAAATGCATTTTCTTCTCATTATAAATCTGCTTATGAAAACACTTAGTGTGATGAGCCAACTGCATCTTGGCTGCTGGTTGCATCTTGTAATGGATGGTCCCAGAGTGGATAGAAGGCTGTAATTCACCAGAGGAATTCTGGTGATGACATAAAATAGTTGAACAGTTTATGAATAGCTTTAGAATCTTGAGAGAGAATAAGGCTTTGCATTTTTTCCTAGGACATCTGTTGTTATTCTATAGATACCCTTCTGCAAACTGGGAGGGGGGGAACTCCTTAGCATGTCTTTCTTTTTCACGTTCATAATTCTTTGTTCTTCAGCTGAAATCAATTTTCCTGATAAAGAATCTGGTTGCTGCCTTTAAAAAAAAAAAAGTTAACACATGAGCATATCGTTATTACTATGTTCCTTAAAAGTATCACAATGATTCCTTGGTATCCTTAAATAGCCAATCAGGGTTCAAGTTTCCAATTGTCTCCTGATTTGGGGGAGTTTATTTGTTTAAAATCAGGATCCAGATAAGATCCACATATTTCTATTCCCTTGCAATATATTTCCTTGCCATTTACCCTGGCACCATTATTTGTCACAGAAATTACCACAGTCTGTATTTTGCTAATTGCATCTCCATGGTGGCATTTAACAAGTTCCTGTATCCTCTATTTTTGGTATGGTAAGAGATAGTATATACAATATACAGTATATTATATATCTACAGTTCAAAGACTTGGTCAATATGTTTATTGTAGATCAAAGGCTTGATGTCAGTAAGGCTTGATTTTTTTTTTTTCCCACAAGATGATCTAGCTGATGGTATTTCTTTCTCTGCTAGAGGTTTATATTGTCCTGTAGCTTCTGTTTCTGTCATGTCAGCAGTTGTTAGTGATTAATATCTAGATCCACAGCTGCATTCTATAAAAATATTGTTATTTTAACCCTATTATACCTTCCTTGTTTACTGGCGATAATAATTCCATAAAGAGAAACATTTCCCTGATCAATCTTTGGATACTCATTGGAATAGTTTATATAGGAAAGGCAGGCTAAAGACTTGATCTTTCTCTTTATATATCAATTTCAAAAAGATAAAAAAGAAGGGAAAGAAGGAGAAATGTTGTATGTATGTATATACAGGATAGTTAACATAGTTGATCTACTGTCTTCTATTTCGCTGCTGAAATAAACTGTTAATGAGTCCTTAATTGATCAATATTGCATGTCTCTTTGTTTTCATGAGAAACCACTTTGAAGACATCAATATATAATACAACAAGCCTTGTTAATTTCCTACCACTTTGTTTGTAACTCTGTATTGTTTGTGTTGCTCTTTTGCTATTTTGTAAAAGGTTGTCTGTCTGTTAATGTTTTCCTCCTTTTATTTTTAAAATTAAAAAAAGATGATTTTTCTACCTTTTCTAATAGTTATCAAATTTTAAAGTATCATTATGAACTTGTGGGTTTAAACATTTGAACAATATCAATACACTAAATTTATATATGCCTTGATGGCTTTTCTTTTAGGAAGAGAAGACTTTTGACACGACTGTAGTAAATTTCAGTAGCTTCCTCACTGTTTGCTATAAAATCTTTCAGGCTCATTTTGTATGTATTCTACCTGAGACCTGGGATCAACCATTTCTTAAATGTGCCTAGGTTACCTTTTTATGGGAAATAGTATTTGGGTTCTACAGTCTAGACACTAAGACTGATCAGTGTTATTAGGCTGGTAAGTGGTTCTAGATTTTTTTAGTGGACAAAGAACTCAGTGATATGTTTACCATTAATTGTAGTGATGCTTTCAGCTCAAATTCAGGACCACAGAATTTTTACATAAAAATTCAGTTTTAAGTCTGTATCTGTTCTCTGCCTTGATAAATATCACAATTTTTCAACAATGACAGCAATGATGAAACTGAAACACCCCACAATTATTCATATATTTATTATAAAGAATTAAAAAGAAATTACTTTATCCTACAGCATACTTGCACCAGTCAAAGTAGCAATACATACTCTGCCAATGACACTGATTACTGACAATAATATTTTTACTTCTTTTTGTGTAATTAAATATTTCCTGTTACAGATGTCAAATTATAGCTTTTGTGTTATATGAAATTATTTTTCTTGTATTATATTACCAACTGTGTGTGCATTGGGTTTATTTGTTTCATTTCTTTTTCTAAAATTTGCTTTTTAAATCTTATTTTTATTTTATAAGAAGTGTGTAAAATATTTACATGGTGTGAAAGTCAAATCCGCAAATAAGACAAATTCAATAAATTGTAGCATCTGTCCCTGTCCCCTATTCTCTTTTTATTCCCATAAACCACAGAGAATGTTTTCTTTTAAAAATTACTTCCCCCTTAGGTTGGTACATGCCTGTAATCCCAGAACTCTGTTGAAACAGGGGGATCACAAATGTGAGCCTAACTGGGGCAACTTAGTGAGAATCTATTTAAAAATTTAAAAAGCATTGGGGATGTAACTCAGTACAAAGGCCCTAGGTGTCAGTAATAAAATAAAATAGTTGTTCGTTAGTTAAATATAAGTTATCTATCTATCTATCTATCTATCTATCTATCTATCTATCCTTCTCTTTAGATAAATGGTACATATCTACTATACATATTTTAAATCACTTTGCTTTTTTCACTCCAGTGAAACTTTGAGAGTAGCACCATATGAAGGTATTTCTTAACCTTTTAAATTGCATATTACTCATTCTATAGCTATACCATAGTTTATATGACTAGCCTCCTATTCATATCCATTTGGATAGTTTTTAAACTTTTTCCATTAAAAACAGTCCCATAGCTGGGCACAGTGGTGCATGCATGTTATCTCAGCTCTTGGGAGGCTTAGGCAGGAGGAGCACTGCAAGTTTGAGGCCAGCCTGGGCTACATACTGAGACCCTGGCTCAAAAATATAGTCCTGTATCTTAGAGCATATATCTTTTCATATTCATATCAGGATAGCTTTGGAATAGATACCTAGAAATGGAATTTTCTGGATCAAAAGCAAAGGTCCATGAAACTTTGCTAATTGTTGTCAAATCCCTCTCACATAATAATCATACTATTCTGCACTTCCAGTGACATTGTAAGAAAGTAAAACTCTATTTTCATGGCCAGCATCTTTCTTGCCAGGTAGAGTAGTTATTGTCATCTTAGTTCCTCTCCTATATTTCAGAAACAAGATACAGTGATAGCCATTCCTGCAAGTGATATTTATGGAGAAGAGTTTCAATGCAGCAAAATTCTAGAGAGATTCATTAGCTCTTCCTTCCCTTCCATTAGTCTAGGAGTAAAGGTAAAGCAAAACATAAACCAAGAGCTATGCATGTATGAATGTGGCTTTATTGTTTGTTGACATGCATAACTTAAGGGGAAAAGGTTTATTTTGGTTTGCGGTTTTACAGGTTTCAGTCCATGTTTGGCTGGCTCCAAGGCAGAAGCATCATGGTAGAAGGGTACAGTGGAAGAAAGCTGCTCACCTCATGGCAGGTAGGAAACAGCACAAGGAAAGAGACAGAGAGAGAGGAAGGGTTTGGGAACAAGAATGTGCCTTCCAGATAATGTCCCCTGTGACCTATCACCTCCAGCAAAGCCCCACATCCTAAAAGCACATTCAGCTATGAACTCACCTGTGGGTCAGTCCATTGATTAGATTAGTGTCCCCATGAACTAATCACCTTTCACCTTAGAACACATGAGCCTTTTGGGGGGGATTTCTTATCCAAATCATAACAATAACTTTAGGAAAATCTGACAAGTTTTGTTCTTTAGTATTTTGGTTATTCTTTCACTCTGGTGGTTTTTTTTTCTATAAAGCTCATCTTTGGCCACTTATTTGGATTTATGTATTTTTGTTTCCAAATACATGATTTTCTCTTGGTATTATAATCTAATTTAACCACATGTTCAAAGAATGTGATCATTATGATTCTGGTTCTGCATATCTGGTTTAAAGATTTCCGCTATTACCTAGTATGTAGTGGATCCATCTTTATTAGAAAAGAACATGTTAATTGCAATATTACATACATATCTAGTATCACACTTTTTTTAGTAGTACTTTTCAAATAGTCTTGCTCTAGAAGTGTACAGAAATGACTTACTAAGATAATAGATATGTAACTTTCTCTGGTTTCCCATCAGATATTTATTTATTTTAAGATATTTTAGTGAGACATAGACAATTAGACATATTTTCCTAGTAAACCAATCTTTCATCCAAATTATGACCCCTTCCCTGACATAGTCATATCTGATAACCACAGCGCACTTCATGGAAAGCAGAATTTTAAACTGTGCCCCTAGATTTCCTGTTCCCTGCTGAACACATCCTCTATAATCCCTTACACTGTGAATTTGCCAGATACGAGCTCCAGAATATGATATGCTGCAAGTGACCTAAATAAGGGAGATTACCCAGGTGGGCCTAACATAATCATGTGAGCCTTTACAGCAGAGATTGTTATTGGCTTGGAGCAAAGGCAGAAGTGAGGCAGATTTGAAGTAAGAGAAATCTGATGCGAGGGAGGTTGTCTATCATCAAAATGGAAAGGATCACAGAGCAAGGACCGGAGAGTGGCCCCTCTAGAACGGCTCCTGGTTAACAGCTAGCAAGTTCACACTGCAGTCTTCTGGCAACAAGGCAGTAAGTTCTGGCAACAATCAGGAAGTACCCAAATCAGATCTCTCCCTGTCAGGCCTGTGCTTGACAGTGCAGTCCACCATCACCTGGAGATCAGGGCTAGGGACGCGTGCAGTCCTGGCACACCACTGAAAGCTTCTGACCTATGCCCACTCTTAGGTAATAAATTGGTATTTTTTAAGCCTGAGTTTGTGATAATTTGTCTCACAATAATATACATTTAATGTATTCTTTTTAATCTCAAGAACACTTTTTGTCTTAATGTCTATTTTGTCATTGTTAAATTTAAACCAATTTCCTCTTGTTAGTATTTTGGATGAATGTTTTTTATCCCTTTGTTCTTAATATTATTATATTTTGGGTGCTGTGCTATAACTAGCATACAGTAAAATGCTTCAATACAAGCTGAAAGTCTGTGTTTTAAGTTAAGAATATTATCTAAAAACATTTATTGTAATTACTAATATGTTTGACCTTAAACCTATCAACTTTTTACTATGCTTTCTTTTCTTTTTTACCTTTTAAAAATGGTTTGTATTTGTTTTTAAAAATTCAGTATTTCCATTTTTATTGATTTGGAAAGTATATATTCTAATTCTATAAAATTTTTTGTAGTTCTCCTTGAACTTTTATTGTGCATATTTAATAAACTATAGGAATTGTGAATTTGCATGCTACTTTTAGACATAGAACCGTGAAAAATTTCTTTATTGTTTAAATTTAATAAATGTGTGACCCAAGCTAGAAGTTCCTCAGGGATCCTTTGCCATCACTTTCCCACCTCTGCAAAAAGGGGGGATGGCTTCCTGCTGTTCCCATCCTTGCTGTTTGTGGAGGGTAATGTCATCCTAAGCAATAGTGTTCTGATTCCATCATTTTTGCTGGTTTTGCACCCTTGGGGAAGTTATTAATCTCTTTGAACCTTACTTAAAGTTTTACTATTGGTAAAACCTAGGTTATTGGGACTTTTGTGGAATATAAATAAGATAATATATGTACAGCACTTATATCCGTTCCTCTATAAAATAAGACTCAATAAAATCATTATTTTATTCATTAAGCATTGATTTTATTTTTTGTATCATACATTTCTTTGCTCAAATAACTGCTCTTTTCTCAAGGCTTGTATACTTTTATGTATGTTTATGTTCACATATTCCTTTTAGTCTCACTCAATTATACTGTCAAATTAGACAAAGTAATCTGTTAAAGATTTTCTGAAAAGAACTTAGAGGCAAAGGCTGTCTTGGTCAAGGGGAAAGTGGTCCCAAGGGAGTACCATTGTGCTTGTGCTCATGATGCCCTTGAATACTATAACATACAATAGAATGAGTAAGTGACAATAAATGATAAACCTGAAAAAATATTATCACCATTAACAGCCAAGAAAGACAGGGCAACTTTAGTAGGCTTATGTAAATTGAAACGATACAATTTTTAACCTGTGTAGTTGGTCATAAACAAAAGCCAAATGGAAAGCATTACTCCAAATAGACTTTCAAAAAGGGTTTATGAGATTTTAGTAGCTTTCTAAATTTGACCATGGATGCTTATACCTTTTAATTTAGTGGATTTGAAATGCTTGGCTTCAAGTAACATGTTGTACGAAGGTTATTTCTGGACTTTCTCTGTGTGTAAAGTATAAAATTAGCATCCTTCTTTGGCAATTGAACCTCTTCATTTCAAAACTAACCCAACTCATCAGACTGCTATACAGAAAGACTAATTAAATGTTCTTCTGCTTTAAGTTTAAACTCTTTATAGGCACAGATGCCTAGAGGTCAAATTTAGTGACATGAGTCAAATACATGACGTGCAATATTTCAATTACATCAGAATACATAAAGGTTTTAAAAAACCAGAATTACTGTATTATGATTACATTAAAGCCTTAACATAATTATAATTGTTAATCCTTAAAGATACAACCCAAGTGTGCAAATAGAGAAGTGTATTGAAAGGATGTCTCTAACCACATTTCTTTTCTTTCCTGAAGTTGAACAATTGTAATGGAAGCCCCCAAAGTCTTCCTTCCACCGAAAGCACAAGAAATATCCTTACAATTGCCCAGGCAGCAAGAACCCATGCAGGGGCAAGGGCCAGCACTGCTCAAAAGCATGCAAATCACCAGCAACCAACGGCAAAGAAAGACAGGTCCCAGGTCACCACTGCCAGGGGCCAGTAAGAGAGTTCTTTGAACACCAAGAAAAACACTGAAAACCAAGCTGTTTTCATTTCTTAAGGAACTAGGAATATTACAAGCAGAAAAATGTTGGATGTGCGCACAGACAAGCAATACAACAAGGTTCCATTGTATTTCCCCTTTCAAAAAATTCCACCAAAATGAGAAAATTGAATCATTATGCAGAAAGACCACATAAAAAGGAATCTATGGAGTGCTTGAGGAGAGAAGGCTCATGCAGACATTGAGATGGGTTAGTTTTCAGGGATCTATGTGGTGTGTGTGCCTTCTCTTCCAGGCACTTTGAGTTGTTAGTTGTATTTAATTATTCTTTCTAACAGCCTTGTAAGGCAAAACCATTTTACAGATAAGGATGTGAAAGCAAGGAAGATTTGAGAACTAGTCATTACAATACTTCTATCATTTGTCACACATTAACTATTTACTACTGAATCAGTGAATTCTAGGATAGTATATTGCTAAATACTGACAACAACCACAAGAATAGATCACATGATTCTAATGTTAGAAATGGAAACTCAGAGATGTATAATAATTTCCTCCCATAGGCACGTTGCAGGAAAATAGCTCACTCACAATTTGAACCCAAACTTGTCAGATTCCAAAGCCTTATTCTCTTACAAAAGTTCTCTAATGAAAAGTCTCCCCCTCCACACTATATTATTGAGTCCAGGAAATGCCAAAGGTGACAACAAGAAACAGCCTTGTTGCATCGCATTCGTGGCAGAGCTTGGGCACCCGCCAAGCCTGGAGAGCCACCCTGTTTCTGGACACTGGTAACTGTCACTAGCTACCGTCATTGCTGGTAGCCTGGTGTCAGAACGTAGCCCTGGACAGCACCCACAGATACTGTCTGTGGCTGCTACCATAGTTGTTGGAGCCTATGGTGTGGCCACCACAATGACCTTTAACTTCCTCCCTTGGCTGCCTCTGTCTCTTTCAAAAGGTGAGGGAGGGCAACCCCCAGCTTAAAACATTTTCTGGGGACTGCGGTGTTCTTACTATCATTCACATTCCCCCTCTCCAAGACAAAGCTTGCCCTCAGCCTGGCTCGCTAAATGTGGGCTATGGAACCATTCCCCCTTGAACCACTCTGCTCAGCAGACTGCCTCTTCCTATCCTCATGGCAATTTGCATCAGGGGCCTTCTTGCTTGGCTCTGGGCCTTACAGATATTTGACCCTTCTTTCTCTCAGATGAGACACCAGTGCCGGGTTGCTAATGGACTGACTTCTCCTGGCTGAGGTGTGCTGGTGATGCAGGCAGTCAGTGACAGTGTCATATATTTCAGAGTGTAGGAATTTGAATCCTGGTCCTGCTGCCCTTTGATCTTGTACAAGTTCCTAAAGCTCTTTCTGCCTCAACTGCCCATCTATCAAGTGAAGATAACAATGGTACCTACTTCACAGCATTGTTCTAAGTGCATTAAAAGTGTACAGGTTTTGATTCATAGTAAGTTATATAATGTTTATTCATTAAAATAGAATCTTTTATCTGAATGTTTCCAACATATTGTCATAAGGGGAGATGGGATGAAGCTGGCACTTCAAGGGCTAATAAGAGGGGCTGGGGATATAGCTCAGCGGCATAAGCACTTGCCTAACAAGAACAAGGTCTCGAGTTTGATTCCTGGTACAAAAAAAAAGAACTAATAAAAACATAAACCTGAGATTCTGGAGATGGAGGAGGAGATAGAAAATCATGAGTAATGCAGAGGACAGAGCCTGGGTGGCCATATGAACCATCACTTGAGCCTGGAGTGTGTACCCGAGGCTTGTGTAGGTGGGGCCTTCTGTGCAGGAGCCGCAGGCTGAGCTTAACATGGATGCAGTGGAATAACAGCAGACTTAGAATTTAAAATAATCCATGCAAACCTGAGAGAATACCTCACTGGAGTGAGAACGTAGTCCCTCTTTCTTTGCTCCAGATAGGAGTAACCCAAAGAGCTTGTATAACTGAAGGTAGGAGAAAGGGTCCCTTGACATTGAAAATTAACCAATGTGGGATTTCTCATCAATTTTGTTGAGTGACTAGATATAGAATTAACTTGATTTATTTAAAACAAAGAAAAGGAAGGGCTGTGACCTCGTTTTCACTCTCAGATCTATCAGTTATTTCAATCTTTTCTATTCTTTAGGCTGGCTCCTTGATGAGTGTTTGATATAACTGATGTTTGGATAATTTTTCCAGTCACTGTAGAATTTGATCATGAGCTGTAGGAAGTGGGAAGCTTCCCAGCAGCATGAAGACAGCAGCTACAAAGTTTGCCTTCTTTCTTTTCTTTTTCTTTCTTTCTTTCTTTTCTTAGTACTTTATTCCCAGGCTCTTTCCCCTCAGCCTCACAGAGTTGTGGGATTAAAGGCATTCACCACCATGCTTGACAGCTTTTGCTTATCTGAAGATTTAAAAAGTAGAAGTATATCCAGCATTTGCCGATCCTCTTTTGATGACATAAGGAAGAATCCTCCCAAAGGCTAAAGATTCTGAGGGAGGGGTATCTCCCCACTGGAAAGGTATTTCTACATTTGGAAATGTTGAATACGGCATCTGCCATGCATGTGTAATATAGTGGGAGCCAAGGGGTGAAACTCACTCTGAGAGACCCCCTGACAGGTGCTGCTTTGCTCTTCTGCTAGGAATCCCTTGGGAGAGGCGGGGCATCTCTATTTTTTAAGACTTGATGGATTTAAGTCTAACTGGATTAGTTATCTGATATAGCAAGATTGATTCCCCTCAGAATAACACAGTGCTTAAAATGCAGGCCCACTACTTAGGTACGTGAGTTCAATATTCTGGCTTTGTCACTTGCTGTGAGACCTTGCGCAAACTGTTAAACTTCTCTGTACCTCAGGTTGAAACATTATTGATGATGTTCATGAGGTTGATAATCATTTACTTTCTATGAGGATTAAATATATTATATACTTATAATTAATGTATAAAAAGCACTTGTAATCTTTCTAGCATGTGATGTGGACTCAGGCAAGGTGGCTATCTCTTTCTCCCTGATGGTACTACCTTTCTACCCTGGCAAGTACCTGATTGAATCCTTTCTAGCCATGCAGGAAAGCCTGTTGGGGCCCAGACCATTGAATTCTGTGG
>NW_004955430.1:10470140-10518821 GCF_000276665.1 Chinchilla lanigera | reverse complement strand
TGGATACCCATGGGAGTCACAGTTGAACCCTGGTAGAGGAAAAAAAGCTAAACATTCAGAGTGGCTTGTGGTGTGGACTTCTTGGTGCTATTGTCTCGGAAGATAGGAGAGGTTCCTGGAACAGCTGCAAGGAACCATCTGAGACCCAGCTCTCTGAGAGAAGGAATGCTCAGATAAACAGCATGGCTACTTAACAGTGTGGCCAGGTTACTGGTGAGAAAGGGAAGGTTGATTTCAAGCACAACAGGAGGACTACCCTGTTGTCCTCAAATTTCTTTGTTATGAATGCTACAATATTTAAGGGGTATGAGAAAACCCAAAGCATTGTTTTCATGGAAATCCATGCTCGATGGTTACACAAAATTCAAACAGAAAAAAATCCTTCATATAATGAAAGAAAGAAATGGAGGGAACTTTTCTAAGCCTAGAAAAAGCCAGTCAGATTCCTAACAGCTGCCTATGGGGGAACCTGAATGATTTTCCTGTCTGCAGGAAACTTCCATTTCACTCTTTCGGTATCAAGGAGATTCTGAGAGACCAGTGAAGACTAAAAGTGTTGTTGATTGTGCTTATTCTGGGAAGTCAGCAAGTCGAACAAGCTCCTGCAGAGCTTGCAGGTCCACTGATTTTCCAGAAGGACTGGCCTGGCTGACCTGCATTCACATCTCAAAATTCTGATTTTTGGTGGAAGATTCTCTTCTTTTCCTCTCCTCATGTTCTCACATGGTGTCTTCATGTCTGACCTCAGGAAAGGAGGTATCAGAGTCCTCTGAAGGCAACTCTGCATGCTGCCCGCTTTGGCTCTAAGGGAGAAGTTACCAGTAATACGTTCTATCCCCCTTCACTCAAATGTGTGCTCTGCTTCACCTTCCTTCTTTGCTGTGTCTTCAGAAGTGAGGGTTTGTTCACAAATCCTTGCTTTGAGGTTGAGACATTCATCTTAAGGATAATAGACTCCACCCCTTCAGAAAGAAAGAGGAGAGGAACAGTTATGGTTAGAATAAGAATAGGAAGCTGTTGGCACACACCGTATCGGCTCCAGGCGTGAGGCCTGGCTTCCATTCAAGCCTGGCCTGTTTCTGCACTGTGGCTGCCCTCGGGAACCAGAAACCAGAGGCTGTGGCCTGGTCAGGATGCAGCCGTGAATAGCGGTGCCACATAGATCATTTACAGAAGATTAGCTCACAATACCCATGCAAATAAAGGAGTTTAATAGGGTTTGGGGTCAGAAAGCCTTCACCTTACTTACCCTCTAGGGCTCTGGGCTTCATTTAGGGCATAGTCCTTGATTGTTAATTTTCTAAAATCTAGTAAAAACCTCTTGTTCTAATGACTTTCTGATGAATTTCTCTATGGGCCCTAACTCCCTGGGAACTATGGAGAATTTCCACATATCAAGGCTGTTGAATCATCAGTCCCTTACATAGAATTCTTCAATTTATTGCTGAATGCCTTGACAACTGTCCTATTTATCTGATATTGTTAATCTGACTTAATCTAACTGCAAAAGAAAGTCTGCTTGCTGCCGTAAAATGTGAAGGAACTCTTTCTCCCTTCTAACTACAAAGCTCGCTGCCTAATGGTACAAATATTTGTGGGTTTGGCAAAGTTGAATGTCAATTTGTTGTTTAAATATAAAGCTGGAAAGGTTTGGAGAGTGCTGAGGAAATAGGACATCTGTGCACGTGATGTGCAGAATTCTTGGGAGAAGTCGTTGCAGGTAGCACGCTACAAGTAGCAGCGTGCCAGCAGTCTGCAAGGAAATATTTCTGAAGGTTACTGGGTACACAGAAGAGCCAATAGCAAAACAAGCAAGAACTTGCCATAGAGGTAAAAATCATTTTTTTTCTCTGTACAGGTCTGTCTTCCTTTGGTTGCTCTCTACATTTGATTTAAGGATTATAAGAAAAGGAATGATTTAAGGAGTGATAATACTTCAGTGTAGAAATTAGAACACTGCACAAAGAGAAGCAATCAAATCATTAAAGGTGGCAAATACGTCTTCTTTTATCTCTAAAATAGATGTGGTGTCCCGTTAGAAAGATGAATTAGTTAATGGCTGGGGTTTGGTAGAGAACCTCAGGTGAAAGTTTTATGGCTCTACTGGATTTATTTGTCTGAGTTAAATGTTCTGTGCTCTAAGGCAGTGCTTCTCAAACTTTAATGTGAATTTGAATCCTTAGAGCTTTCCTGGTAAGATGTGGATTCTGATTCAGCAAGTTTGGAGTGAGACCCAAGACTGCATTTTTAAGGAATTCTCAGCAAGCTCAGCACTGCCCGACCAACTCTGAACAAGGCCCAAAGTCCTGTTGCTCTAATTTGGAGGTAATCTGCAATCAGCTGGGGATCTTCTTAAAAACTTCCCAAAGATTCCTATTGATTAGAATGGGACCTGTCCTAGGAGGTGGAATTTTTAAGTCCCCCCACACATGCGCACCTTGAGTCACACTGTGTAAGTATCATACTGATCTAATGTGCCAGTGCTCATGGCAGCTCCAGGACTGGGGTGTTGGGCTTTAAATAAAATGACAGGAGCACAGTATATAGCCCTGTCACACAGCGATCCTTCAATAAACCATGACAGTTCAAACAGCTTTGGCAGTGACAAGGGATAGCATCTAAGTTATCTGAGGCACAGACAACACTAGCCCACAGCGTATAAACCGTGGCAGACATCAAGGTCAGTTAAGCATAGCAAAAGTCTGGCCTTTATTAGTTACAGAGCAGGTACTATCTCACTGTGAGCAGAGCAAGGAGATGAGGCAGCTGTGAAGCTCTATGCCAAGTCTGAAGACCCTTGGAAATAAGGAGAGAAACTTACAAGGGAGGCTCATCCTAGGGAAAACAGAATGTTATCTCCTTAAAAAATTAAAAATGGAATTACCAAACAGCGCAGCAGTCCCACTTCTGAGGCTATGCCAAAAGAACTGAAAACAGGGTCTTGAAGAGCTATGTGTACATCCATGTCCCCAGGGCCGGTATTCCCCATAGTCACAAAGCGGAAGCAATCTTAAGGGAACATCCAAAGATGAACTGATACACAAAATGTGATCTGTACATACATATATGATGGAACAGTATTCAGGCTTAAAAAGGGAAAAGTCTGATGCATGCTACAACACAAATCATACTACATGATTTGAGGTGTCTAACATAACCAGAGTATTAAATTCATATAGACAAAAGTGGAATGATGTTTGTCAGGCGATTGGGAGGTGGGTAGGAAGATCTTTTTTAGCAGACATAGTTTCAGTTTTGTAAGACTTATGGAGTTCTGAAGATTGGATACACACCAATGTGACTGTATTTAGCACCGCTGGAGTGTGCATTCAAAGTGGTTAAGTTGGTAAACTTTGTATGTATTTACCACAAGTTAGAAAAAAAAGTAATAAAAAAACCCAGATGTGGTGGCACATGCGCCTGTACTCCAAGCACTCAGATGGATTATGAGGCCAGCCTGGGCTACATAGTGAGTTCAAAACCAGCCTGGAACATAGCAAGACCTTGTCTCCAAAAACAGGGCTCCTCAGACAATATTCATGGACAAGGAATCAGAACGATGCTGGCTTTGTGTGACTTGTTTTCTCTTCTGGCATCTGGTTTCTAGAAAGTCCCAGGTCTGTGAGGAAGGTGTATGTAAAGCATTTAAAGGACATTTAGCTCCTGAAATTACAACTTTATGGATAGAATAACAACTGAGACTCAACTATGTGCCAAAACATTGTGCTAACCACTTTATATTAATTATTTGTATTTATCCTCATTTTAACTCTGTGCAGTAAGTTCAAGTATCATACAATTTCCTGATGAGGAAATTAAGGCTGAGAGAAGTTAAAAGTTTCTGAGAGAGTCAGAGCTGAGATTCAAACCATGGCTGAAATTATACCCTCAACTACCACATCATCATCTTGTACAGTTTTTGATTAGTCAATATGAATTTACTTTTCAGTCTTAAAGTCTCAGGTTATATATTGGTTACAGTATGAAACCTACTTAGAAAAAGTGTCACAGAAAAAGAGTAGTTGTTAAACTACTCAGGTATTTGAAAAGATTAACTACTTAGCCACAAAAGAAAGGGCTTGGACTGCAGCAAGAATGCATTTAGAAGCACTCTCACCTCATAAAAGTCTATATGCTGATTTATTGTGTTACTGGAGATCTCTTAGATTAAAAAAAAACAGGTAAATGTATACCTTGGGTTAAAGACCTCTTGAGCTTTGACTTTGTATATAGATTTATATTACTTAAAGACTAAAAGTAAATTTGAGGTTGATTATTTTTACAAATGCTACATTTAGGGATAAAGACCATATCATTCCTTATGGAATGACATGGAAATAAACAAACATACACAAATATACATACACAAAAGGAAAACAACTATCTTAATTTTGAAAACAAGGAATGTTTAGTGAAGTCACTGTCTTTGAGAAGAGTCTGAAGCAATGCACCATGTATTCGTGGAGTAATTCAAGCGTATAGCTTCACAAGGGTGTAAACTACCTGTGTATTCACCTCTTACTATATGATAGTTGCTGTTGCTTGGGACTTTGCCTATCTTATTTCATCCGACCCTAAGCTAAGTATTATAATCTCAGTGGATATGCGGTAAAACTGAAGCCAGAAAGTTTGAGTGACTTGTCTGATGACATGCAGTTAGTCATTCACAGAGCCAGGATTTTTATTAGCAGATTTGAGGTATATCTGACTCCTAAACCTGAGTGTTTTCAGGAACACGTCCAAAAGGAGTGAAGACACAGATCACAGAGGGACAAGGAACTGTTTCAATAGACAGTGAATGGGAGCTTACAAAGCATGAGGTCAAGTGAGCTCAGACAACACCTCTTCTCCTACGTTGACTTTTATAAACTGAGTCTTGAGATGATCCTTTTCTTTAAAAAGAAAAACATAAAATAACAACAACAAAGGCAAAAACAAAACAACACAAAAACAATCAAAACAATGCAGAATTTTAAAACATGATGATAGGACATTAACAATGGTGGTTGTATTACACATTGTTATCATCAACAAAGTTTCTCAGATTACCAGATGCAAGAATGCAAGATTGATCAAACAATTAAAGAGAATAAAAATAATTTTAAAAAACTTTAGAAATGATACAGAGCTTCACTAAACAAGATGGTAGGAATTCAACCATGGTTGTTTTGTTGCATATTGTTGTTTTCAAATTAGTTGTTCAGATTACCAGATATAAGCATGCAAAATTGGTCAAAAAGTTTAAGCATTAACTGTTCCCTTCAATACACCAATAGACTTCAGGAGCAGTACAATTATCCCAGCTATCCTTGTATATACATATACATATTTTTCCCTTCCTTCTTTCTTTCTTTGCTGTTTTCCCTCATCCCAGTTGTTCCTTCCCTTTGAGCAATTTCTTTCCCTTTCACAATATCTATTGTACCTTTTGGGTTTTATTTACTCTTTCAGTTTCTTATACTAGGGAGACAATACAATGTTTACACATGCAATTATGAGTTATTTCATTTATGAGTATGGTCTCTAGTTGCATCCATTTACCTATAAAAGCCTCAAGTTTATATTTTTATAGTTGAGTAATACTCCATTGTATAAAAATAATACATCTTTTTTATCCATTCTTCAGTTGATGGGCATTTGGGTTGTTTCCAACATTTACCTATGACAAATTGTGCTGCTATAAACATGGGTGCACATATGTCACTGTAGTATGATGTTTTCAGTTTTTCTGGAAAAATACCCAGAAAGGGAATAGCTGGGTCAAATGGGACCTCTAATCCTAGTTTTGTGAGGAATCTCCACACTGATTTCCACAGTGGTTTTACCAGTCTACACTCCCACCAGCAGTGGAGAAGGTCACTTCTTTCTTTCCTAACCTTATTCCTTTTAATTCTCTCTCTTGTTCAACTGCTCTGTCTAATGTTTCCAGCACTATATTGAATAGGAAGATGATCCTTTAAGGAAAGATTTAGAAATGAAACAGGGGTCTGAGATAAGCTAAGATGGAAGTAAAAGTGAATGGGCCATAAATAGGGTAATCTGAATGGAGAAGAAACTCCTGGCTGGGAACTGAGAGACTGGGAACCTGTTGTGTGAGATGAAATGCAGCAAATAGCAGATAAATCAATGGATAACAGTAAAACAAGATGTAGGTGTGAGTCACTGCATATTTTAGACTGAAAATTGATAGGTCCAGGATATAATGTGAAGGGCAATAAAACGAGGAGAAAGACAAAACTTTTCTATCACAAGCTCAGGTGCAGATGACATTAACTGGTGTGATAACCATCGAAATGGAGCAGATGACAGTACCTAGGAAAATATATAGAAAGGTCAAGAAGCAGAACTGGGGTTGAATTTAATCCTCAGGTATTCAAGAGAGTTCTTTAGACAAATGGACATGTTAAAAATTTAAGAAAGATGATAATGAGCTTGATTCAAAATTGGATTCCTTTTGGCAAAATTTGCAGCAGAAACTTCCTGATTTTAAAGTTAGCCACCATTTTTATTATTCTGAACACAACAGAGTGATTGGGTTATAATAATGCTAGCTGTATAGTTTGAATCTTAAATGTTGCCCAAAAGTACATGTGGTAAATGTTTGGACCTCTGCATGACACTGCTGGGAGGTCTTGGAGACCTTAGAAAGTAGGGCCTAGTGGGAGGTCTTCAGGTGATTGAGGCGGGTGCCATTGAGAAGAATAGTGAGTCCTGTGCCCCTCCCTCTTTAGCTTTTCTGCCTCGTGGACATGAGGTGGACAGGTTTGCTCCACACAGACTTCTACCATGATGTGCTGCCCTGCCACAGGTCCAAAGCAACAGAGTCAATGGATCATGAACTGGAATGATGAACCAAAATAAAGCTTTTCTCTGTATAAGCTGATTATGTTGGGCATTTATTACAGTAATGGAAAACTGACTACAATGCCAGCCAATACACATGGAGTAATTTATAAGTTCCCAAACATTGTCATGTACTCATTAAGTGGCTAAAGTTGTACTTTGAATCTATGACTTCTGGCTCAATCCAGAGTCCACGTTGACTTCCCCAGTCAGCTTGCTGGACCACTATTCTCAGTGATGAAGCTATAAAATGGCCAAATTAATCTGAAAGAAGATTTTTAGCCATGGATGAAGAGAAGGGAATATTTGTCCATAAAATGTCAGCAGCACTTGTCAAGATATCTTTAAGTAACTAATAGGTCGGCAGCTACTTTTCCTGCAAGTTGAATTTTCTTGGCATCTTTGCTATGTGCTCTGCCCTTTATTATTTTAGTACTGTCTTTAAAATGAAACAGAATATTGGTCAGTCCTTGGAGTGAATAATGAACTTCTCTGAAAACAAAAGGTCTTGGTTAATGTGGTTAGGAATGACTTAGCTAGTACTGGAGTGATAGATCAAATGACCTCACCCAGACCAAGCATGTGAAAATACACTATTAGTTTTCTCTTAGCATTATTGAAATGTTTTTGCTGCACAGCATAAAATTCACCAGTGACAAGTAGGCAATTCATTCATTTTTAGTAAATGTATAGGGGGTTGCAAAGTTTTCATCACCTCAAGAATTTCCTTCATGTCCCTGCTCTTGCTCTGAGCCATAGACAGCTACTGATCTACCTTCTGTCATTATCGCTTGCCTCTTTTAGGCATTTAATATAAATGGAATGATATAACATGTAGCCTTTCACACCTGATTTCTGTCACTTGCAATGTCTTTTGATGCCCACTGTCTTATATGCCCACTATCTTATAGCAAGTGTCAATACTTCATTTCCTTTTATTGTTTAATAATATTCCACTGTGTAGTCATACCTTGTTCCTTATTCACTGGAAGGGTGGTGTCATATTAAGGTGTTAGTTTGGTTTCATTATAAATAATAGTACTGGGAAGATATGTGTGCTTGTCTTTATGTGGACATACATTATTTTCTTATACAGATTCCTAGGAGTAGAACTGATAGGTTGTGTGGAAAGTTTAATTTTTTAAGGGGCTGCTATACTGCTTCCAAACTCGGTAAACCTTTCTGCATTTTCACCAGCAGTGCCTGAAGGCTCTGATTTCTCTACCTATATCCTTCCTACATTTGATGATGTTGATCTTTTCTTATTAGGGCTACTCTCATGAATGTACAGTGTCATTTCATTATGGTTTTAATTTGTATTCTCTAATGATTAATAATATCTAGCATTTTATGTGCTTATTAGCTATTTGTGTTTCTTTTTTGATGAAATGTCTATCAAACTGTTTGCTCATTATATAATTGGGCCATTTGTCTTGTAAGATATAATACTTCTTCATAGAGTCTGCATAAAACCCTTTATTAAATATATGATTTGCAAATATTTTCTCCCAGTGTGTGGTCGATCTTTTCATTATCTTAGTGGTGTCTTTTGAAACATAAAAGTTTACAAGTTTGATAAAGTACAGTTTATCAGTTCTCTGCTTTAACGATTATCTCATTGTAGGTGCTAAGAACTTTTGCCCAACCTAAGACCACAAACATTTTCTTCTATATTTTCCTCTTTTTATTTAAAGAGAATAGTAAAAAAAGAGAACAGTAACAACAATATGCAATATAACAACCATTGGTGAAGTCCTACCTCTTGTCTAGTGAAATTCTGTATCATCTCTAATTTTTTTATTCTCCTTAATGATTCTTTTATATTTTCTCTGAGGAGTTTTATTATTTTAACTCCTGTTTTTAGGTACACAGTCCTCCCTTATAACACCTACAGAAGGTACATAAAATAATGCTCTGTTTATTGGAATTACACAAGATCTAATATCATTTTTGTTTTCAATGTATTCTGGAGGTCAAACAGAAAAGAATCCCTGAAATTTAAGTCTCGTAGAGTGAGTATGCCTTTGGTGGGGAAAATGGTTTTTGTGTGACTTTGATGTGAGTGTGGAGGAGGAGAGGACAGGGCTGGGATATGCTGCAAACATGTCCTTTTTCAGGTCAGCCAATCAGAATGTGCTAGATGCAATAGCAAGTAGAACTGGCCATCTGGCTTCAGCCTAAAAATGAAAAATGACTATTTAAATCTGCTGTCTATCTGCTCTAGGCATTACTTAGTACATCTGCACACTCAATAAATAAAAATCATCATAAATTCCATTTCTTCTTACAAGTCTCTGTTCATTTGGTTACAGGAATGGTTTGGGTGCAAGTAAAGGGAAACGAGAGGACAAGGTAATGAAGTTGGATAAACTTAACAGGCAAAAATCATTTTGATTTTGTAGAGCCACTGAAGATTTTGTTAGACCCAGGAAGAGATTTCAAGAATGCAGGAATCTCCTGAAATCTTTCCTTTCCCCAGCCATCAGCCACTTGAAACCACGCTGTGGCTGTCAGATTCCCAGTCTCTCTCAAACTAAAGTTTGCATATCCTTCCCAATTAAAGCAGGAACGCTCATAAACAACCACCGCAGGGCTAATAAATAACACCTTAATGCAAGATAAACAAATAGTGATGATGACGGGGATAAGAAAGGAAAGGTAAGATGCTTAGGGAATGGCTCTGTGCGTATGCCAGGCTGAGCAGGAAGTGAACGGTTGCCCATGCAGGCCAAAAGGGAATGCGGAAGATGCCTGTGCAGAACAGCTGGTCTTCTCTTCAGAAAGCAGAGCTGACTCAAGGAAGGGCTAAGAACTGCCATCACAAATTAATCTTTTAAAATTAATCTTCATTACAAAATAGTGTATTAACATATAATCCTTTGAAAAAGCAACATTTTCTGTATGTACATCCTTTTCTCCACCTCTACAATCTCCAGAGCCACTCCCTTCCGTGTCTTCAGAACAGCCCTAGTGAAGTGTGTTGTGACACTGTTCACTGCATTTACGTGCACATATAAGTCCCCCCAAAGCATTGTGCTTGACGTTCTCTGACATAAATGGTGTTGGACTATAGGACTCATTCTGCAGCCTGCACTTTTTATTTATTAATACTTTTTAGGGAGTTTTCCAAACCAGGACATAGGAACCACACCACCCTCCTCTAGACATGGTACTTTGAAATGACTAGAAGTGTATGCATCCTTTGCAGCTAGATGATGTGAATTCACATACATTTCTGTCCAGCTGTGTGACCTCGAGCAAGTAAATTTCTGTATGGCAGTGTCTGCACTTGTAATATAGTTATACAAATGGTACCTACATCAGAGAGTTCTTGTGCATCTTCAAGAGTTAATATGTGAAAAGCTCTCAGAGTCTGTTACATTGTCCGTAGCCAAGAAATGTTCTGATTCTTCATTTTAGTAACAATGTAGTGTGCCAGCACCATGGTTTGTTTTCCTACTGATCCATATTTAGATTGTCAAGGATTTTTGCCATTATTAATAAAGAACCTTTCAATTAATGCTCATAGACTTGCTTCCTTATGTGTCCATGTAAATGTTTTTATAGGGTAGACTTCAAAAAGTGGACTCCAACAGATGTAGGAATTGTGCATGTTTGATGTAGCAGTAATGCCGAATTGGCCTCTGATTTCTATTTCTGTCCATGAACCAGAGAACCACTTCTTCCACTCTTACCATCAATTAATATGTTCAATGTTCATTCCTCTAAAAAGAGAAATGGCCTTGCTTTAATGTTTTAATTTGAATTTCCATAACTATAAATGGGAGCAAAAATACTTTCATATATTTATTGGTCCTTGAGTTTTCCTCTTAGGTGAATTCTCTCTTCATAACCTTTGGCCATTTTTATATTGAGTAGCTTGATTTGGAGAGTTTATTTCTACCTTCTGCATGCTAATACTTGGTTTGCACATGGGCTACAAATATTTTCCCTCCAGTCTAGGTATTAATTTATTGAAGTGCTCTGTGGACTACTTAGTCCATTCTCAAGTAGTCTTAAAGAGTGAGCTCTCAGGAGAATTAAACCACACAGAGACCACCATGGCCATGCAGAGACCACAGCTCTGAAAGGCTGAAACATAACATGGATGAGCCTAGTGCTATGGACATAGCCAGGGAAAGACCTTCTGCACCAGATATCACGCAGCCCAACCCCTGCCACTCAGACATGGGTCATTGTAGAGACCCTTGAATTGCGTTAGTCAGAACATTTTTATCCCTTGAACTGTGGTTTCTTCTGAAATATGGTTCCAGATGTGGAGGTATGACCTGAAAACCCTTGGGTAGCAGCACAAAGAATACAAGAAACAGAAAACCAAATAAACTGTCAAGAAATTCTTCTGGGACCCTGCTACTCAAGTAGACACAGCCGCGTCTCTAGGAGCTGTGGGAAATACAGAATCCAAGCCCTTTTCTGGACTGACTGAATAAAAATCTGCACTGTAGCTAGACCCTCAGGTAAGTGGTATACACGGTACAGTTTGTGAAGTGCTGCTCTGGGCATGTTCGAACAGGCCAGATTTATCTGTTTGGTGGATCTAGAGCTTCATTCACCATCTGGTATAAGTTCAGTTTCATCCTTCCTAAAATTCACATGGTGAAGCTCTATATATTCTAGTATATGTCTTATTTGGAACTAGGGTTATTGAGGATGTTATTAGTTAATATGAAATCATACTGGAGTTTGGCAGGGCCTTTCTCTATTAAAAAGGGAATCCTTATAAAAAGAAAATGTTTGGACACAGACCTACACGGAGAAATTACCATGTAAGATGAAGAGATATAACTAAAACCAAGTAGTGCCAATAATCTCTAGCAAATCACCAGGAAGAGAAACATGAAACAGAAGGAGCCAACCCTTCCCATACCTTGACTTTGGACTTCCAGTTCAGAACTAAGACAAAAAATTCTATCATTCGTACCATGTCCTTGTGGCACTTGGAACCATAGCACTGGTAAACTAATACACTGTTCCTCGAGTCTCCCATAACGGAGGGACAGGGCATGCTGTGTATTGGGTTTATCCTATAAGTAATAAAGAATATTACTGGGGATAAGTTGGATACAAAGTGCCACCCCTATCTAAAGCAGCCCTGGCATAGCACCTGCTGAGGAGTCCTAACTTTTCACAAGGTCAAGAGATGCCTCCCTAGGCCATCAGCAGTTGGCTTTCCAGTGGTACGCTCATGGTAGCACGTGGTCAGCTTTCTCTGTCTCTAAGCAGAAGTGGGAGATAGAAGTGGGAAGTCAGGTTTGGAGGGGAAAGGCTGAAGAACAAACCCCATCATCCTTGCTTGTGTGCTTTTACTCAAGTGTTCAAATTAATGGGGGGCTTACAGGAAGTTTGCGCTGGCCAAATTAGAAGCAAAAATGGATCTGAAAACACTCATAAGTGACTCAGAGCAGTTATGTCCATAGTTCCCGATTTACTCACAGCCTTTTAAAGCAGAGTGTGTGGCCTTTATTGAACCAAAAAGTAGATAAATCATCATCTTTGGGATCAAAGTTAGTTACTTCCCACCAGGCTTTCTGGAGAGGGGCAGTACCCAGGAAACAAGGTACTTTCACCACTTGACTGCTCTTCCCACAGTTACCTCTGTAGATTAGAACATAAAATAGATTTTATTCTAAACAGATCTAGTGGAGTGACCCCCAATTTTCAGAAAGTCTTTATTTTTTTCAAGTAACCACAGTTAATGTTTATTAAGTAGTTAAATGTTCTAGGCACAGGACTAGTGCTTCACATGTGAATATTTGAATTTAATCTTCATTATATTCATGAAGGTAGGCGGTTGGGTTATCTCTATTGTACAGCTGAGGACACTGAGGTATACAGACCTAACTAACCTGCTCAAACACAGCTCATACTATGTGGGGCATAATCTTGTTGTTCACTTCCAGCAGAAGCTATGTGATAACGGCTCTGGACAGCACCTAAGGGAAGCTGTCACGTGTTCTTCTCCTAAGGAATCTTTTGCTACTGACACCGCAACAGTGGGATTAAGGGGAGCAGTAAGTAACAGAGGCAGAAAGAATGGGATGCTGAGATTTGTTCTGGAGATAACCAGATGCACAGGCTAAATCCAACTTAAAAAAGGCAAATCCTTTCTGCAGATGAGTGCACTGAGCCTAAATTTACCCCATTAAGGGAAGCAATAGAGTTTATGCAACTTCTCAAACTTGAGCTGGCCATAGAATCCCTGGAGGGCTGTGAAAGTGCAGGTCCTGACTCAACTCTCAGAGTTCTTAGTCCCGAGGTCCTGGGGGAGGCTGAAGAATTTACCTTTCTGTACATTGCCAGGCACTGTTGATGCTGCTCTGGGGCCACATGCTGGGAATCCCCGGGGTAGTGGTCAGAGCATGGGCTCTGGAGTCAAGCAACTCCAGGGTCACCATCTTGTCACTGAACAGCTGTGTAAACTTGGGCAGGCTTTTACTATTCCCTGTACTTCTGTTTTCTTCAATATAAACTACGGCTAAAGATTTTTCCATCCTCTTCTATATTGATTATAAAGTAGGAACAAGATTGTAATAATGACTACTTTTACAAAATGACACAAGACCACCTGGTACTTATTAGGCACCCGAAAACTGCTGTGCTGCCACCACCATCCCCACCGTCATCACACTTTTCATTCTTGTACACATGGTTCATTCTTACACTTCTCTGTGCTCTAACTTGCCAGACATCTTTGCGTTTCTGTGTGAGAAATGGATTTTCGTAACAGGCCCTACGTCATAGGCTTATTGTGAACATGAAATGGGCTACTCTTTCTAAGGAATTCAGCACCATGCTTTATACATAGCCAGGAATCATCTCTTCCTACAATAAAGCATAAATTGTACTAATTATTTTACATACGTCACATTACTTAACCTTCAGAGTAACCCTGAAATCTAGAAAACTGTTATGATCATTTTATAAATGACAAAATGAAAGCATCAAAGGTTAAATTACTTACTGAGGATTACTGAGGATTTCTTAGTGGTTAACATTTACATGCAGATCTATTTGTGCCATAAAATACTGCCTCTATAGATTACGTCACACTCCTGCCAAGCCTTATAACTCATTTTGGGATGGGTTGAGGTCTTCTTGACTGATGATTGGTAGTGCTAAGAGAAAGCAAGTGTTGCTTTAGAAATACAGATTCAGAAAAATTGTTTCATTTGCTGGTTCCTCAAATGGATCAAGGGTTGTTGTCATCACAAATTCCCCTTCACTTTTTGAACATTCAGTTGACCTCCAGCTTGTAAAATCTTGCTCAGGAACAAAACAGAACTGCCAGAAGCTAGACTCATGCATATTTTCTGAGTCACCAGCTAAAAAGCATTCATCTTTCTGCTGATTCTACATCTTGTTCTCTTGCTGCGTCACCCTCTAGCCACGTGGTCAGATACAGGAATGTTGGAGTAATAGTTGTAATAATTTGAAACTGGCAAATGTAAAGTCACAATGTTAGACTCAGATTTCCCTAAAGAAAGAGGTATTTAAGGATAACCTAGGCACTGGCTTTGAATCCACCCGAGTCAGTTACAAGCTGAAAGTGATTTTTCCTTCCGTAACTATTGAGTCCTGAAAGATGTTTAGTATATTAAACCGGCACCAAATGTCAAGGAGTGTTCTTGGTAGCTTTCAAGGTTACAGTGGTGGGCCCGATATTTATAGGGGCAGGAACTACAGGCTTGACCCGGGAGTGGAATGCCTTCCAACTGATGCATGTGGTTAATGTTTGTAGGAAGGAGAAGCCTCCAGCAGTAAAAGATCAAATTTCTATTTACCTGGAGGCAAAAAATAATCATAAACAGGTGCTCTTGAATGTTCAACCAAGCTGTCTGACTCCTTAACCAAATACCTCCTCGATTACCTCAGATTTCAGTGAGAAGAAGGCCATTTTAATTTGCTCCCCTTTTATCTCTGGCTCCCTTTTAAAATGTGAAATAAAATCTTTTAGGATAACAGAACATGTGTACAGAATATGGTTGTAGCCAGAAGTTATCCCATCGCTCTGGCCTGTGACCAGTTTGCCTGGGAGGATTTATTTTTAAGCTATTCTTATCTGCATTTGTCTGGCTGCGCCAGCATGGGAGCTAATTCTCTGACAATAAGCCTGCTGGGGTGTGTTTGGGTCTCTGTTTGTTTGTTTTGATGTGTACAAAGACTGCAGAATGGATAGCAGCATCACACGCTTCTCTAAACGGGAGGCGCAGGCTGGCACCACAGGGGAGGCTTGACGATATTTGGGAATCTGAGTAGTGAACAAACAAGCACTTCAGGGAAAATGCAGGTAGGCACATTGTCTCCTGCGGGGAGACCCAGAAGAGCAGGGTCTTTTGGGATAAATAGGAGCTGCAGATTAAAAAACGCAGGCCTGTCAAAATCATTGGAAGTTAACTCCTAAAGTCTCTATGTGGGCAGGAAGGAAGCACACGTGCTGAGCTCTGAGCTGCAGGCTCTTCCAGGACCCTGGCTCAGGGCTCTGCACTCCACTCACACATCCAGCTGAGGGGGGCCATGGGCCACAGGCTTCCGGTGTCACCCTGTCTTGGTTGGCAATCTTGATGGCTTCAGGCTCAGCGTCATCTCTCAGATCTGTTCCACACACTGAGATTCTCCCCAGTTCATGCCACAACATGTCCACTGAGTACCGCTTGCTTTCCACTCCTTCCCTGTGTGTGGACCTTACTTCTTCTCAAATAGCCAAGATCACCTTCTCCCTTGATATTCCCAAGACTTCACTCTTGGAAATAAAGCCGCCTGTCAAATCCCAAGCAGTCAAGATTTCAACAATGGGTCCCCCAGGGTTGTGTTGTGAGACTTCACTTGGGCTTTTTACCTCTAGTGATGCATTTATATTGCTTTCTAATTTACAGTCAAACTCCCCACAATACTTACTCCAAACATCTGTCTCTCTCTCATACTTCTACCCCATCTCCAGCTCCTTATTTGGGACATACCTTGACTACTAAGGTTGCTCCAAAGTCTGAGAGCATAGGGTAGGACTTGTTTCTCTCCTCCTCACTCAAAATCTCTACTAATTTCTCTCTCAGTGAGTTTGTTGTTTGTGTATAAGAAGCCTACTGATTTTTGAGTATTGACTTTGTATCCAGCTGTGCTACTGAATTTGGTTATTAAATCTAGAAGTCTGTTGGTGGAGCTTTTGGGGTCTTCTATGTAGAGTATCATGTCATCTGTGAATAATGATAATTTCACTTCTTCCTTTCCTATACTTATTCCTTTTATTTCTCTCCCTTGTCTAATTGCTTGGGCTAATGTTTCCAGAACTATATTGAACAGGAGTGGTGAAAGTGCACAGCCTTGTCTTGTTCCTGACTTTAAAGTGAAAGCTTTCTGTTTTTGTCTATTTAGTATGATGTTGAATTGCACTACTAATTTCTGTTGGTCTACTAAAAGGAAGAGTTAAGGCTTAATTTTTTTCTCAACTTTTGGACTAATTTTGCATGCTTCTATCTGGTAATCTGAGCAACCACTTTAAAGGTAAGTATATGCAACATAACAATGTAACAACATCACATTGATTTCCTATCATCTTGTTTTGAAATTCTGTATCATTTTTTATGTTTTAAAAATTCTTCTTTCTTTAAAATAGAAAAAAACCTCTCTACTCTCAGCTTCCCTGTGCCTTTGTTTCAGAGGAAGAGATAGTTCTCTTTTCTGCCAAGAATCACTCAACCATATCCTATGATTAGATCTCATCTTATAACTTCAACTGTTATTTAGTTCATCTTCCATTCCCCTTCCACTAGGCCAAACTCTTCTTGCTGATATACATGCTAGCTCTTCCCTAAATTTAAAAGTAAATTCTTCCCTTGACCCTATAACCATCTTGAATTAGCACCATACCTTGGCATACGCTGGTCTTTCTTTAACAGCTAAATTTATTGAACAATATCTCATCATTTGAGTTATCTCAAGAGTGACCTGAATTCTGTTTATCTAGCAAAAACTAGTCAGGAATTACGAAAAAAAATAGTAAACCAAGGGATTGCTTCTTTCTTGGTGTCTGCAACACAACATCATCTGGATTCTTCTGTCTTTTTAAGTAGTTTATCTTCTATCTTCTCTTTTAATATAGTTTCACCCAAGGTTCTACCATTGGTGCAACTCCCTTCTGTCCCTAGGGTCTTTGTCCCTTCCACCCCTAGGGTCTTTGTCCCTTCCACCCCTAGGGTCTTTGTACCACTCCATATATTGAACTGTTAGCTAAATCTTAGATCAATAACACTAATAAGGGTAACAGCCACTATTTATACAGCATTGACTATATTCCAGATACAGTATAAGGCTTTTTTAAAAATCTTATTTAACTTTTTCCAGAAATCTATGAGCAGATACTATTGTATTCACTTTACAGAAAATACCAGGGTTAAGAGAGGATAAATACCTTGCTCAGGATTATATATTTTATGGTAGTTGGACATTGATCCTGGAGAGGGCATTGGGCTAAGTGCTGGAGCATGTGAAATCCCAGAGTCTTGCTTTGAAATTTTGCATGCATCATTTAGTATTGCTGGCCCATGGTTCTCTTATCCATAAAGTGAAGGGAGAAGATCCCATCTGTATTACCTAGCTCATAATTCCCAAGTCTGTATAATTCTACAATTGTGACATATCTCTTTTGCATGTCAAATCCAATACTATTAAAAACATACAGTTCTTTGGTCATATATTTTCCAACCAACTCAATTCAGGATTACTCATTTTACAGTACTGCCAAGGGCCTCTACAGGGGTTTTGCCTTTATATGTGTAGGCTATGCTGTCTTAGGACCATTATTGCCATAGAAATAGAGTCCAGTTGTCATTTTGTACTGGATAATTACTTCACCAATTGTCTGCAGATAGAGTTCAGAACATATTAAATGGGATCTTAGAGCGTGGTTCATTCAGGTTTTATAAAAAGTCATTTTACAGATAGACGGTAAATTTTACCTTCAAGTTAGTCTGTGAGATGTCCTGGAAGACAAAATGACCATTAAAAATATATAAAATCATGTAGAATAAATCACTTCACAACCATTTAGGACCTACTAAATCAAATGACTTGGATTTTAATAACTTCTACTTTTTCTCTTTACAAAAGTAATACAAACTTAAAGTAAGAAGTATGAAAACTACAGATAAGAATATTTAAAAAATAGATATCATCCATATACCTATATCCTGGGGACATCCACTTTTAAAATTGTTGTGTATAATTACATCTCTTTTTTCTATACAGGCTCTAAAAAGGTAGGCTACTCTTTTAAACATTGTTTTAGTATTATTTTAATTTTAAAATGAATCTTGACCATCTTCCTAAGGTAACACATTTCTTTTCTTTAAGCTCTTTCTTAAGCAGATGCAAAAACCAGTAGTGAGGTCATACCATAATAAACTTAATAAATCTTCTAATATTAGCAGTTTAAGATATTTCTACATTTTTAGTCTTCTAAACAATGTTCATTGAATAGTCATGTAACTAAGCTTTTGCAGAAATACTTGAATATTTTCAATAAATTCTTAATATGGACTAGGAAGATCAAAGTGTTTGCAAGTTTTAAATATCTTTGATATCTTTATTTCTAAACCTTTGTCAAAAAGGTAGTCTTAAAGCATTGTTCTTGACTTTCTTCTCCTTTCACCAGTGCATTATCTTATTTAACAGCTGGAATTTTTGTCTAATTAAGGGATGTTATAATGTGTATCAAAATTCATGCTCAGCTGGGCGTGGTGGCTCATGCCTGTAATTCCAGTGCCTGGGAGGCTGATGCAGGAAGATCACTGTGAGTTCAAAGCCAGCCTGGGCTACAAAGTGAGTTCAAGGCCAGCCTGAACTGCATAGCGAGACCCTTGCTCAAAAAAAATTCATGCTTAATATCTTTTTTTATTTTTTATTTTTCATATTTAATATCAAGACCAAATTTATAACCTAATACTTGGTTTTATAAAGTGTATTTCCACATAAAGAAAAACAATTTAGGAAAAAAGAAAGGTAAACTCAACGAGTTGACAAAAAACATTCTGATTACGGGGTAATATTTAGTTCCTAAAGTAGTTTATGTAAAAATAATGCCCTGAGGCTGATTGTTCAAAATCAAAGGAAGTAATAGAGGAAAAGAAACAAGCAAAACACTCTGATCAACTTTTTAAAAGGAAGACAAAAGAGAAATGAGTTGATTACTAGAGAAACTCATTCTCTTAGGAAAAATACGTCCTTGTGAGTTCATATAAAATAGAAGGAATCACATTAAACATGATAATAATGAAGATAAGTCTGTGATACAGGAGGCAAGAAGTAAATTGTTATAAAACTTAATCAGAAATTTTCCATTGTTTCAAGAAAACTCTAGGATTCATCATGGGAAAAATATTTAGCTGTGTTAATAGAATGACCGATTCATCAAGTCCTGAACAGCCAAAAGGTTTACACAGTGTCTTGATGATCCTAGCCCTCCCTAGAAAAGACACAAAGCAAATTAACTAGTCTTCTGTTGCTGGGACCAAAAACCTGAGATGCACAACTTAAAGGAGGAAGTATTTATCAGGCTAATGGTTTCCGAGGCTTCAGTCCAGAGGAGGCTGGCTCCAAAAGAGAAACATCACGGTAAAAGGGTCTGGGTGGAGCAAAGTTGCTCCCTTCGTGGAAGCCAGGAAGCAGTGCACGGAGGAAGAGAACTAAAGAGAGATAAATCTTCCAAAGGCACACCCTCAGTGACCCACCTCCTACAACTGAGCCCCACCCCCTAACAGAACATTCAGTTTTGAACTTCAGTGGATTCATTCACTGATGAGTAAAGTGCCCCTACTATCCCATTTCCTCTCCAGAATCTCTTAAACCAGTCAGGCTGACAGTCATAATTAATGGTCCAGTGGGGTTCAAAAGGTTCCTGAACCTGAGTTTGAATTCGTCATAGCTGTGTGACCTCTACCAGACAATTTATTCAGAATTTATTCCGCTCTCGTGAAACAGTCATAATGCTTTTTCTTGCTTACTTCAACACCATCATAAGGCTCCAATAGGTTTATCAATGCGGAAAAAGATCGTTGCAAACAGTTAAAGATTTGGGACCATAAAGTTGAATACTGTACAGTGGGCTATTACAAACCATAAATCTCACGTGGCCATATTAAAAAGATATCCATATGATTTCCCAAGTTCAAAATGTAAGTCACAGTCTTACATCTCAAAGTGTGGAAGAGGTATAGGGTTCATTTTTACAAACTCTTGTAATAACTATCAAGATCAAATAAACTTACATCCTTCTGCTGTCTGAGAAGCCTGGCTTTCTCAGTCTTGCATTAGTACAGCCATGTTACAATTAGAAAAATGTGTTGTTTTCAGACCACCTGACTCCATCCCCAGAGTACATCATGTCTTACATTCTACCAGGTGCTCGGCCTACAGCTCCAGAGTCACTTGATGTTTTTCTCTCTCCTTTCTTAAAGAGAAAAAAAAAAAAACCAATAAAAACAATATGGGATTTCAAAACAAGATGATAGGAGATTAACAATGGTTATTATATTTCATATTGTTATCTTCAAAGTAGTTGCTCAGATTACCAGATATATGCATATAAAATTGATCAAATAATACGAACAGTAACTGTTCTTTTAACTAAATAATAGAAATTAGTAGTATAATTATCTTAGCTATCTTATATATGTATTCCTTCCTTCTCTTCTTTCTCCCATCCCGGTTGTCCTTTTCCTTTGAGCGGTTTCTTTCTCTTTCATAATATCTATTGTACCTTTTGGATCTTATTTACTTTTTCAGGTTCTTTCACTAGGGAGACAATATGATGTTTACACATGTGAGTCCGATTTATTTCACTTACTAGTATGGTCTCTAGCTGCATCCATTTACCTATAAAAGCCTTGCGCTTATCTTTTTTTAATAGCTGAATAATACTCCATTGTATAAAAATACTACATCTTTTTTTATCTATTCCTCAGTTGATGGGCATTTGGGTTGTTTCCAAGATTTAGCCATGACAAATTGTGCATAGGTGTGCATATGTCACTGTGGTATGATGTTTTTAATTCTCCTGGGAAAATACTCAGAAGAGGAATAACTGCATTGAATGAGACCTCTAATCCTGGTTTTGTGAGGAATCTCCACACTGATTTCCACCATGGCTGTACCAGTCTACACTCCCACCCACAGTGGAAAAGTGTTCGTTTTTCCCCACAGTCCTGCCAGCATTTGTTATTGGTTCATTTCTTGATGATAGCCATTTTTTCTGGGGTGAGATGGACTCTCAGTTTTGTTTTAATTTGCATTTCTCAGATGATCTGTGAGGTTGAGCATTTTTTCATGTATTTATTCGCCATTAGTATTTCTTCATCTGAGAAGTGTGTATTCATCTCAGATGCCCATTTCTGGATTGAGTCTTTGAACTTTGGGGGTCTCATTTTTTAAATTCTTTATATGTTCTAGATAGAAGTCCTTTGTCTGAGGGATAGTTGGCTAAAATTTTTTCCCAATTTGTGGGTTTTCTTTTCACCTTATTAGTGATATTTTCCCACTCTACATCAAATGAACTAAGGGAAAAATCCTTTTGTGAAGATAAATATGTTTTTAAACATTCTTAATTAAACTTTTAACATTTGCCCCCAAACTTAAAAGTTGTAACTTAAATTGATAAGCAGATATCTTCATGTGCTGTTTTTCATTGAATGATACTTTTCTATAGGATTTGTTTGCTAATTTGTGAAACACAAAAACAATTTTCAACCCAAGTTTTCTTCTTTTACACACCAGTTAACCACACTGGGTGGTTAAAATTGGCTGTCTTTTATGAGTTATCAGTTTCTTTGGTACCAGACTTGAGACTATATATGACCAAGTACATACGAGTATTTCAGAGGGGCTACTTTCCATAATGAGGCTGAACAGCTGTGCATCAAAATGCTACCTGTGACTTTGTGGTCTAAGGAGATTGTTTCAAGTAAAACAAGAAAGGGGCCTTATTTACTTATTTATCCAGTGTTCACTGTGTACACATACTGGAATATGGGTTTGAGTCAAATAATATTCTTGTTCTCCTAGACCTTTCATTCTAGTAAGGAGAATTATTATAAATAAGCAAAGAAATCCCTATGAGAAGCACTATGGTGCTCAAATTTTTTGTAACCTCTTGACTGGGCAGTAATGCCCAGGTACTCGGTTTTGTTGATACGAACATAATTTGTAGCTGTGATTAACATCTACAAACATTTGCTTTGAAATAAAAATTTCCCTCAATACTGTGGGTGGACTTCATTCAATCAGATGAAGGCATTGAGAACAAAAGCTGAGACTTCTTCAGAGAAAAAGGTATCCTGCTTCAATACTATAACATAGGGATTCTACTTGAATTTCCAGGCTGTGGCCCGCCCTACAAATTACAAACTTCCCAACCCCCTTGATTGCATAAGACAATTCTTTAAAATAAATCTACATAGTTATATACAGATGTATCCTACTAGTGCTGTATCTCTGGAGATTCCTCACCGATGCAAGTTTATGAGGGAATTGAAGTGGGAAATGGAAGATGATTTGGAATGGGAATGGGAAAGGGGATGGAAATAGGGCCTGGTTTGGAAAGGCTGTCAAGGGAGGCCTCCTTGGGGAAGTCACCTTTTAACGGAAGTCTGAATAAGGTGATAGAATGAGCCAGACAGAGAGATAGAGATGAGACATTACAATCTGTACCAAAACACAGTTGGTTTGTGTGTGTGTGAGGGGTGGTAGTTATAGTTTTATGTAGCACACTAAAGCAACCCTAGTCTGTGCCAATTAATTATACACTTTAAAGTAACTAGAGAAGGGCCTGAAGGTTCCCAACACAGAGAAATGAAACTATTTGAGGGGACCGAAATGCTAATTATCTTAATTTGATTATTACACATCATATGCATGTATTGAATTACAACACTGTACTCTTTAAATAAGTACCCATATGTGTCAATACTTTGGTAGCAGACTTGAGACTATACATGACCAAGTATGTATGAGTATTTCAGAGGGGCTGAAACACTCATAAAATAAAATCATAAAAATGGAAGAGCAAGTGCAAAGGTGAAAGTAATCTTTGCATGTTTGAGGAACAGGAAGCAGGAATGGGTGGAGCAGTGCAGATGTGTATGGGAATGATGGGAAATGAGTTCAGGAAAATGGGCAGAGGACAATCTTGTAGGCTCTTGTAGCTGTAAGTGAGATCAAAAAGCACTTGGAAGTGCTGAGTGGGAGCACAGAATAATCTGATATACAGTGTAAAACACTTGCCACCCCAACTGCTGTGTGGAAAATGCTCCAAGAGAAAGCAAGGGGAGAGCAGAAGATCAGTTGGCAGATCTTCCGAGCCAGGTGTGAGATGACGGTGGCTTGTTATGGGGGGAAGGGATGGAGGGATTGAGTGATGCTTACATTTGGTGTGTATTTGAAGGTAGAGCTGATGTCACTCTATGCTTCTCCATCTCCTTAATGAAGTATTTGGTAAAAAGAGAGTCCAGGGTGAATCCCAGCATTGCAGTCTAAGCATTTTAGAAAACTTTGAGAAAAATGGAAACCTAAGGTTGAGTGCGTTTGGACTGATAGAGAAATCAAGAATTCTGTCTGTCTTGGAGATGACCCATTTGAGTGACCTATCAAATATCTAAGTGAAGCTGGCACATAGGCAGCTGTCTATCCTGGAGAACTGCCCACCTCAAACTATTTGTTTAAATCATGGAATGCCATTTTGCTTTCTGAGCATCATTGATCAGCAGGTTGGTATTGTCTATCAATAGTCTCAATATAATAATATGCTTAAAAATGGCTACTGTTTTCATTAGCTATTCAAGTATTGAAAACAGGCAGTTTACTAAAAGTGATAAATTACTTTTTCTCAAGGCATATGTTTGAGGAGTTTTCACATATCCTTTTGTTGTGAAAAAAGTTCTTGATAAGTGCAATTATGAAAAAAAAAGTTTTAGGTAAAAAAAGAGGCAATATCTATTAACTTATTACTTGCTGATAGCTATAGATAATGCATATACCTGTCCCTAAGCAGGTGATCCCTAAATCTCCATAAAGAAATATTGGACCAACAGTCTAGGGGACTGTAATCAGAACTGCTTCAAAGATATATTGCTAAGGTGCTATTCAAATGTTTGTTTCTGCCATAAGCTAGATCCAGCTTTGTTTGAGCAATAATTTCCTTTACAAATATTGGTCCCAAGAAAATTCCCAGCAAAGCAAGCTGCCTACCTAATTGGCAGAGCTTTGAGATCCAGAAAATGTTGAGCTTTAGTTAAAAAAATCACCATAAATTGTCCTCTCCGTGTGCTGAGAAAACAGGGCCTATTTCAAGACTTGCTGTTGCCCTCTTGCCTGCTCTGGACAATGGACCATCATCTGAGCTTGTCACAGGAAACCTAGCCAATTCCATCACATGTTGCAGGAGTCTAGATCTCGCTCACTGCCGACGCCTTTGGATCCACAGAATGATAGTCAGCCCGGCTGTTATGGATGTACAACACATGGCAGACCTGAAAATAAATGTTACCAAAAAGGCCACAGGGCCATAATAGAGTTGTTATTAGAGCTGAATTGAGTGCTGCAGAATGATTGAACATCCACTATCCAGAGAGGAACAGAAATTTCTGAGACTGTTTTGGGGTGGACGACTGTCAGAGCTGGCTGGTTCCAACTTCCGTTTCTCCAACTGACACAGAGAAGCTTAAAAATCAGAATGTATTCAGACTTCTTTCAAAAGAATGAAAATCCAAACAATGAATGGGGCTAGTGTCCAAACAGCAAGGGATGCAGAAGTGATATTTTCCTGTTATCTTCCGTCTCTCTTATTAGGAACTGAGAGCTTTCTGTACTCGGAATCTTGAGAGCAGGTAATGGAGAGAACTAGTCTCAAATGCCCTTATGGAGAGGAAGGAAGGCGCCGTGCCCCAAACGTCAAGGCAAAGACTGTACAGAAAAAGTACCCCTCTTCCTCTCTTTAGGTCCTACTCTTTGCAAGTGTTAATCTTGAAAGAAATGTGTGTGTGTTTTTCTTTACTGTTGACTACTCTGTCAAATGATGTAAAACATTTTTTTAAAAATCTAAAATCTTAATCTGTACCATACAGTACTCTTCATAATGACTCCCGGAATTCATTGTAATTTGCCCTGGGAGTATAGATGTGTTCTTTTGCTGCTCTCTTTGGTAATTCAGGGTCCAGTTTTCAAAATGAAGCCATGTCCGTTATCACAGGTTTTACTAAGTGTCCATCCAAATATCTAACTGCCACAAAAGTTTGAAAAGTTAATTCTCTGACCATTCCCCTGGTGACATTCTTAATTCTGTCACCTTGACATCATGTTGACTCCTTCAGGAAGCTGTATTAAGACAATGAAAATGTGTCAACAGGCTGTTGTGTGTGAATGTACTACACTGAAGGCATTAAACTTTCATGGATGTGTTTATGTATTATACATGTACAAGTCAGCAAGTCCCTATTAGAAATAATCTGCAGAAACAATAAATTAATGCTGTATTACTAATATTTGCTGACATGTTCAACGAATAGCTCCATGTTTGTGGCCAAAATCTCCCTTCCACGAGCTACGGAGACCACTGAGCCCTGGCGTCCAATCCCCTCCAGGCTAAGCCAAGACGTGCCCTTTGCAGCTCTGGAAACCTCAATTTGCATAAAGATCCTCAGCCTTCTGAGTTATCTTTGTTTCTGTGTGGAATTGCAAAGGTTGATGGTGAGGGCTTAAAGAATCCTCTTACATAATTAAAAGGAGTAAATAAAGTAACATCTTGAAGAGTAAGGGTATTTTTCCCTCCCCTTGGGAGAAAACCAGAAAATTCCTTAAGATAATAAATTAGACAGAAAGGGGCAGGAGGAACGGAAAGAATGCCAAAGAAGTGATACAGGGTCAAGGGTACCTGCCCATAGTACTTGTAATGTTTTCTTTTCTTCGGTTAATTTTTATTGTTTGGCCCTACTTTAAAATTTTTGTTGATTATTTTCTAACATTAGATTTTATTGGCACATTTTAGATATACATAGCATCGCATTCATCATGGAGAATCTGTACCTGTACATGATTTAACTTGTTTCCCCCCCCATTCCCCTCCCCTCCCTTCAATCCCTCTTCTCCTGCCCATTTACAAAGCTTTATTTCCATGTTTTCCTTCTTTTCCCATGTTTTTCCTTTTCCCTTCTTACCTTTTCCCCTTCCCTCTCTCTTGTTTCTCTTTCCACTTGAACATTTTCCTCCTATTTCAAATTACATTTTGGTTCTTATTTACACTTTTGAATTCTCACACCAGAGAAACAATGTGGTATTCACACGTGTGTCCAATTTATTTCACTTAAGAGTATGGACTCAAAGTGCATCCATTTACCTAGTTTGTTTACTATTTAACTGACACATGAAATTATATATGAGGTACCATGTGATGTTTTGATACATGTGTAATGTTTCAGGGCAAGCATATGTATCTCCTCAACAGAACTGTTGAGGATGTCTTAAACACTGAGGTTGATAAAGGTCTTCTCTATCAATCAACATAGCAAGAGGATCTATGAAAAGTGAGAATTTAGAATAATACATTGCAGATTTGTGATGGGAGATACTACAAATCACTAATGGCATAAGTGTGTGTGTGTGTGTGTGTGTGTGTGTGTGTGTAGGAAAAAAAAGTTACCCTTGTCAAAAGTGTTTAATTAGCACACAACGAATCTAGGCATGAGGGATTTTCTGTGATTCTGCTCTGCCCACTACAAATAATTTTCAGGAAAGATGAAACTTAACAAAAATGAAAACACAAAAATTTTACTATGTCATTGATCGTCTAACGAAAGTGTGAAGATATTTACGTGGCATAGAATTTTATTTCCAAGAGATGAAGAAGAAATGTAATTTTCCATAGTGGGTTCGGTTTTAACCTAAAAAGTACAACTTAGTGAGGTAACTGCAAAAGAACCCTAGAGACGCAGGACTTTTCGTTCCTCTGTACTGCAGCCACAGCTCTCCTGGGCCTCAGGAATTTGCAAGATAATTTAGCACACACTTGAGCTTTCAGCATCCACTCTTCATTCACACTCTTCATTCAGACTCACTGTGATTTCGGTAGCTTTTCCTAATAACCAAATTCCTTCGCACAGTGGCTTCACACTGTACCAATTGCCCTCTGCATTACCTGGCTCCCTTCTGTTTATCGGAAAGTCAGACCTTAGAAAATCAAATTGAAATGTCACCCTCAACAGATATCTCATTTACTTCGTTTCTGCACAGAAATATAGCTCCCTACTGCCGGGATTACGTTCTTCAAAATTCTTCCTAAAATCCATTTCTTCTATGAACTCCATCCAGTTTATTCCCATTGACTCTAGAATCCATTAAGCTTTCATTCGTTCATTCACAAAACCTTTTTGGAGCTTTTACTATATATGTGACAAACAATATAATTGGCGGGTTACAGTGATAGACAAGTTGCAGTCTCCACTCTGAGGGAATGGACAGGGCAACTGGACAGACGGGCAATATAGTGTGGACACTGCAAGGAGAGACTCATAGGTTCGAACAGACGGGTGCACTAAGGGGCACCAGGGAAGACACTAATGAATTTAGCGAAAATGCAGACAGCGAGGGACAACTGTGGAGTTGAACATTGTCCCCAGCCTTCCTCTTAGGAGACGCTTGCTGTTGTCACCTGACATTAACATTAATGTATAGACAATAACTCTGCTAGGGAGTGAGGTGGGACGGGAGCTGCCCAAGGGCGCAGCAGCTGACTTCTTTAAAAAGGAAGGAAGGCGGAGGGCAGTGTGTGGGCCGCGGGCGGGAAGTGGTGGAAGTGTTTGCTCTTTGATGATTGCTGGAACTCAGTGGGGCCTGCGATCATGATCTACTGACTTGGGAGCTTGGAACAAAATCTTTCAGTTGTTTTCTAAGCGTTACTATCAGTGAACATAGCTTTTGTTCTTGATTTAAATCTGAAGCAAAATGACGCATAGATACAATGTTTAAGTAATATGTTCTTGTCTTTATTTCATTTCAAGAAACTCAAAATGTATTTCGTCTTAACAATAATTGCATCATTAAATGTGGTAGTAAAATAGATGTGTATAATTTTTAATATAAATCTGTCTCACCGTCAGTTTCCACACGGCCTGCACATTTATATCAGCGCTTAGAAGCCCGCTGAAAATTAGCAAAAGGATGTGTGAAAAGACAAATAGCATCCAGCCCTTGCCGAATGTCTCATTTGGTAGAATGGGGAAGCTGAGGGGGAGAAATCATAACATATCTTCTTCTATGTGGTCCTCTTGCATTTTCAAGTGAATCCCACCTTTCATTTACTGTGACCTTGCAGCTGTTTTTTGACAGATGGGAACAGAGACAGGCAGCCCCCAGTTAAGTGACATCCAAGCCACACTTTCTGCGGCTCCTGCGTCCCAACCTCAATTCTTGTTTTTTTCTGCCAAATCATCCTGAACGCGAGTTCACCATGAACGCGAGTCTCTGATGACACCGCAAAAGAGCCAGCACATTCCTCACTCCGGCTTTGTGACCAACTTCAGGAGCCTCGAAAAGCTGCTGGCAGAAGTCACGAATTCCATCTCTCACTGGGGCCAGGGCAGATGACGTGGACTCTGAAGAGTGGAAACCCACATGGACTCTGGAGGGTGGGCGGCACACAGTTCTTCCCAAGTCCTCTCTCAGCGTTCTCACTGTAAAGCTAGGGATCCACCATTTATACCACAGAAATCGGCAAGCTCCAGAAATCACGGCTTCCACCCCTCCTACATCAGAGTTCGCTATTTAAACATTTACCTGCACATCAGTGCCTAAGAACATTCGAATTCAATTTGTACTAATGGCTTGTGAAGCAGATGAAACATCCTCCGCTGTATCCTGCCCTGAGGCTCCAAGTTGGAGACTCCTGTTCTAAGGGTGAGGGTGTCCTTGGCAGTGTGCTGAATTGCAGGGCTTACTCGTTCCCTCCCCTCACTTTCTGTCTTCCAAAGGAGAAGACCAATGAGATGGCTCTGTGAAACACAAAGCAAACAAGGTAAAGGGCACAACTTGCCAACAGGTGTTTGAATAACTCAGTTACCTTCTCTTGCTTGAAACGCCTCAGCCCACCTCTATTGTTAACACCTGTGAAATTGTCCCATAAAACAATCCCACAAGCCCTGTTCTGTCTCTCTGATGGGTAGTCTGTTACATTTCCTGTCAATGAGGCAGCACATAATTCATTTAGAGGACCAGGTGAAATGTTTGTGAAGAGCAAATGAAGATTTAGTTCAAGCGTTCCTGGTGGGTCTTGATGTGCGTACCAGGTTTATGGATCTGTTTCATGGGAGTGCATTTTACCAAGTTGCACTTGTGAGTTGTTTATTCAGTGAATAAGGGCATACATTATATTTTTGTCATTGTTGTAGACATGAATAAAAGGAAAGAAAATAATCACTAGAAAAAGCTATTCCAGATTTTTGCAAGTGGAAGCGCTGTGTTAAAAAATATGTCTAGCATGAGATACTTTGTTGGATTAAATAATCGTAAGTAGTGCTATGCTTTTTTTGTTTTCATGAAACAGTTTCCATCCAATATTGGAAAAGCTTAAGAAAACAAAGCTCAGGAATGGTCTAAAATCATGCTCTGAAACTGAGGCTCACAGACCCTCCGAGGGTCATGGGTAGAATTCAGGGTATCTGTGAACTTGCATGTGAAAATAGTTACATTATTTTCACTCAACTCAAATGGAATCTTAGTACATCCTTCAATTATGAAACAATTAGTAGTACATTAGCAGTATCTGTCTCTTTATCACTAAGAGAAATCACAGATATTTTCCTATCAAATTACAGTCATTGTAGATATCTGAAAACATTGTTTATATTCATTACTTCTTCAAAATTATAGTAATTATTAGATCCACTGCTAGGTTTTGCTTTTTTTTAGAAGCATATGCATTATTACATCACACATTTGACTTTTATATATTTTGATAACTATAATTCCATATAATTGGTTTGCTTTGTAAACCCTATAAATTTTATTTTATGCATATAAAAATATTATCCTGAGAAGTCTGTAGAATTTACCAGATTGCCAAAGAGAATAGAATCCAATGAATTAAAAAACAAAAAAAACCCAAAACCCAAAAAACACGTACAAAAAAGAAACCCTTGTTCTAAAATTGGCTCCAAATGTATTCATTCAAATGGCACAATTAAGTACCTTCCACATTTTAGTACCTCGAACAAATTCTACACTGCCCTAGGAACTGGGACTATAAAAACAAAGCAAAAATCTTATTTTCAAGGACTGCATATTCTACAGAACCTGTTTTTCCAGATGCAGTAATTATTTAAACATTCAGCTTCAAAACCAATGACAGAATCTCACAAGCAGCATAGAACTTCACTACTCAAAGTGTGGTCCATGGGACAGCAACTTGGGTATCACCAGAGAACTTGTTAGAAATGCAGATTTTTCAGGTGCCATTCTGGCATTCAAATTTTAATAAAAACCCAAAAGAATAAAGTTTGATAAGCACCTATTTAGCCCTTAGTGCCACATACAATCAACCTTACTACTTCCTTCTTCCTATTTGACCTGAACAATAATCTGAAATGATAATAAAAACATGAAGGAATCAGGAGACAACTAATAAAGTCAAGTCTAGACCAGATTGATTTTTACAAGGCTCATGAAAGAGAAGGTGGCTCTTCTGAGAATTCTATTTCTAGCAGCCCAGAAGAGTAGAAATCTAAGCTGGGGGGAAAATCATAATTGAAAATCTTATCACATTTTCACATGCTTTAATTTTGTCATTCCTTTGTATGAAATAAAACAACTCATCTTGTTTAGCATTACCTCAATGGAGTGAAATTAGCTACACCGTTCTTTTACTCAGAGAACTATTCATAGATTCCTATTCTCAAGCATGTTATTTATATTCTGCCTAAAAGTAGGCTTCACAGTTATTTAGAATTATGCAGCATCAACAGAGTACTTCCTTAAATTTGATTTGAAGAGTGAAACACATTTGAATTTCTTCTTACAATATCTGGGGAGAACCCTAAAGTGAGAAGATTGAGAAAACAATGATACATAAGAAAAGAGATTAGAACCCAATGATCAATAAAACTGATTGAAATCTATTTTTGGTGGATTCTTCTAAAATTATAAGCAACCTTAGTAATCTGCATTGATGAATTTTATTAGCCAAAGTCAGTGTTCTCTGCTCACTGCAATCCCTAATCTTACCTTTATTTTAAATTCAAATGTATTTTCCTTCATAATTTTTATTTTTATCAATATTCCATTAAAGTATTTGCACTGATTACTGAGTTTTGGGACACTCCTTACGTTTTGAATTTAAGGAGTGTTCCAAAAGTGTGTCAAAACTGGGTCTTCCTCCTGCATATGTAAGGTCCGTGAAATGGAAACAATTACAATTAGAGTAAATTTTAGAAGTAAAATAAAAATTTCCATTGTTTCCAATCAGTTGTTTCACTCTTAAAACACTATCAATAACATTAAAATAAATGTAAAACAATCACAATACTGTGTCATATTGCATATATATACCACTCATAAACACAATTAGGATCTGTTGTTTTTTTCTGCATATTTTATAGCCAGAAAACTCCTCCATTTAATTAATAGGTAAACTGAGGCTTGGATCATTAACTCCTAGACTTATGGTTCCTCTAAACTACTCCCAAGTAAAATGTTTACCAAAAGATAATCCACTGTAATGCAGGAAACAGAGTTTTATGTTCATAAATTGTGTGAAACACCATTGTCATCAAAGTTAATCACCAAGAAAGCTAAGGCTAATAAATGGCTTAGATGAATTGGAAAATTTGATTTTTGCTTGGATTTAAATTAATGAAATTATATGGTATCAAAGACAGCACCTCACTAGGGCAGTTTAATGCTAACAACTTTTATAATAGTCTCAAAGGGCATTGTTAAGAACTCTCAGAACTGTTTGATGAAAAATTGCACTGTACCAGTAGTTTTGCAAACACAATGTAACATCAAATAGAAAGGGATACATCTGAAGACAAAGTGAAATTCTATCATCAAGTAAAGAACAAATAATCCCAAACATCTCCAATGGCACATAGCTGAATAAAAAACGTCTGGTGCTGTACCACATCATTCCTCAAAAGACAAGGAATAAATAACTAAAACACTGTGATCAAGCCCTCTCCTTGCTGTTGTATTCATCTTGGTTTGGTTTTAAGGAGCAAAACCAAATTCAATCTGGTTCAAAGTAAGAGAAATTTATTTCAAGGATAAATAGGGAGCAATAGGAGGACAGGGTCTATTGGAAGATTGGCTAGCTTGACTTGATATGTGCTGTGAGTATAAACCACCCTGGGTATCAAAACAATTACCACCAAAACATGATGCAGAAATGTTTATACTGGTATATTGGTAATATTTTAGATATATTGCATCATACAAAATATAATATTAAAATTAATTTCATCTGTTTCTTTCTACTTTTTTCTTCTTTCTTTTCTTACAGTACTAAGGGTTGAACCCAAGGCCATCACACTGCTTTCCAACTGCTTTTTCTATTTTTAATTTTGAGACAGTGTTTGGTAAGTTTTTAAATTGCCCAGGCTGGTCTTGAGCTTATAGTCTTCCTGCGTCAGCTTCCCAGAGTAAGGCATACCAAGAGGGATTTCAGGGATCTATTAACACTCTTGGGTTCTTTTTAGTTTTCTTAAGGCATCCACTAGAAATATAAAGTTAATGTGTGGTTTACATTTTTGTCGCTTTTTTACTTCTTTTCTTTTGGGACAGGGTCTCGCTATGTTGCCCAGACTGGTCTTGAATTCCTTCACTCAAGCGATCCTCCTGCATCTGACTTGTGAGCAGCTGGAACTATAGGCATGTGTCATTGCACCCAACCTCAAGTTACATTTCTATTGGACAGCACCGCTTTGGAGATACTGGTATGGGGTGAATGTTAGGATAGAGGACTCTCTTTATACAGAACAAACAGGGCAAAGCAGCTGAGAGCAGAAAATGTTCTTTGGAAAGGAGCATGGACCTAATTAGATGTAACTTACTGTTGACCAACTAAAGACAAGTGAAAGCAGGAAAGCAGTCTCTATAGGTACAAAGTAAACCCCCAAGGTCAGGAGCTCCAGGGGCAAGCAATGGAGTGGTCCAGGAGCACTAGCCCCAAGAAAAGTGCATGGCTATTCTAAACTGAAAAAGCAACATGGACTTTCACCCAAAAAGTGACTTCTTGCACACAGCAGGTTAGAGTTGGAGAAGAAATTCAGGGCAATGTCTCCCATGTTGCCAGAGAGTGTTCAATCTGGAGCCATTTTGGAATGGTATTGACCGTTTAAGACTAACCCACAGAACAACTACAAAACAACTTCACTGTAGGGTTTCCAGTGTTACCCTTCCACAGTGACTGTGTTAGAGACAGTGTGGGTGATGGTTGGGGAGCAGGAACAGGCTAGACGTAGAACCCCTGACAAATTTAAGTTGGGGCCAGGAAAAACACAGGGCCCTGCCTTCCTTGAGAAGCCAAGCTCATGTTGTTTGTTTTTCAGAGGCAGCAGGGTCTGAAAGTGCTGGAATTAAGTCCAGTGGACTCCTTGGACCCCAGCCCTGGTGCCTCTTTTCATATAGATCAGAGGTCTGACTGCTTTCCCAACAATCAATGTGAACAAGACATATCTCAGTTTGGATGTTTGCCACAGTCTGGGATGTACCACGAAAGGAGCCTCTGCAATGGAGGGAAGGCTTATAAACCCAAGAACAATAAATCTATGCAGAGAAAACCATGACTGGACTCTAAGACTGTACATTTTGGAATGAAGTCACACATTCAAAAAGAAAAAAAAAAAATTTCTAGTCAGTTTTTTTTCAGCCTCTTCTTTGGTTTTTTTAGGTTTAGGGTTTTTTTTTCTCCTTTAAATATTTTATTTCTTCCTTCTTTTTTCTTTTGTTTGTTCTTTTCACTTACTTTTATCTAATTCTATTAATTTCCTTTTACTCCTTAATAGGATTCTTAATCTCACATTCCTCTACTTTTCTCATCTTTCACCGCTTAATTTTTCAAAATTTTCTTCTTTCATTCTCCCATTTCCCACATCCCCTAACTTTATTAGAATAATCATAAATCTTTTGATACTTAGGATTATGCTATTACTGTTGAATTCTTTTCTGTTATTATTTATTACATTTAGTAGATACTCTATATCAATATTTTCTGTCTTAGCTTTTATACTACAATTACAGATCTCTTTTTTTATGCTTAAGGGTATATTATTTGTTCAATAAGATATGGCACATTGATATCCAGGCATATCAGTTTCCAGTTTGTCACTGATACTATAATTGCTGCTTACTTAGTTACAATTCCTAGGAAGGCATAGTTGTTGCTATTAATTGGGTTTTCTCTCTATGCAAATATCTGGAGTGCCTTTGTGTTATTAAACAATATTGCAGTTAATTTCTGAACAATTGGGTTCTAGACAAATTACACTATATTTCCCCTCCCAAATTATTGGAGGGGGTCATATCTTGAGACAGAGGCAAAGACACATGTTTAGCCACACCAAGACTGCATCAATGAAAAGTAGACACTAACTAAAAAGAGCTCCATACTAGCAACAAACTCTTTCCACTATAAGTAGCTCTCAGCTCATGCACACAAACACACACACACACACACACACACAAAATATGACAAGGCAACAAAATGCCTCCAAAACCTCTGAACTCCCTAGAGTATCAAGGGAGAGGAAATCAAAAGCTACACCAATGAATTATTCCAAATTACAAAAGGAAAAAGTTAAAAAAACAAATCAATGACATGCTTGGATCATGCTTGGTTCAAAGAAGATATAAAGAAACAGATAATGTACTTAATAAACCAAATGATCAGCAAGTACACACAAGACACTAATAAAAAAATAGATGAACTAAACAAAACTATACAAAACATGAATGAGCAGTTTAGCAAAGAATTTGAATCCATTAAAAGACACCAAATAGAAATCCAGGAGAATTTTAAAACTCCATTGAAAATATTGGCAGCACAAGTGAGTAATGTGACTAGAAGATATGGGTGACGTCAGAGACAAATTACTTAGAGATACCTTGAAAACAATAAGAGAATATGAAAAACAGATCCCAGGACTACTAGATGGCACAAATAACATTTATCTAAGATTAACTACAATTAACAAAAAACCAAATAAATGACATTAAAAAAAGTTATAGAAATAATAGCAAAAGTTTCCAAAATGGGGAAAGGATTTAGCATACAGAAATGTGAGTCACACAGGACCCCAAATAGCCATAATCAGAAAAGAACTACTCCATGACATATCATAGTCAAAATCACAGAAATCCAATGCAAGGACTGAGTCCTAAAAACTGCTAGAGAAACATAACAAGTCACCTGTGAAGGGAAATCTATTTGGATTATTTCAGACTTCTCAAAACAAATTTTAAGGGCCAAGAGAGCTTAAAGTGAAGTATTCCAAGTCCTAAGTGAAAACAACTTCCAACCCAGACTGATATATCTTGAAAAACTATGTTTCAGAATTTATGGAATAATAAGGGTTTACCGTGAAAAAGCACTTAAAAATTTATGACCACTAAACCAGCACTCCAAAAAATTCTTAAGGATATCTTAGAACAGTAGTGGTGAACCTATGTCATGCATGCCTAGTAGGCTGTTTGTATCATTGAAAGCTCCAAAAGGTTCACCATCACTGTTTTAGAAAGAGATAATGAAGCCAACAATGTAAAAATGTCTTATAGAATAAATACACCAGTGAGGATAAACAGTTAAGCAGGAAGGAAAAAAAAAGAAAAGAAATCAGCAACAGAAAAATAATGCAGTAATAGGAACAAGTCAACAACTCTCGGTACTAATATTCAATGTGAATGGTTTCAATTCCCCAGTCAAAAGACACAGATTGGCAGAATGGAACCAGTAACAAAACCCATGATATGCTATATACAAGAAACACAATTAATCCCAAAAGAAATTGATAGACTAAAAATCAAAGGATGGAAAACAATATTCAATGCAACAGCAACCTGAAAACAAACAAGAATAGATGTCCTATTTTCAGACAAAGTGGACTTCACATCAAAACTGATGACAAGAAGCAAAAAAGATCACTACATATGGTTAAGGGAACAATTCAACAGGAAGAGAAAACAATAACAAATGTATATGCACCAAACAATAGCACACTCATCTTTACAGAATAAACATTACTTGACATAAAAGGTCAGATAAACATCAACACAATTATAGTGGGGGACTTCTACTTTACTGTCACAAATAGATTGATGACATAAAAAATCAACAAAGAAACATCAGACTTGAACCAAACCTTTGAAGAAATAAATTTAATAAATATTTACAGACTGTTTTACCCAACAACAGAACACATATTCTTCTCAGCAGCACGTGGAACTTTCTCCAAAATAGACCACACCCCAGCCCATAAAGCATGCATAAGTAAATGCAAAAGAATAAAAATTATCTCATGCATATTATCAGACCATAGCAAAATAAAACTAGAAATCATTGGAAAAAGAAACCACAGAAATTGCACAAATACATGGAAATTAAATAATATACTCTTTAATAACCAATGGGTCACAGAAAAAAGGAAGAAATTAGATAGTTTCTAGAATCAAAACATCATGCCAGTAAAATATATCAAAACTTATGGGATACAATGAAAGCAATCCTAAGAGTGACATATATAGATGCAATGTTTATGTGAAAAAAACTCACAGTGAGCCCAAATAAGTGACCCAGTGATGCATCTCAAGGCCCTAAACAAACAGCAATTATCCAAATCTGAAGCTAGTGCATGGAAGGAAATTATAAAGATTAGAGCAGAAATAAATGAAATTGAGACTAAAAAAATACAAAGAATCAATGAATTGAAGAGCTGATTCTTTGAAAGAATAAACAAAATAAACCCTTAGTCAATCCTACCAAAAAAAAGACTAAAATCAATACAATTAGAAATGAAAAAGTGAAATCAAAATGGTCATGACAAAATCCAAAAGATTATTAGTAAAACTACTCTGAAAACATTTACTCCAATAAATTTGAAAACTGAAAAGAAACAGATAGATTCCTAGATGCATAGGAATTACCACAACTCAACCAACAGTGTAGGAATATAAATTAGTATAACCCTTATAGAAGTCAAGATGGAGATTTCTTAAAAAACTAACACTACAAATTCCAGCTTGACTTAGCTATTCCCTAAGTATCTTCCTAAAAAGACTAAAAGACATCATATTACAGTGATACATGCATACCCATTTATAGCAGCACAATTTAATAGCTAAATCATGGAAGCAAAATAATAGCTAAATCTTTGAAGAAATCTATATGTCCATCAGCAGATAAATAGATAAAGCAAATATGGTATTTACACACCATGCAGTACTACTCTGCTATAAAAAAGGATAGACTTGCATCACTTGTAGGAAAATGGATTCACCTGGAGACTATAATGTTAAGTGAAAAAACAAGCTTAAATATTGCATTATTTAGCTTATACACGAAACCCAGAGTAAAAGTAAAGGTAAATAGTAGGAAATAGGGAGACAGACTATTCTCAGTGGATGAAGCAATCAAGAGATGGAGGGAGAGGAGATGGAAGGGATAAAAGATGAATAAAAGGAATTGGGATGTGTTAGGTACATGTGCCAACTTCCCACAAGGAATGTAAATGTTGTGTACTAAACACACAGTAATAAACTAAAATAATAATGAAAAAAGAATCCCCCAAAATAAAAAAGAACCATGAAGATATACAAACCCTGATTAACCCAATAACTAGCAAAGAAACATAAGTAGTAATAAAATACCTACTAAGAAAAGCTAAGGTCTTGATATGTCCACTGTCAAATTTTACAAGAACTTCAGGGAAAATCTAAAGCCAGCATCAAACACTTTGGGAAATCAAAAGGGAAGGAATACTCTAAAAGTCATTCCTGAAACTAGCATTATTTTGATATCAAAACCAGATGAAGATCCAACCAAAAGAGAGAACAATTTGTCAATCTCTTTAATGAACACACACACAGAAATTCCTCAACAAGATATTGGCAAACAAACTGCAACAAATCATCAAAAAGATCATGCATCACAACCAAGTAAGCTTCATTCCAGATGCAAGAATGATTGATTCAACATTCACAAATCAAAAAATGTAATACATCACATAAACAGAAACAAGGACAAAAATCACATGATCATCTCAATAGATGCAGAAAAAGCCTTTGACAAATTTCTTCATCCATTCATGAAGAAAATAGATGTAGAAGGACCTTATCTCAATCTGATAAAGGCCATTTATGACAAGCATCATACTAAATGGGCGAAGCTGAAAGCTTTTCCTCTGAAAACAGGAATAAGACAAATATATCCACTATTGTCACCCTTGTTCAGTAGTCTCCGAACCATTAGCCAGAGTAATCAGAGTAGAGAAAGAAATAAAAAGGACACACATAGGAAAGCAAGAAACCAAATTATAGTTATCTGCTGATGACACGATCCTCTACACAGACCCCGAAGAATCCACCAAAAAACTTCTAGAATTAGTAACCAAATTCACTAGTACAATAGGATACAACATCAACACACAAAAATCAATAGCATTCCTGTATGCTAATAATGAACTCACTGAGAAATAAATTAGGCAAACAATATTCTTTAAAATAGCACAAACAAATACTTAGGAATTAACCTAACAAAGAATGAGAAAGACTTCTACAATTAAAACTACAGTATATGAAAAAAAAAAAAAAGAGCAAAAGACATCAGAAAATGGAAAGATCTCCCCTGATCCTAGATAGGTAGAACCAATATAATCAAAATGGCTATACTTCTAAAATTGATGTACAGATTTAATGCTATCAAAATCAAAATGCCAATAGCATTCCTCACAAAACTAGAGAATACTTTGCAATCCTAAAATTCTTATGGAATTGTAATGGCAAACAAAAACACTGAAATACCACCCAGGATTTGGAGGCAGGTTTATTTATATCCTCAGAGGACTAATACCTAGAACATATAAAGAACTCAAAATAATTAGCCTCCTTCCAAACTAAAAGACTTATTCAAAAAAGTGGGCAACTGAAATGAACAGACACTTCTGAGAAGAACAAATGACCAATAAATACATGAAAAAAAGTTCAACATGCCTGGCCATTACAGAAATGCAAGTGAAAACAGCACTAAGATTCCACCTTATCCCAGAAAGAATGACTATCACCAAGAGATCAAATAATAACAAATGCTGGCGAAGCTGTGGGAAAAAAAGATTCCTTCTACATTGTTAGTGGAAATGTAAACTATTACAATCACCATGGAAATCAGTACATAGATTCCTCAAAAAAAACCTGAAGACAAAAATTCCATTTAACTCAGATATTCCTCTATGAGGTGTCTTCCTGAAAGATTTTAAAGCTTCATATGACAGTGATACGTGCATATCCATGTTTATAACAGCACAATTCATAATAGCTCAATCATAGAAGTGGCCTATATGCCCATCAACAGATAAATGGATAAAGAAAATATGGTGTTTGTACACAGTGGGGCACTACTCTTTCAGAAGAAGGACAAATGAGTCATTTTAGGAGAATGGATATATCTTCAGATCATAATATTAAGTAAAATAAATCAGACACACAAGTTTAAATATTACATGGTTTCTCTTATACAAGAAATCTAAATCATAAATAAAGAACAAAATAAAAGATAGATGGTAAATAGTACATAGGGAGATAGATCTTTTGAAAAGGAATGGGATAGAGATAGAGGGAAAGGGAAAAAGATGAATAAAGAACTCAAATGTGTTATATGCAGGTACCAACTGCACAAGAGGAATACAGTCATTGTATGCTGCAAAGATTACCAGTAAAAATAAAGGTAAGAGAAACTAACAAGTAGATACTCTAGATACCACAAAACTATCCTGCAAAACTCTCTCCTACCTCCTTCTCATTGCACCTTCCTTAGTCTTCCCTCCCCTCCTCTCTTTCCTTCTACTTCCTTTCTTGTTCATTACACACACACACACACACACACACACACACACATCTCTATTCAGTCATAGTCATATATATGCATATTTTTAAGAAAAGAAGAAATCTTAATAATCCTTAACAGATCAAACAAGAAAGGGAGTTATGATTAATCACTTAATGAAATACTCTCCAGAATACCCATGGAAAATAAGCAAAATCTGAAAGTTAAACATTTATTAAGCTAAAAACTGAAACCAAGGCCCCATCTTCTAGCTGTGTGCTAGCAACGTCAGTGCCGTGCTTGCTGCGGTGCTGGCCGTGCCTCAGTGAATTGTTCTTCCTGATCAGCCTAACAGAGCTAGAGGTGATTCTTCAACTTTGTGGAGACCATCGCTTATGTGTATGTCAAACAGAGCGCGTTTGTAACATTTAATGCCCACAATAACAATAATAAAACACACTGGCGTGTGCTCTGTGTAAACACTTTCTTCTGAAGATAGAGCCAGTGAAATGTTTTAGGAACTTTGACATTTATAGCTGCATTTATAATCTTTTTTGGATCATTTCCTCACAGAGTCACATGTTTGTATATTTTAAATTCTCTGGAGAAATAAAAATGTTTAAACATAACATAATGATATGATATGCATTTTATGAGCTTTTGCTCACTATCTAAGCATGAGAAAAGAGTGTTATATGGTAAATCCTGAGAGGGGTTTCTATGAAAATGCTCAGTTTTCTAGGTACTGCATGTGTCATGATGCCCACAATGCCAGAATTAGAAAGGGAAGGGAAGGGGACATTGATGTTTAAAACCAGACTATAATAAAGGCAGGAAACTAGACATTGCATATTTGGGAGTATGTACTATGAGAGTTTTTCAGAAAGTCATACACTTTTTGTACTTTCTAAGAAGGTGAAGGAGACCCAGAAATTGTATTGTCAGTCTACACATACAAATCATGGAAATTTACCTGTTTATACCTCAAAATTTTGTAATTTATAACACATTAGCCCAAGATGAATTCATCATGACCATGGGAAAGACCACTATGATTATGCAAATAAATGAACAACCTCTTTATTTTCAGCTACTGCAAGGATGTTAACTTCTTCTAAACAAGCAACTTGGTATCTTACATATGTTAATTCATTAAACGCTTACTAGTCTAAACAGTCAGAAAACAAAATGATATTCAGCTCAGGAGATATCTCACATAGAAATCTGTTCCTACTTCAGTACAGTACACCATCCAGGATTGAGAGGATATAGCAATTCAAAAATATGTCTTCATATTCTTTGACATTTTCTCCTAGTGAGAGATGAGCTTTTCATGTATTCTCCCTTGAATCTGGACCAACTTGAGTGATTGGTTGACCAGCAGAATATGGCAGAAGCTACTCTGTTGGCTTTGGAGGTTAAGCCATAGTACGTCACTCACCTTCCACTGTGTTCATTTGGGACACTCAACTTTTTTCCCTTTGCATTCATATCAAACAGGTAATTTGCCAATGTCATAACACAGTTTCAGGAAATCACACCTTACACAACGGTGCAAAAACCAATTATCACAGTTATGAACCATGAAGGAGCTTGGAACACTCACCCTGGGACCCCTGAGAACCATTAGGTGGCCATATTGTGACAAAGCTTAGATGACAGTTTCAGTCCTGCGCAATTTTTAAATTCACATGAAATTCTTTTAGTAAATAATATGTAGTAAGCATCTAAAATTCATTTTCCTTTTAGTCCATTCATTAATTCTTACTCCCTGACCAATATCACACTTTATTAATTACTGTAGATTATAATCTGTTTCCATGTTTGGTTGGGAGCTCCTGCTCGCTGTTCTTTTCCACAAAAGTCTCGGCTTTTCTTTTATTTTCTCTTTCAAAATTTGAAAGTGGGTTGTTGAGTTTCTGTAGGAAGTATTATTAATATTTAATTTCATTTATAAATAAATTATAGGGAAGTGTTTTTCAATCCAGGAACATGGTCTCCTCTTCATTTATTCAGTGTTTCTATAAAGTTTTATGACATTTTTCATCTAGGTCTTGCATATTTCTCTTATTTCATTCCTAAGAATTTCTTTTGTCAAATTCGTGAATGGAACAATGTTAAAGTTTTATTTAGTTATTATTAGAACATGGAAAGGCATGGATTTGTGTGTACTGACCTTGGAGCTAATCTCTTCATTTATCTGTCTCAGTCTTCCAGATCTCCTATAACAAAATTTCGTAGAATAAGTGGCTTCAACAATACACATTAATTTTTCACAGTCTGGAGGCCGGAATTCTGAGATCAGTGTACCAGCAGGGTGTGCTCTCCTGAGGGCTGGTTTCCTGGCTTGGCTTGTGAGCAGGTGCGTCTCACTCTTCCTTCCATGGTGAGGGTGAGAGAGGAAGCAAGCTATCTCCGGTCTCTTCTAAGGGCGTGTCTGTCGTCACAAAGGCGCCACCTTTGTGCCTTTATTCTTTCTCCAAGGCCTCATCCCCAAGTATCATCACATCAGAGCTCAAAGTGTCAACTATAAATTTTGAGGGGACTCAAACGTTCGGCCCGTAGCATTATCAGTTGTCATGTGTGCCTCTGACTTTTCTGAGTACAGATGGTATCATCTATGAGTAACTATTTTTGTCTCTTCTGTCAAATTCACAGTTCTTATTTCTTTTTTCTGTATTGGTTAGTTGATTAAAAATTTCAGTAAAGTTTTAACAAGTCAAAGTGATAGGAAGCACATCTTTCTTGCTCCTGAATCTAGCATTTTGCTAATAAGTATAACACTACTTGTGGGGTTGTGATAGAAATCTTTAATGGGATAAAAGTGTTTATTATATTTCTAGATTCCTTGAAATCTGAGAAAAAGTAGATATATTATCTATCAAAATTTTGCCATCATTAAGGTATGTCGTAGATTTCCTTCTTTAATCTGTTCATGTAACAAAATAAAATGTTGCCTTTTATTTTTTCAGGTAATGTATATTTATTGAGCAATTATTATATACCAAGAACAATAAATGCAGACAATAAAGGAGCAAGACAGATAAGCTTTCTGCCAAGGCTGATTAATATTTGCATTCTTAGGATATACTCTATTTTTTTTTGCCTTCTGTTTTGAGACAGGGTCTCGCTATACAGTTCAGGTTGGTCTTGAGGTCACTTTGTAGCCCAGGTTGATCTCGAACTCACAGCGATCCTCTTGCCTCAGCCTCCCGAGTGCTGGGATTACAGCTATGCACCACCACGCTCTGCAGATAAACTCTATTTGATCTGAAAGTGTTACTATATTATATGCTCCTGTCCTTGGGTTGATTTTGTTTCACTTAGGATTTTTGCATCTGTGCTCCACACTGGTACTAGATTATGTTGCTCTGGGCCCCATTCAACACTGATAGTGTTACAAGTTTCAGTAAACAACCTGGATCATTGTGTACAGTATGACTCTTCATTTATTCGTATCTTCTTAGTTAAGCTTACAATAACTTTTTGTAGTTTTCTTCCTGGGCTTCTTAAACATTGTTTTCAAAATACATTTCTAGGTAATTTATTTATTTCATCATGATTGGGGTGTTTAAATTAAGTGTAGTTAATAATTGCTGCTGTATATAAAGTTAGTTGAGCAGGGCATGGTGCTCACAGCTATAGTACCAGCCCTATGGGAAGCTGAGGCAGGAGTATTGCAAGTCAAACCCAGTCTGTGCAGCTATGTAGCTTAGCGAGATCCTGTCTAAAAAAAAATTTTATATATAAAGAGAGGGAGAGAGAGAGAGAGAGAGAAAGAGAGAGAAAGAGATGTAAGTCAGGTCAAAAGGCTTAAATTCAATGTCCTGTACAATAAAAAAAGAAAAGCTGGTTATCTTTGTATATTTAGTTTATAATTAGTTACCTAGATTAAATCTTATTAAGGCTATTAGTTTTGAATAGATTTTTGCCTGTATGGGGAATTTTGAAACAGACCATCAAAATGCTACTAAGTAGTATTTGTCCTCTTTTCCAATAATCATGTTTTTCTGTTGCCTGATCTTTTTTTCATGGGTTATAAATTGCAGAAAAATGCTGTATAATGCTATATAATGGGAAACATTCTTATATTTTTTCCTCTAAAGAGAATGTTCCTAGAAGTTTATTATTAGATATCATGCAAGATTAATATTCTATATCAAATTGAAAAAGATTTCATTCCTGTCCAGTCCTAGTTATCAAGTATTATACTAGACATTGTTGGCATATTGGAAATGATCACTTTCTTTTTTCCTATGACATATGGATGTGAAAAATCATATTGATAAATTCACAATATTTAATTATATTTGTAGTTGTCAAACAAAACCTATAGGAAGCTTCTTTGTACTATCTCATAAAAACCTGGATAAATTTAGTATTGCACTTTAGATGAAGGCAGAAATTAAAATTTTATGAGATTATTCTGCCTTTTTCTCTTTTGAGTGAGTTCTATTCATTTTTGGTTTAAGATATGATCAATAGTATTTTTGAATGAAGTTTTTCCCCTTGTGTTTTAATGCCCTTAAAGAGTTAACAAAGTCAGAAAATTATTTGTTCTGTAAAATATGAAATTCTTTCTCTTTAAATTCCCTGAATAGGTAAATGTTTGTTTTCCAGAATCTCTTTGCTAAAGTTATTTCTTTACTAGTTAATAATTATATTTGTTATGAATGGGAAAGATTCATTATATCAAGATTTTCAAATATTTTTATGCCTGAGATGACACCTTCTTTCTTATCCCTAATTTCTGTCTTATTATTTTCTGATTATAATGGAGGTTTTATTTTATTCTTTTTGCTCCATTTATTGTGTACTTATTTCCAAAGAAGAGCTCTAAAATTTTTCTATTCTACTCTTTCCTGTTTACTAAATTTTAATTTCTGCCTTCATCTATGGTTAAGTATTCCCCTTTATTTTTGTTTTTGGTTAGCATTGTCTTGTTTTGCACTTAGTTTCTCAGTTAATAGTTTAATTCAGTTGTTTCTTTTATCATTTAAAAGTAATGAAAGTATGTTTTGTGAATTTTCCACTGGTTACAGCTTTAACTATGTACACTAAGTTTAAATATGTAGTGTTTTTATTATTGTAGGTATTTTGTAATTACCCTTTAATCCTGCATTTGACATAGAGATATATAGAAGAATTTTGTTTTGTTTTGTCACTACCAGAAAAATGAATGCGGGGAAAAATTTTAAAGTTATTATTGGTCCACTCTAAATTTTATCCCATTTTGATCAAAGAATGTTGTTTGTATAGATCTGTTTTTACTAAAGTTCTTTATGAATATTTGTAACCTAATATACAAAAATTTTGAGCATTTCATGTATATTTAAAGAAAATGTCATATATTTCAGTTCTTGAGTTTCTATACACATTTTTTATTATTTTAAAGAAAAAAACTATAAAAACAATGAGACAGAATTTCAAAACAAGATAATAGGAAATTAACAGTGGTTAATATATTACGTATGGTTATCATTAAAGTAGTTGCTCAGATTACAAAATATAGGCATGCAAAATTGAACAAACAATATGAGCACAATATGAGAAATTAGTAGCATAGTTATCTTAGCTATCTTCAAAATGGTTTCTCATGAAAACAGATAGAGACATGCAGTATTGATCAATCAAGGACTCATTGACAGTTTCTTTCAGCAAAGAAATAGAAGACAGCAGAACAACTATGTTAATTATCCTGTATATACATACATACATACAAAATTTCTCCTTCTTTCTCTTCTCTTTTCCCACATCCCAGTTGCCCTTTATCCTTGAGTGTTTTCCTAGCATTTCACAACCACTTTGAAGATATCAATATGTAATACAACAAACATTGTTAATTTCCTACTACTTTGTTTGTAACTCTGTATTGTCTGTACTGTTGTTTTGCTATTTTGTAAAAGATTGTCTGTTAATGTTTTCCTCCTTTTATTATTAAAATAAAAAAATTATCTGAGCTATCTTGTGTATACTTATATATATACTTTTTCTTTTCCCTTCCTTCCCCCATCCTAGTTCTTCTTTCCTTTTGAGCAGTTTCTTTCCCTTTCACAATATCTGTTGTAGATTTGGGATCCTATTTACTGTTTCAGTTCTTATACTAGGGAGACAATATAATGTTTATATATGTGAGTCTGATTTATTTCATTTATGAGTGTGGTCTCTAGTTGCAGCCATTTACCTGTAAAAGCCTCAAATTTGTCTTTCTTTATAGCTGAGTAATACTCCATTGTATAAAAATACCATATCATTTTATTTATTCCTCCAGTGATGGACATTTGGGTTGTTTCTAAGGTTTAGCTATTACAAATTGTGCTGCTATAAACATGGTTGCACACATATCTTTGCGGTATAATGTTTTTAATTCTTCTGGGGAAATACCTAGAAGGGGAATATCTGAATTGAATGGGGCCTCTAATTCTAGTGTTTTTCAGAAATCTCCACACTGATTTCCACAGTGGTTCTACCAGTTTACACTCCCACCAACAGCAGAGAAGTGTTCTTCTTTTCCCACAGTCTCAAAAGTATTTATTATTGGTTGATTTCTTGATGATGGCCATTCTTAGTGGAGTGAAATGGAATCTCAGTGTCATTTTAATTTGCATTTCTTGAATGACCAGTGGTGTTGAGCACTTTTTTCATATATTTATTTGCTGTTTGTATTTCTTTATCTGAGAAGTGAATTCATCTCAGATGCCCATTTTTGGATTGGGTCTTTGAAGTTGAGGGGTCCAACTTTTACAAATTCTTTCTGTGTTCTAGAGAGAACTCCTTTATCTGAGGGATAGCTGACTAAAATTTTCCCCCAGTCTGTGGATTTTCTTCTCACTCTCTTTTGGTGTGCAAAAACTTTTAATAAGGTGAGGTCCCAGTTGTAGATTCGCTAAAGTATTTCCCAAGCAGTTTGGTATTTCATGAAATCTATGCCTACCCCTATGTCTTCAAGATTTTCACTTACTTTCTCCTCCAGTAGATTTAGTGTTTCTGTTTTAATATGCAGATCTTTGACCCATTTTGACTTTAATTTAATTTATGGTGGTAGACATGGGTCTAGTTTCAGTCTTCAGAATGCAGAGAGCCAGTTTCTCCAGCATCATTTATTAAAGAAGCTATCTTTCTTCCATGAACATGTTTGGCCCCTTTGTCAACATGAGGTGGTTGAGTGTGTTTTTAGTTGTGTCTGCTTTTTTAATCTGTTCTGCTGATCCTCAGGTCAATGTGTTTGCCAGTACCATGCTAATTTTACCACAGTAGTATATAGTATGACTTCAAGTCAGGGATTGTGATGCCTCTTGACTTGCCTTTGTGTCCTCCAATTGCCTTTGTGGTTCTTGGTCCCTAGTCTATCCAAATGAATATTAGGAATGATTTCTCTAGATCTGTGAAGTATGCTAATGGTATTTAAATCAGGATTGCATTCACTCTGTATAGGAGTTTTTGGAGTATGGCCATTTTCATAGTGTTGGTTTTTCCTATCCAAGTACAAGTGATATTTTTCCATTTTCTGATGTCCTCTTCAATCTCTTTTTTCAGAGTAGTGTAATTTTCACTGTATAGATCCTTTACTTCCTTTGTTAGATTGATTCCTAAGTGTTTCCTTTTTTTCGATGCTATTATGAATGGTATGGTTTCCCTAATTTCTCTCTCAGTGAGTTTGTTGTGTACAGGAATGATATTGATTTTTGAGTTTGACTTTGTATCCAGCTACACTACTGAATTTGGTTGTTAAATCTAGGAGTCTTTTGGTGGAGTTTTGGGGGTCTTCTATGTAGAGTATCATATCATCTGCGAATATTGATAATTTCACTTCTTCCTCTCCTATCTTTATTCCTTTTATTTCTCTCTCTTGTCTACAGAAAATTGAAATAGATGGTCTTTACCTCAATCTGATAAAAACCGCTTATGACAAAACAACAGCCAACATCATACTAAATGGAAAAAAACTGAAAGCTTTTACTTTAGAATCAGGAACAAGAGAAGGCTGTCCTTTATCATTACTCCTATTCTAATACAGATTAGAAGATGCAGACGCAACTATAAACATGCTCAGCAACCTCATGTTGACAGAGGGTCCAAACATGTTCACTGAAAGAAAGTTAGCCTCTTTAATAAATGATGCTGGAGAAACTGGCTAATATTTCCAGAATCATATTGAATAGGAATAAAGATAATGGACATCCTTGTCTTGTTCCTTATTTTAAAGTAAAGGCTTTCAGTTTTTGTCCATTTACTATGATGTTGGTGGTTCTTTTGCCATAAGTGGCTCTTATCAGATTGATGTAAAGACCATGTATCTCAGTAGGATTTCTGTCGTGAATGAGTATTGGACTTTATCAAAAGTATTGAGATGATCATGTGATTTTTATCTTTGGCTCTGTTGATATGTTGCATTATATTTATTGATTTGTATATGTTGTTCAATTCCTGCATTCCTGGGGTGAATCCCACTTGGTCAATGTGCATAATCTTCTTGATAATTTCCTGCATTCTGTTTGCTAGTATTTTACTCAGGATTTTTGCATCTATGTTCATTAGGGAAATTGTCCTGTAGTTGTCTCTTTCGGTTGGGTCTTTCTCTGGTTTTGGTATCAGGGTAATATTTGCCTCCAGGAATCAGTTAGGGAGAATTTCTTCCCATTCAATTTCATTAAAGTGTTTGAGGAGTATTGGCATTAAATCTTCGCTAAATTTATTGTAGAATTAAGCCATGAATCCATCAGGACCTGGGTTTTTCTTTCTTGGTAAATTTTTAATTA
>NW_004955430.1:10395097-10469410 GCF_000276665.1 Chinchilla lanigera | reverse complement strand
TGGGCCAGTATATGGTCTATTTTAGAGAACATCCCATGTGCAGCTGAGAAGAATGTATATTCTGATGTCCTTGGGTGGAATACTCTGTAAAGTTCTACTATATCTATTTGTTCACCATTTTGGTTCACTTTTGTTATTTTTTTGCTGATTTTTTGTTGATTTTTAGTTGATCTATCTCTTTATGAAAATGGGGTGTTAAGGTTCCTCATTATAATTGTGTTAATTGCTTATTTGATTTTTATGTCTATTAATAATTGTCTTATACAGTTGGGTGCTCCCATATTTGGTACATACATATTTATGATTGTTATCTCTTTCTCTTGAAGTTGTCCCCTAACAAGTATATAGTGACCTTCCTTGTCTCTTTTGATCATTCTTGGTTGGAAGTTTATACTGTCTGCAACCAGAATACTACCCTTGCTTTTTTCTGGGTTCATGTCACATGGAGTATTGTTTTCCATTCTTTGACTTTCAGCCTATGAATTTCCTTTTGAGTTAAATGTGTTCCTTGTGTACAGTAAATTGTTGGACTTTTATTTATTGATCCACTCTGCCAGTCTGTTTCCTTTGATTGGTGAATGGAGGCCATTTACATTAATGATTATAACTGATATCTATTGGCCTATCTTTGTAATGTTATTTTCTTTCTTTTAGTTCCCTGATTTACCCATTTGTTTGATTGCTTGCCCTGCCTGGTGGTATCTTTCTGTTGTTCTTGGAATTGTGTTCATTTTTATTTCTTTCTAGAATATCTTTCGGTATCCTCTGTAGTATTGGTTTGGTGATCATAAATTTCTTCAATTGTTCCTTGTCATGAAAGTATCTTCTTTCTCCATTAATTTTGAAAGATAGTTTTGCAGGGTACATCAATTTTGGCTGGAAGTTATTTTCTTTCAGGACCTGAAATACTTCACTCCATGCTCTCCTTTGACTTCAGGGTCTGTGTTGAGAAGTCTGCCATGATTCTGATGAGCTTTCCTTTATAGGTGTTCTGTTTCTTTTCTTTAACAGCTTTTAGTATTCTTTTCTTGTGGTGAATTTCTGGGACCTTGATTATTATATATCTGAATGTAGATATTTTTTAGCTATAGCTAATTGGGGTTCTATATGTCTCACTTACTGTATGTCAGATTCTGTTCCAATGCTTAGGAAATTTTCTGCTAAATATCCTTTTATGACATATGTATTGATGCCTAGCTTTTCATTGACATCAATTATTCTTGTATTGTGGTGTATTAACAACTGGTGGTCAACTTTAACACCCACCTGAAGTTAACCTGCATGCTGCTGGGTATGGGAGGCTACTTGAGCATTGTTACCAGTAGCATTAGAGGCTGTTGGGAGCTGGGAGAAGCTGTTGGGAGCCTGTTGGAAGCTGATGGGGAGTTGTTGGTTTTCCTGGAGGAGTTTTTCATGCTGGCTTTCCTGATGAACTCAGCTGTTCTCATCATCCATGGAGCTCAGGACCTTGTTGTCACTGAGAATGGCCTCATTTCACTTTGGGGAAGCTCTGGTCCTCACTTTGAGCATTGCTTCCTGGCTCTGGAGCTGAAGACAATGTGCTGCTCAGTCTCCTGGAGAAGCTTGTCTTGTTGGCTTTCCTGATAGGAGCTTGCTCATCCTCATGTTTGGAGGAGCTCAGGACCTCACTGTTGCTGAGGATGGCTGTGGTACTTTTTGGGGGAGCTCTGGTTCTTATTTTGAGCATCTCTTCCTGGCTACAGTGCAGATCCCTCAGCCTGCTAGCACAGATCCTTCATCCTGCTGCCACAGACTTTCAAGATTCCACCACTGACCCTTGGGCCTTTGCAGAACAGATCCATGAAACAGGCCTGCATGAGACACTGTCATGGGCTCTAGGCCTCCAGCTGGACTCATGGGAGAAATTGCTATAGGCTCTAGCTCTTCAGCTGAACTCATGCAGGACATTTCCATGGGACCCAGGCTCTCAGCTTGATTCTTTGTTCTTTAATGTGTGGTCAGATTTCCTGCACCCTTTTGTATATGATTCTTTAGGGGACTATGATAAATAATTGTATGAGATATGGGTCCTGTATTGTATTGTTTCCCCTTGCAGAACCCCAAATTATGACATATATTATTTTTCTTTGGATTATCTTGTTTTTGTTGAATTCTTATTCCCTGATCTTTTGTTATTTTTAAGAGATCTTTTCTTTCATGATCACTAGCTGAGATCCTGTCTTGAAGGTCTGAAAGTCTGTCTTTAGTTTCGTTCAAGCAGTTTTGGCAGCTTTCAATGGAATTCTTAATTTCCTGGATATCTGTTTGAATCTGTTTCATGCATTCTATCTCTTTCTTATATTGATCATTCATTTCCATCCGCTTCCTATTATTGTCTATGTTTTTATCTATCTCTACTCTAGGTTTACAGAGCTATTGCTTTATAAAAGTTGACATTTCTTTTTTTTACTTGAGAGATTATTTCTGATCTGATTTCCTCTATAGCCTCATGGATTTGTTTCTTTACTTCAGTTGCTATCATTTCAGAAGTGTCAGGTATGTTTCTTCCATTTTCCTCTATCTTATTGTCTCCCATACTTGTTCTAGGTGGGCTGGAGGTCTGAGGTTGCATTTTGCTTCTGCATCTTTCATTTTCTGTTTCAAATTGTTGATTTTGTTTTTGTGTGTGTGTTGATTCTTGTAAGTTTTTGTAGTAGGTAGCTATATCACCAGTATCAAGGCCTCTGTAGGTAAAGTTTGTTCTTCAAGGATGTCTTCTGTGTGTAGGAGGTTCTTGGTTTGTGTCTGTCCCTTTCCAATTAACTAAGAGTGAGACATTGATATCCCTTTAGCTCAGTCCCCATCCTTTGGTGCTGGAATGTGGTGAGGTTAATATCCCAGAACTTCCCAGTATTGTTACAGAAGTGAGAACAATTGATTAAAACAGATATGACATCCTAGCTAAAGTAGTATAATTAGCAGTAATGATAGTATCTAGCACAGTTTAGACAATGACAAACTATCAATTTTGTACCTTTAATCATAGGAGCAAAATCTACAATTATATTACCAAACTGATTGTAAATTGGGAGTTTGTATGCAAAATGTTTCCCCTTGGTAGAGTGGTTTTACCCTGTTGTGGGGAAATTTAAGACACATGGATAAAAGAAATATAACTGAAAAGAAAGTAGGAGCCAGGCTGGAGGACAAAAGATAATCATGTAAGCTTTGGGAAACGAGTGAAGAGAGCAGAAGAGAACGAATGAAAGAGTAAGCAAGTGATTATCTGAACTCGGTTTATGAGTTTGGGGAATGGGATCAGTTTCTTATGACTAAATTTCTCCCCAGCCATTTAGAAAAGAGGGGGAAAAAAAAGACAAGAAAAAAGAACAGGAGAAGCCCCACCTTCCTGCTTCTATTCTGTGCGTCTTTGTTCCCAAGCATAATGCTAGTTCACCTAAGTTACCACCTGTTGGATCCTATTGTTACTGTTGCTTCTGACAACTTCATGCTGCTAGTCCCGCCTGTCCATCCTGTGCACCCTGGCTGGGTGTCTTGCTGTGTGGCTGACATTCCCACTAGTCTCCGGCTTCCACACAGTTCACCTGGATCCCAGCAGTAAGGAAGGGAGGGGCCAGTGTCTGTGTCTTCCTCTGCTGCTTTTTCCTGGGTCCCTGCAACCATGATGGGAGGGGCCGGGGTCTCTGTTCTCTGTACATTTTTAAATCAATCCATTATATTATCAGATACCCTGCCTTGATTATTTTCTATGTTAACAAGAGTAGAAAATAAAAACTTCATTTCTTGCTTTGGATCCATTTCAGTTCAGTTCTAATGGTTTTTGGTTCATGCTTATTTTATACTCTATTTGGCACTTAAAAATTGAATCTGGACAAATTTTTCATTTGGAATCTTCCTACCAACAATAGAAAAAATATTATCAATGATATTAATTTTTTCCTTGAAAATCTACTTCTTCTTTTATAATAATAATTCCAACTTTTGAGGGAGAAGAGTAGCTCTTCTATGTTTTAATCGTATACTTCTAATTTCCCTGAGTTACACTTGCTTAGGTAGCTTTGACAGATAACGATTGCCAATTATGACCTAATCTTTGCCTTTTAATATGATAAAAGTATTATATTCTTCATGAACTGCAAATATATATGCTTATTCAAATTGATTTATGTTCTAGTTTCTCTACTCTTTATTTAATATTCATTCCTGACTCTATCATGCATGTTTTCTCTTCCCTCTCCTCTCTCTAATATGAAGATATACATTTACTTTTAATTTTGGTAACAGTTATCTTTAAAAATGAACATCTCTAGAGTGCTTTCTTGTTCATGTCAAGGGGAATCATTGTCTCACACTTTCCTGACACGTGTGATGCAGACAGCAACAGGATTTCCTTGCTCCTGTGTCTCCCACTGCCCGGCCACTTAGACCTCACTAATTCTTGTTTGTTAAACATTGTTATCTACATTTTATATTTCCTTTTTAAAGAATTGTGGACCATTTGCAAACTCCATTTTAGCTACAGTGTATTTATAATTTAGACTTCACCTCGCATGACCATATTTCCATACTTATGGCCTGTCCTTTCATAGCATACCTTCCTTGTTCATGCTGTTTTTAACTATGATCATTTCATGATTGTCTGGAAAACTTTTTTATTTTGTTTTATTGCATGAAGAGAACCTAATCAATTCACTTTGTGAGGTTTTATATCAAAGAATGCTTTTTCATTGACTTTGAATATGAATGACAAAATGTCCAGACCTAGCAGCCTTACATCTTAATTTCCACCCATATTGGGCCCTGTAGATTGACACTATTAACATCTGCTCCTAATTTTTTATCCCTTTCTTCTAACCTGTTTATGTTTCTATTAGTTTTATTTTATTTTGTTTTCTCCTGTTTTCCAACACCCTTTTCTGAAATTAAAATTCCAACCTTCCAAAGGAATTGCTTTTATTCTAATTTTGTCTAATACACATCAAGTCTATTTGTTATAGTGTCTTCTTTGAGGACACTCACTTTACTTTATGGTAGAGTTCTACTCTCTGCCCTCTAAATCTATCATCTCCTTTCTCAATTTTTTTTTTTAGCCCACTTTAGTTTTCCTTAATTCTGGCAGAATGCTTCATGTTTGTCCTGTCTATTACTGATTTGACTAAAAGCTGCAGCAATCAAGGGATTTATTGATTCTAATGTATTTTCAATTTTGATGTTTCATACTAGGTTTTACTTTTTTTTTTTCTTCATTCAACTTCCTCTCTACATTCTAGCTCCTTAACCAGTTTTCTCATCTCAATTTGTTTTCTTACCTCATTTTTCATCTCTTGCTTCATGGGGTCCTTGAATGTTATTTAGATCACAAAGCATATGCTGTTTGAAATTTATTCCCATTTCCTGTAGTAAATCTTTTTCAAAGTATGCTCTTCCTCTGCCTCTTGAGTGCTATATTTTCATTTTTTAAAGTTACAAAAATTTTCACATGACTCATACTGAAGTTTTATTTTCCCTGTTTATTCATTCTTGAATGATGACTATTTTATCAGGCCTGTTGTTTCCCTGCAAAATGGAGTGAATAGATTTTTCTTGGATCCACATGGATTTTTTCTAATCCTTTCTTAGAGCTTATGTTATCGAATGTTTTACCCACTTGGTGGTTAAACACCCGATGGGAGGTTTACTTGGACTTTCCATGAGCTGAGATCATAATTTTCTGTGTATGGCAAAGCCATTGTGCCAGGGGCCAGATCTGAAATGGTAAGGACTCAGAATTTCTACCATAAAACTGTTTAAAACAGACTTTCAAATTTACCAAACACCCAAAACTCTACACCACCACTGGTGGACATATGGTACAGCCAACTGCACTGTGACTGCCCCAAGCTCCTGCAGGAATTTCAGGACGAAGGAGCTACACAGACCTTGTATTTCAGGGTATTATTAAAATGCCTCTAGAATTTGCTCTACATTTTTTCTTTTCAAGGCCGTATCACTTTCTCAGTAAGTTAGCCCTTAGTGTCTTTCATAGTGTCCTTTTTGTGAAATAGAGATATTTCTGCATGTCCTTATCTAGCTTCAAGTGCAGGTGCAAAATTTCCCAGTTCTTGTATTGCTTTTGACACTTTAAATGGCATTTGGAAGCTCTCTGTGTTTGGGATGGCACTTTCACCAGGAAATAAAGCAGAAATATCTAAAAAAGAAGAGGTCTCAGAGGCTGCTCTGTTTTAGGTGAGATACTGGGTTCAAGGCATAGTTACCATGTCCAAGGCCAACCATAAGCCATGGATGCTGACATGGCTCCCAGAGATGTTGCTAGTAATCCCAGTCTCCAGAGTTGCCGCTAAGTTCCAGTGATGTTTTTCCTGCTTCAGAGATGGCCTGAACTTCTGCCATGGTCCTCATTTTTATTTTTAACAGCACAATTGTATATGAGTATTTATGGGATGCCAGGTACTTTCACATGTACTATTCCATTTAGTCTTTGCACCATGCTATAACATAACTATAATTAAAATCCAAAATTAAATTTACAAATAAAGGAATTGAGGCCAAGACAATGATTTAAATAACTTAAGGTCACTCCACTGGAAATTGTCAGCATCATTACTCACAGATCTGGTCTCTCTCCAAAACCTATGATTTCACCAGTATTTGAAAAGCCTCCCCTAGCTGGAGTTTTTTTGTTGTTTGTTTGTTTGTTTGAGTCTTTTTGGTTTTTTCCAGTACCGAGAATTGAACTCACGACCTCCCGCTTGCCAGGCAGGCGCTGCGCTGCTGAGCTAAATCCCCAGCCCTAGCTGGAGTTTTTATTCCTAAAAAAGTAGATTTCCTACATTCCTCATAGAATTGGTGACCGTTTGTTTTTCCTGCCATTATGTCATGCCTTCTTCCCATTAACCAACAGTCTATGTACTTGATGAATTTATACCGAATTTATCCTTCACGTCCATCTCAGAATAAAAGAAATCTTTCCTAACTCCCTGTATGCTCAAGATTTCATTTCCTTTCTTCTCCTTCTGCCTATGCTATCATCTCAGGGTGTAAATGTGTTCAGGTCTGTCCTGTCTCCTCTAGCATCACGCTATCCTCTAGTTCCTGTTTATTTTGCTCTCCCTCACTGTCAAGCTTTTCCTTTTGCTGTCAAAAGCAGTTTAGTCTATTTCCTTTTTGTTTTCAATCAACTCCCCTTTTCAGCCTTAACCACCCCACTAAGACACTCAAGCCGAGAGGACCTCTGGCCTCCCAGTGGTTAGATCATGTCAATATGTTCTGACCTCCGATTTTCACTTTCTGCTGTCCTAGGCAGCATTCACCACTTCATCTCCCAATGTTTCTTCTACGTTGATTTCCATTACTTCATTTATCTGCCCCCTCCTGCCTCCTTGCTTGTTACTTTCCATTCTTTCTTCGGCCCAGTGATAGGTCAGAGATCCCAACATTATGTTGTCAGTCATCATTTTTCATCTCTATCTTTTTCAAATATCAGGAAATAATCTCATTCACAGCCAGAGTTTCAAGTAACATCTAAATGCTGATTGCTTTCACATCCGGGTCCTTTTTCATATACCCAACTGTCTTCCACCCTGCCTTTGCACATGGTGCTCCTGAACCCAGAATTTACCTTTTTCCTTTGCAATCTTGTCTTTCAGAGAAATTCTAAGCCATTCATCAGGCCTCAGCCGAAACATTATGTCAACTTTGAACTCTGACCTTACTGCCTAAAACTATTTAGCACATCATTTCTCTATGATTCCTCTGCAACAGGTAAATACATCCTCATGTCCACATTCATCATCCAGTATTAGTGGCCTTGTTCACTTCTCAATCTCCCATCTGAGACTGTCCATTCTTTGAAGACCAGCGCACTCATTTTCAATGGCCTGCCTGACTCTCCAGGTTCCAACACCGAAGCTAGGCTATGCTTTGAGCTCTTATACCTTGTCATGCAGATCTTGAGCCACTTTCTAACTTTTACGTCTGCCCAGTGTTGCTGTGAATATCCCATAATGCACTATACCTTTGTCCAAATAATGTCACCACCAACCACTAGAGGAAGAAAGGGGAAAGGCTGCTACTATGTAAGACTTAACTACTAAATCATAAAGAGAATGACTTCTTTCTCAAAGTGGTAGACACTTACAGCATGACCCAATGTGGCTGTGGGAGGATATATAATGTCAATGTTAGCTGAAATGCTTTAAAGGGAAATTTTCCAGAGCATAAATGATAGATTTTTGCAATTTGTCTCTATCCACTAAATAGGAGTATGGGCCAAAGATATAAATAACTAAATAAATCTATCTTATGCCAATGAGGTATTGATATTTGATTAAATCTGGAACTTCCATGAGAAACTTGTGGAGGATTGATTTTTTTATCATATTCTAATTTTATAACAGAGAACTCTCTCCATTTTCAAGGAGATTTTTCTTGTACACTTAGCTTCCTGCTTACACCCACCCTGTTTTTATTAGTTTTCTTGGTTTTTTTCTACCTCTTTGGAATTGGGCTTTCAATATTAAGCAATTATACAAGCATTATTTGCTCACATTGAAACTTCTATGAAATTTGTATGCATAGCACCATTACTAACATCTCGTAGTCATTGGTTAGCCAGGATCATTTGTGACATTGATGTCATTTTCTGGGCAAGTTCAGTCATTATTGCTCATGGATGAATAATTGCAATCCCTTGTCCCAGAGGGGAACTTTCATGGTAGCCCCACGAGTGTGGCAGTTTTCTCTCTAACTTTACTAGAGTAATCTGAGCTCTTCAGGTCTGTCACCTGTTAGCAGAGAACTTCCTTTCCAGGGGCTATAATCCCTATCAATCCAGAGGAAACGTGGGCTGCGAAAAGACTGCCTGTCCAGTTTAGCACTATCTCACTATCTCACTATAAAGTCAGATATATTCCTATGCAAGTGAATGGATAGCCAACCTTACAGTTCTTCCATATCACTGAGATTAAGAGCAGATGCCTCTGTATTTTACAAAGATGATACAACTTCCAGGCTTCCCATGTTCCAATGCCTCTCTGGAACACAGGGAGGAAAAGACTTAACTCATGGTGATCTCCCAAAACACCAGTTGGTGGCTTCTATTCTTTTCTGGCCACTTCTGCCTATTACTGTCAACTCTACCCCTGGCATATCTTTTAGGGATCTTTCAGGAAAATACACATATATAGGATATTCAAAATGAACTTAATACAAATAGTTGATTACACAGTTACCAAAGACTAAAATGGCAAAAGAGAAAATCTGGAAATCATCATAACTACAGGAGACAGCTACCATTCTTAGGATTGAGGGAATCACAAGGAAAATTAGAAGTAAAAGGAAGGGCCCTGTGTTGCTAGTGCTCAGACATGGTGCCATGGCTGGTAATTAGATCTCTGGGGGGGAGTGTGGTAAAACTGATCCTCTTATCACAAAGAGGGGTGCAGCTATGGTAAAACTGATCCTCTTATCCCAAAGAGGGGTAACTGGTGACGATACCTCTAAGACCATGCCAAAGCCTGGCTCTGGAAGTATATTTTTAAATTCTGGAAGTATATTTTTAAAGCTGTAGCTGTATCTTCCTGGATGCTGAAGAAATGTGACAGGATCTGGACACAAAAAAAGCAATTGTTGCTTCCATCTTTCTACCCCCCAGTCTCCTGCCAGTGCCTTTTAAAGACAACCTAATGGAAATCTATCCAGCAGAGAACTCTTAGAAAGGTAGTCGTAGACTCCTATTAGAATATAGTGAAAAGGTAGGATTGACAATGAAGAATTAAATGGCACTGTTGCCCAGTGAGTTCTCTGCAAATGATCACTTCATGGAACCATGGACTTTTTAATCATCTCAATATGATACTTCTACCCAGAAACAGACCTCAGCAGAGGGTGATGTGAAAAAGACTTTATTTCTCTACCTACCTCCTCCTGACCATATTCTATAGTATTATAACCATAAGAAATCATGTGCAAAACACTTGACTGATGGGTTGAGAATTCAACCATAAAGGAACGAATTTAAGTCAAGACACATAATATGGCTATGCTCAATCAAAAGTAGAAATTTTCAACCTTTCAACCACTACCAACATTTGAGGCTAGATAACCTTTTGGTGTAAAGGAGTAGTCACTGTAGTATGCTTAGCAGCATCTCTGATATCTACTCACTAGATGTCAGGGCACTTTGCCCCAAGTTGTGACAATAAAAAATGTCTTCAAGTATTGCCAAATGCTCACTAAGGGCAAAATCATCCATGCCTCAGCATTATTAACCTCAGGTTAAAGAATGAAAGTTTAAACCTTTTACAGAGTTTCTCTGTGAATATTCCCTAGTTCCCAGATTTTCTTTCCCTTATAAAGAGAGAAAACCCTTCTAGTTCTTCATATTTCCACCGCATTCCCATTTCTGGAATATTCACTTTACCCGTAGCTTTTCCATGATGATTACGCACATCATGGGTAAGTGGTGGTAGATATTAAAACTCATGACTTCTTTTTCCCAAAGCCTGAATTATCACATCTGAAATAACTTCAAGAAGTCATCACTGGCTCATTTAGGACCACATTATGGCACTTGGTACTGGGCCCACTTCAAGGTCTCTCCATCCATCTGTAGTGGTAATGTCATCTCACCACTTATTATTCAGAAAGTAACTGCCTCCATCTCACACATACCCCACCCGAGATGAAACTGTATTGCTCAGAAATGGTGCAGTTCCCACTCATATGATAATGGAGGCAAGTTTCCACTTATACATCACAACCTTTCTCTTTCTCTGGCACAAATAATGCCACACTGTGTGTGTTCATCCTGTTTTCCTTTATTCATTCTGTGAAGAATAGGTCATGTTTACAGGCATGTTGGTAGACCAGGATCTCTTCAAGCAAAGAAATCTCTTAGCCTTCTATAGCTACAAACACTTAGAAAAGACATCTTTCTTACAATGTATGAGATCACATGTTTAGTTCGGCTAGTTAGTTACTACAACTGTAAGGAGAGAAAGTGATTGTAATAAAGCTGTATCTTCATCTTATTTAGCATTGAGAATTGAGGAGGACAGAGGAAAGACTGCTCTCTCAATTACACTCAGCTGGCCTAATGATTGAGCTTCCTTTACAGTAGTTTAGATGGATGTTTATATGGACATTGTAGAGAACAAGCTTTTGGTGATATTTATGGATAACTAGCGAGAACAAAGGCTTGTTTATTAATATTATTGATTTGTTTCATCTTTACCAAATCTGGGTGAGGTTAGAAATATGAAGGAAATTCTTCTTAGTAAAAAATCAGGTTAGTAAAAAATCAGGTTAAAAAATTCTCATTTTTTAAAAAAAGCCATATTTTTTATGGGCACAGTGGTACACCCCTGTAATCTCAGCTACTTGAAAAGCTGAGGCAGGAAGATCATAAGTTTTGAGCCCAGACTGCACGTTTTAAGGAGACCCTGTATCAAAATAAAAAATAAAAGGGCTAGGATAAAAAGTACAGTGCTCCTGAGTTCAATTCTGAGTAATGACATAAAACTCTATGTTCCATATACAATTAGAACACTATGACTTATTTTAAGTAGCACATCTATTTCAGAAAACCAATGTTATAATGTTTATTTTAGGTTAAGAGGTAGGACTAATTATAACCTTTCATAGCATGGTGCAGTGAAAAAGATACTAGTTATGAGTTTACAAGGTATGAGTTCTAGACGATTCTCTGCCATGAGCCCAACATGTTCATTTAATCTCTCTGACCTGAGTTTTCTCATTCATAATAACAAAGGCATGGATGAGGTATTCTCTAAGTTTGTTTTCCAGTTCTTGAGTCTATAAACCAAAGATCACCTTCCATAAAACATGTATAAGATAAAAAATGTTTCCTTTAAGACAGGGACAGCATTAGTCACTGTCAACATTCAAAGGGAAGTAGACTCATTGTGGCAAACCATATAAATCTTTGTCAGTGGCTCTGGTGCGGGAGTCCCCCAAATCCACTTTCATTTCAGACAATACATTCTCATGAATAGCCAGACAGTAAACAGAACCTGGACATTTCTTTCCTTTTTAGGCTCATTCATTCATGGAGAGCTTTACACAGCACAATATTTCCCTTCAAATAAGCTGTTTTGTTGTGGTGTAAAAATAAGAGATGAGATGAAGCAGTAATCTAACACTTTAGAGGAATACACTCTTTTTCCAAATCAGGGAGAAATCTTTATTACGAAGTGTTCTCTTTTGGTATGAATAAAAGCTGATCAATATGTAAACGTTGACATTTCTTTCCACACATTGTGGATTTTGTTGAAATAATTGGTATCCGCCTAAGTAGTATTTGTTACTTTAGCTAGTAATTACACTATTTATTTCCCCATTCTTTCTTCATCAGTTTGATCATTTTTTTTTCTCTTTGGAGGCCCCCAAATACAGAAAGAGTTACAGCAAATTTGTGAAAACAGCTTTTACATGAAGGAATGATTATATTTTCAGTTGCCAACAGAGATCTAAACCAAGGACTTGAGCGCTGAAAAAGCCACCATGCTTCACTAATTCAGTATCTACTTGCAAAATCTGTGATTGCCTAAAACTGAGTGACCTTAAATTTAAAGTTTTCCTCTGACTCTTTAGCCACTGAGTCATTCTAAGTGTGCCACAGTGTTAATTACAAATAATTGTATTCCTAATCACAGATACGGGAAACTCAGAGACCCCATAAACTTGTTGTCCTTTGCATATCCAATAATATTAAATTTGGACTATTGTTGGTTAAATTCTCCAGACAACTGAGGTCACATTTCATGTGCAATGTGATACATCTATTCAGGGCATGTAAAGGTAATGTTTAGTAACTAATTGTGCTATTCTTAGTTGACCTCCTACCTTTATCTTATGAAAGGGAGGGAGAAGATAAGGAAGATAAGATCAAGATAATATTTTCAGAGAGCTGTTGAAGGGCTCTAAGTGGAGACCAAGAAGGGCAGGGGATGGGTTGTAGGGAAACCACTTGGAGAGCTTAACTCGAAAGCTTTGAGCCTGGTATTACAGTAGCTTTGTAACTTCCCCATCCCTGAAAAAACTAATATATTAAAAGCTGGCTGATGATAGGGCAGAGAAAGGTGGGTGTGTTGGAATTAACCTGCGTGCCCAGAGGTTTTTGTTTGTTTGTTTTGCTACTTAAAATTCATCATTTTCTATAAGCAAGAAATGGGTTCTTTTGCAAAGAAAACTGGCTGGAATAAAGATCATTTTAGACATTGATGAAGACCCTCCAGAAGCACAAATACTTGAGCAAAAAAAGAGTTGGAAATGTACTACTGAATGCCAAGTTGCTAAAGAGGCAGCTAGGGGCCAATTAGGAAGATGTATTTACTCATCCCAAGAGAAATATAAATATGTCTTATGTCAAGGGTACTAATGATATGAATTTCTATGGATTATCCCTAGAAGGAAGCTCCTTAGCCAAGTAGCTTATTTTGGAAAGTGAATACAAAGAAGAGAGGGAATACATGAAAAAGAACAGGAAAGAAGGGAAGGCTACACACGTGTGTTATTGAGCTGGACTGCAGCAGCTGGGACACAAGTCCTCTATGCCCTCTTGTGAGCAAGACAGAACGTGTCTCAGAATTGTATACATGAGGGACAAACAAAACAGAAGTTTTCCAAGATGTATCAACTCCTTCACACTTGCATGTATTTCAGGTGGGCTTTCGGAGGCATCATACAAAGCAGCATCAGAAAATCCCTACCAGACAGAAACGCGTTGCATACTGGAGGTAGGGTACCACCAGGTTAATCCTGAATTTTGTGGTTTCTGTGCCAGTGATTGAAACAAAGGCCATTAAGAAGTTGTGAGACAACATAGATGAAGTATCTGATACACAGGGCCTCTCCAGTGAACCCAAAAAGCATTATCAGAGAAAAGGAAATTTTAAACTTGGCAAATCCAAACAGCGTGGATACTAGATTATCACTTTATCAAGTTAAAAAATTTCTGTTACATTTTTCTTAGCCTTTCTTTCTCCCCACAGCTCTGCTTTATTATTATTATTATATTATTATTATTATTATTATTATTATTATTACTATTTCAAGCTGCAGATGTTAATTATAAACCTGTCGTGCATTTTATGACTTGGAGGGACCAGTGGACATTTGATTGCCTAAGATGAAAAGAAAGGTCATGGATCTTGTCCTAGACATCATTTAAGAGCAAGGTAAGATCAGGCACAATATATTTAAAGGAATAGTAGGTTAAAAAATTAAGTAGCTTTATGATTATATCCAACATGACATTCTTGTTCAACAAATAGTTGTATATGTAATAAGGTTTTGCCTTTGGCCCTGATCATTTTTAACTATACTCTTCTGTGGAATGTTGGCTTTTGTGTAGAGAATAAATTAGAAGAATCCTTCTTGAATTTTATGCAGTTACTTCAACATAATGAACACCCAGAAATTTTCAAAAGCTTGGCCTCGTGCTACTATGAATACAGTCATTCCACTAAATGAAGTGTATTCCCATAGAGCCACAATAGCTCTAATCCTAGAAGCTGCTATTTAGTGGAGCAAAATGTCACAGATTAGTCGTAGGAACACTTTCTATCATCCTCTAGGATTTACCCCAGCTCTACTTTGTGTCCTTTTTACTTCAGTGACTACCGAATTCCATCCATCACTGTCCACCACTTCTCCTCCTGTGGCTTCAGTGAAGTCCTCATCTTGACACACCCCACATGCTTTCTCTTTCCCTGTCCCTTCCACTGCCGCTATCTCCAGATAGGGCTCTGCTAATGTCAAGCATTCTCTTTTCCTGACCATCTTCCTCTCATTATTTTTACCCAATCCATTATCAGTTTGTACTGGTTCTGCCATGTTACTTAGACTATCTTTCCTTATAGCAGCTTGCAGTTGATCATGAGAGATGTAGGCAAGATTCGGAAGGCAGGAATAAAACATCCAGTAAGCTAAGACGTACGTGTAATGTTTCAGGCACTGTTACAGCTCATACATGATGCCTCCAGACTCCTGGCTCATCTTGTTGGGTCATCTGAATGGCATCTCCCCCAAACACCTGAATTCCATCTCATTCTCTCTCACTGGGTCTTCTCCTCCAGCTTCCGAGTCTGAGGGCAGGTGTTCATGTTACTCCATGAAGCACTAGCTTCTGCTACAGACCAACCATTTTATCATGGAGGTAGGGGGTGCTGAGAGACAGGTGAAGGTTTCTGTCTGTCCACAGTGGGTCCCAGTTTGTCCTTGTGGATTCTGCTGTGTCCTTCTCCATTCTAGCTCATCATTGTTCTCTCCCTTTTCATGCCGAGCTTTCTATTTTTCCTTCCCAATTATTAGTCCCGTTAACCTCAAAATGACTTCAGGCCTAATACCAGATACAAATGGCGTGTGTTGGCTCAGCACTCACCCCAATTGTATGAGCTAATCATTGTAATAAAGCCTTATTTTATACCACCCATAGCGATTCTACCTTTTTAATTGAACACCAACTGATAAACATTCTCTTTCAACCCTCCTCATATCAACAAGCTGGCATTAAAATTAATCCTTACACTCCTAGCAAATACAACCTACCGTTAGCTCTTGGCTAGTCTTCATATTTCATTGCAAAACTAAAAGCCTTTAGAGATGAGGACGCCGTTATCCCTGTAGCCATATTCATAACCCTCGCAGGATTCACGCTCACCTCTTGCTCTTCTCTCTAGTGTAATGAGGAGTTCCTCCGTTTCTCTCAAAGACTGCGCCCTCCAGACCTCATCTCCTCGCATGTTCTCTTAATTCCTCTTACATCACTAACATTTTCTTTTCTGCTACACCACGACAATCAGCTCTAGCACCACTCCCTACCTTTAACAAAACTGCTCTTGACCACATATCCCCACTCCCCTGATTCCTTCATAGAGAAGCTACTCCAAAAGCTTCCTACATACATTTTATCTACTTCTTCTGGTCTAGACACCCTTGAATCCAGTCTGATGTGGCTTCTTCCCACCCTCAGCCCTCTAGTTCTCCCTGAAACTAACCTCAAAAGGTCACCAATAATTTTTCCTTTTCTGCTTATTTGAATTTTAAGCTGTATTTTATGGAGTTGGCCACTCCCTCCATTTTAGAAACTTGATTTTCTTTTCTTTTTTTTTTTTTTCTTCCACTGGTTGCTCTTTCTGTTTCATTTCTGGCTTCTCTGCCTCCATTCCATTAACAAATACTGAAATCTGTAGAGTTTTTCTGGCTTCTTTTCTACACTTATTCACCATTCTGAGATGACTTCACCTGCCTTTATGTCAATATGCTGGGAATTACCCCAGCTTTTCTTCCTTGCTAATCTTTGCCTGTTCACTGAAGATGCACACAGTATGTACAACCATCTACTTCACATTTTTCCTTTTGATGTTTCATCAGAACTACTGATCTTCCCCCATAAACCAGCTTTTGTCCAAGTCTTCCCTGTCCCAGGAATGGCATTATTTTTTATCTGATTACTAACTCTAGACAATAAACCACTATTAAATGTGATATACTACTGTAAAATATAAAGTAGATCATGTCATTCCTTCATGTAATATTCATAGTTTCTTCTACCAACCATAGAATAAAATCTAAACAAGAGCCCCATGTAATCTAGTTTCTGTCATATCTCTAACTTCATCTTGGACTATTTTTTTCAGTACTACACCTCTGTTAGGTCTAAAATTTTATTTCCAGTTTAAATATCACCTATTTAGAAAGGATATTCCTGATCACTTACTCTAAGTAAGTCCTGATATTTTAATATAACAAGACCCTGATCATTTCTTTCCTAGACGTATAGAAATATGTATTTATTTGGGGAAATAAGCTTATTTAAAATGAAATTGTTGACATACTTATTCTTGGCCTCACCCATTAGAATGTAAGCTCCATGAAGACACTCTAAGTATCACACTATGGTACATCAAGTCACTCTACATAGTGTTTGGTGCTAGTTAACATAATAATAACATATTAATAATATAATAATAACATAACATAATAAATATTGAATTAAAGAATAAATGGTATATCTCATTTTAAAAGACCCTGGATTGTGCCTACACAGGTTGGACTTCTTGGAGCCCTTAACAGGTCTTTTGAGATTTGTGATAAAACTGTAGTAGGAACGATAGACTAAAGATAGAGACCTTTTTATGCAAAGGTCTCAGAAGGTTAGTGCTTTGTGTGACATGCTTATGCTCTTTTAGCATTCTAAATCAGCTTAATCATTTATCACAAATGATCAACATTTTTCTCACTGAAAAATTAAAATTACTAAATCCATTTCAAGCTCTCTCCTGGTGCATTATTTTTTTCCTTATGAGCTGGAAGCTCCTTCAACACCACAGTCAACTTACCACCCCAGATACACCATGGGAGCTGTTGGGAGAAGACTTGCTTTTCTGAAATAGATTATTTTCATAAAGATGGACTTTCTTTTGTAATGTAATGTGTCACTTAATTTTTGGTTTTCTTATATAGGGGAGTATTTCTAAATATATTCCATTTGCTTTGGTCCTTGCAGTTGGTTTTTCAGCCATGGGGTGATCAAACATTTACTCTAGCTAGTGAATTTCAATCCCTTTCTGAATGTGATCCACCTAATAAGCACAAACAAAATAGCTAAAGGATATACACAAAAGAAAAATGAGAAAGAAATTTAAACGTTATGCTACCAAAATTCAACTAAATAAAAAGGAAGACAGTGATGCAGGATATGAAGGACAAAAAAAAGATATTAAACATATACAAACAAGTAGGAGAGTGACAGAAATAAGTCTTTTTATTAATAATCATTTAAGATATGAATGTATTAAATTCTCCAATCCAAAGACCTTGGGAGGATGGATTAAAAATAAGTATGACTGCACTATGTGCTTCTACAGGAGACTCACTTTAGATCTAAAGATGCAAATAGGTTGAAAATGATGTGAAAGGAAAGAGGTATTTCATGCAAATAGTAGATGAAAATGTGGTTGTAGTCTTATCAGACAAAAGCAAAACCAATGACAAGATATACCCAAGGACATAATAGATTGATACTGGCTAGAACAACCAGACCAAAGATATGTGAGGATATCAAGGACTTGAACAGGGCAATAAACCAACCACATCCAACACATCTCAAAACAATCTGCCCACAACAATAGAATAAATGTTTTTCCCAAATGCATCTGGGTCATTTTCCAGTAAAGGTCATATTAAATCTCAGTGGATTTAAAATGATAGATACCATACAAAGCAGTTTCTCTAATCATGATGAGATAAAGTTAGAAATTACCAATAGGAAGAAAACTGAAAAAAATCTGTGGACTAATTTGACTTTATAATTTAAGAAACTAGAAAAAACAGAAAAATCTCAACCTAAAGTCAGCAGAAGAGAAATAGCAAAGATTAGAGCAGAGATAAATAAAATAGCAAATAGAAAAAAATACAGAAAATAGTGAAGCTCAAGTTAGTTTGAAATGATCAAAAAATTGACAAAACTTTGTCTACATTAAAGAAAGAGAGGGGAGAGGAGAGGAGAGGAGGGGAGGGGAGAGGAGAGGAAAGGAAAGGAGAGGAGAGGAGAGGAGGGTGGAGAGACTGAGAAGACTGTAAATTACAAAAGTCAGACATGATGCCACCTATATTATTACCAGTTTTACAGAAATAAAAAAGACTATAAGAGAGCACTATGGATAATTATCTGCCAGCAGTTTGAATAATCTAAATGAAATGGACAATTCCTGGAAATACCAAGCCGCCAATAGTACACCACAAAGAAATTTAAATAAAATCTTAATAGGACTCTACAGTATCTAGTATAGAGACTGAATCACTAATTTAATTTTATTTTGAGGAAAAAAATAAAAACAATAATACAGAATTTTAAAACAGGATAATAGGAAATTAACAATGGTGGTTATATAGCTTATTTTTATCTTCAAAGTAGTTGCTCAAATTATAAGATATGGGCATGCCAATACTAATTTAAAACTCTCCAAAAAAGAAAATTTCTAGATCTGATGGACTTACTGGAGAAGTCTATCAAAAATTTAAGAAAGAACCAACACCTTCTCAAAATTTCCAAAACAAAATTGAAAAGGAGGAACATTCCCTAACTTATTCTATATGGCCAAAATGACCCTCATACCAAAGCCAAAGACATAATTTTTTAAAAGAAAATTATAGAAAAAATCTCAGGCTAGAGATATAGCTCAGGGGTGCAGTGCCTGCCTGGTAAATGCAAGGTCCTGAGTTTGATTGCCAGTACCAAAAAAAAACAAAACAAAAAAACCCCAAAATCTGCTATGAACATTGATATATAAATCCTCAACAAAATATTAAACAATTTAGTAGCACATTAAAAGGATTAAACAGTATGGCCAAGGTTAACTCCAGGATTTATTCCTAAAACACAAGGCTAGTTCAACATCTGAAACTCAATGTAATATGCTACATTAACCAAATGAAAGAAACAATTGCATGATCTTATCAATCAATATCAAATAATCATTTGATAAAACTTAGTGCCCTTCCATAATGAAAATTCAAGTAGAAATAGAAACTCCCTCAACATAATAAAAAGGCACATAAGAAATACCCAAAATGAATATTAAATTCATTAGGTGAAACACTGAAAGCTTTTCTTCTGAGATCAAGAAGGCAAAAATTCCTACTTTCACAACTTCTATTCAGTTTTGTACTTGAAGTCCTAAGTGGAAGTAAGAAACAAAAGGCATCCAAATTAGAAAGGGAGAAGTGAAATTATCTCTATTTACAGACAATATAATTTTTTATGTAGATAATTCTAAAGATTTCATCAAAACGCTATTACAATAAATAAAGATAGCAATCTAGCAAAATAAAAGTCAACAAAAACAGCTGAATTTCTATACACTAACAATGAATGAAACAAAAATGAAGTTAAAGCAATTCTATTTACAATATAATAAAAAGAATGAAATATTTAGAAACAAACTTAACCAACAAGGTAAAAGACTTGTACAATGAAAGCTCCAAAACACTGCTAAAAAAGAAAACAGAGAGAAGATATAAATAGCTGAGAAGACATCCCATATTCATGAATTGAAAGATCTGATTTTTTTAGGATATTGATACTACCCAAAACAATCTGTAGGTTTAATGTAATCCCTATCAAAAGCCCAATAATATTGTTTGCAGTAAAGGGTGCCTATCCTAAAATTCATATGGAACCTCAAGAGATCTAGAGTAGCCAAAACAATCCTGAGAAAAGAACAAAGCTGGAAGATTCATATTTCTTTTTTTTTTTTTTTTTTTTTGGTTTTTTCTCCGGTACCGGGAACCGAACTCACGACCTTGCGCTTGCCAGGCAGGCGCTTTTTGCTGCTGAGCTAAATCCCCAGCCCCAGATTCATATTTCTTGATTCCAAATCTTGCTACAAAGCTAAGTAATCAAGAAGGGGTGGTGATGGCAAAAATACAGACACATAAACCAACCAGATTCAAATAGTTTAAAAAATACCCTTTCATATAGGGTCAAATGATTTTCAATAAGAATGTCAGCATCATTCCACATGAAAAACAATCTTCAATAAATGATAATGAGAAAGTTACATGAAAAAAAATGAGGTTGGAACCTTACTTAATACCATTTACAAAAATTAATTCAAAATTAATCTATGACCTAAATGTAAGACCTGAAACTACAAAAACTGGAAGAAAATATAGAACAAAAGCTTCATGATATCAGATTTGGTTTCTTCGATATGACAACAGAAGCACAGGCAACAAAAGAAATAAATTGACTTCCTAAAACTTTAAATAATTGAACATTAAGAGAGAGTAAAAGGGCAACACACAGAAGGGAAAAAATATTTGTAAACTAAATGTACTACTAGGCTTAATATCTAGAATGTATAAGTAACTTATAAATCCCAAAAATAATTTAAAAATGGACCAAGGATTGAAATAAACATCTCTCCAAGGAAATTTCTTTTTTTTGTTTGTTTTTTTTTCCCAGTACCGGCAATCAAACCCACGACCTTGTGTTTGCCACGCAGGCGCTGTGCCGCTGAGCTAAATCCCCAATCCTTTCCAAGGAAATTTCAACGATTGTCTATACCTGATGCCGGGGGTAGAAATAAATTTTTCAGGGAGATTTTATCATATGAGATTTGAATCAAATTTCTTTAAAATGTGTGTGTCCCTCAATCCAGTAATCTTTAAAAAAAAAAAAAAAAGCCTTCAAGAAAAGCTGTGACTTCTGAGTAAGCATATCTATCTGAATGGGCTCTTAACTGCTTTATAATAGCTAAAAAAATTAAAACTTAAAAATCTAAACCTTAGTAATACAGTACTTGAGTATTATTTCCACATGGTGAAATATTATGGTCATCCTAAATCATATTGGCAACCTCATTTATTCACTTAAGAAACTAATTACAGTATATCGATAAGTTTTAAAGCATGCTAACGTGGTATATGCCATATTGCTACTCTGCACAAGTCTAGCAGTCATAGCCTACTGGGTAGACAGACACTGTGTGACAACATTTTGTTCGGTGAAAGTCCTAATGTGCATAGAAAGGAGTAATCCCTGGATATTTGGATTATGGCTGAATTTTATTTTCTCATGTGTTTATGAGCTTTCCAGTAAAAAGAAGTTTTGCAAGCATTCAAAGACTTCAGCATTTAGAATGAATTATTTTGTGATAAGAAACAATATATATATAATAGACAAAAAGTTATTCCTGCACATAAACTATGTCAACACATCAAAAGTGATTTGATTGAACAAAGTGAAATGAGAAGTGCTTTATTTTTTTCCAAGCTTTAAAAAATGTACCTAAGACATATGAAATTAAGTTTAATTGAAATTTTGATTTCTTTTTAAACAGATGAGAGTACATCCTAGAAGTGTCATCAACACAGATGCATGGCTTTGGTGCATAGTTGTGCCTGCATATCTGTATTCACGAACTTATAGCTGGACATTCGATGCACACATGCTAAACATATTTCAGAACATTGATTTGTAAAGACTTTGTAAAATAACTTTACTCCTAAAGCCATTAGAGAATCATTCTCCTTAGAATTAAGCCATAAATTACCATAAGTCAAGAACAGGGTTAGAAATCCTTCCCAATAAAAGTCCATAGACTTTTCTAACATTATTGTTAGAATAGCCCAATAGCCATTTTCTGCTTTTCCTCACTGACAGAATCCCACTTTATTCAGGTATTGGACAGTCTCTTACTCCAGGAAGGATGGATCAGCCCAAGGCCCAGGAGATGAACACTGATTTATCTAAAACCAATCATGGTGATTTCATTACTGCTGTCAGTTACTATTTCAAGAATGAACATGAAACACACTTGTCAGAATCACACAAGTGAAACTTATTGAGGGAGCTTCTGGGAAATTTTGTTATTCTTCAAGATGGACTCAAGAAGCACCATGCCCCTTTCTCCTCTTCCTGCCTTTTAATGCTGTCTCCTATGGTGGAAGTATATATGGTGTGACTTCACAAAATGCAGTTTATTTTCTATAGAAGGTGAAGGAATGAAAGAATGGAAGGAAGCCAGGCCCTTGATGATATCATTGAATGACTGAACTATCAAGTTCCAGAATTTTCCTGCCTATGGACTTATCAACTGAGATAATATTTTCCTTATTGTTTAAATCACACTGGCTTGAATCATCCACAATGTGCAGTTAAGGTCACTCTAACTGACACAGCATCTAACAACACCTACACCTCACTTAACAACTTTAGGTTTTCTGGGGCTGGGGATTTAGCTCAGAGGCAAAGCGCCTGCCTGGCAAGAGCAAGGTCGTGAGTTCGGTTCCCGGTACCGGAGGGATAAAAAGAAAAAAAAAACATAAAAAAACAACAACTTTAGGTTTTCTTAGAGCCAATGTTGCAGTCTGAAGGTATTTAAATAAAATAATACTTTTATTAATTTTAATGAAGAAAATAATGAGTCAAAGTGAGCCATTTTAACTCAGGAGATTCAAATAATTTCACAGGTTGAAAAATCTATAAGACCATATAAATAACAATAGAATAGCAAATAAATACAATTTCTACACAAAATGTAAGATAATGAAGTGAAGGTTTATTATACTCACTAAAGGTGATAACAGTAGTTATAGTTGGAAAATGAATGCATAAGTGTTGCAGATAAGGTCTCCTTCAAGGAAAGAGATTCTGAAATAGATTAGCAAGCCAAAGGTTTATCAAGGAGTTATCCCAAGATCAATAGTCTGTGAAAGGGAAAGAAAAGAAGCAAGTTGGGCATAGGGGTCTCAAAAAATTCCTGAGCCAAGTCCATTAGTAGCACTGGAATTGGGGTGGTCCTCCCAATTATCCTGCTGGAATGAAGGGGCTAGAATTTTACCCACCCTAACTTAACCAGTCATGTTCCTCCATGCAGCATATAGTCACTACCTTGATCAAAGTAATGCTCTTCAACCTGGGACAATTCCTAGACAGCAACGCACTCTGAGACCTGTCAGTAGAGTTCACTCCCAAATATTAGGTAATAACCCTTCACTACCAAAGGGAAACCTAGTTTGTCCGTCACAATGTGCGTGATAATGGAGATTTTTTGGAAGGTGATGAAATGTCAAGTGGCTGATTTCCATGCACATATTCAACATCAGAATAATACAGCTTTATCTTGATTATTTTTTATTTGAAACTTTGACCAAAAAATTTTTAAAAAGTAAAGTTGAGTTTGGAACATGTGGAATTAGCATAACAGAAAATGTTGCATGTTGTTTCCTTCTTGTTGTCTCTCATACACAAAGTAAAATTTAGGGGTTCATCCAAACATGGCATAAAGCTCTACATTTCATCTTTGACTAGACAGTATTATGTTGAATAAATCAGTAAATATGACTTTACCTAAACAAAAATCAAAAAATAAGCCCAAAGCATATTTATGTAGGGGTTTGGGAGTTAAAACTTGTTACACGAATAGAGGAATTGTTTGATAAATTGCATAGGCTTTTGAGTGTTCTTATGGTGAAAATCCTGTAACCAAATAGTCATTACATGTAATAAGTTTGTATACAATGTGTCCTCACCATACATTCATGAAGCATGTCTCCAAATGTTAAATATTTAAATTTTCTTCCATTTTCTACAGCTGTCCATAAATCATCATTCACTTCTCTGCAGATGGTATTGAAAGCATGGAGTTAAAGTACTATCTTGAAGCGGTTGCTTTAGTTGACCAGTTAGTGTGTTGTTCTTCTATGGGATTCGTAGGCAGCAAAGACACATTCAAATATAACATCACTAGGTTGAGTTTATGACAAAAAGCAATATCCAGGCAGGGTTAACTTGACCCTGAACACTCTAAAAAACAAATTATGCAAAAAGAGGACCATGCAATGCCAAATAAAGGTTGAAAATACACTAGGGTCACTCATCTAACCACAAACATCTCTCTTGGCATCACAGACTCAAGCTCTGTTGACTCACTACCCACAATGCTCCACTTGCTGATGACTTACCCCCTTAGACATAGACCAAATTCTAAGTACCTTTATAAAAGGGCTGCTGAGAGAAGAACAAGAAGACTAGATTCTGGACACTAAGCCTACAAAGAGAAATATTGGAAAGAGGATTACACAGTAGCCCTTCACCCAAAAGATTCTGTCTCTCCCAAGACTTAGTCAAGCTCAGTGTGAAAGCGACCTCCAGCAGCTAATTGGTATTGCAGTGCTTCTCAGCTGTGACCTGAAAGTGGGGGAGGGTGTTAAAGCCAAATAAAGTGACAGAAAGAAATTCCCATCCCAGGCCTACGGTTGTCTGGCGTGCATTTTCTATACTGCATGCACACAAACAGCTCTTCTTGGGTGGTGGTTTAATGTCTCTATACCTTCAATTGCAATTACACTGAATGGAGCCGCAACAAATCTTCGTAATGCCAATCTCATCTTTCCACCTCATTGACAGCTCAGGAAATGCATCTGAAATTCATAGTAGCCTCATAGCCTATGGCAACAGAAATCCATGCTGCTAAAATTTTATTTTAGAATTCAAGCTGGTTTTCCTCAGTTTAGGATGCTCTGGTTTTTAATCTTTTGCTGCCTACCACACTGTATCAAAATAACCAGCCAATATTGTTCAACTGTCAGGGGCCTCAGCTGCCTCTGAATTTTATCAGTACAAATAAATACTGGAGCATGTTACAAATAATCCCGATAGATTGGAGCTAACATTAATAGAATTAAGAGCAGAGCACGGGGGAAATGTGTATGAACTTTATGACTTGACTACTTCCCTTTCCTTTGCTGACTTGAAAAATGGTTGAATAGATATTCAGACTGATTTAATGTTTAGGCTGATAGGGAAGCTAGGCTGCTCCCAAATCTGTGCAATAGAGAGAGAAACAGAGAGAGACAGAGAGAGTCAGACAGAGAGAGTCAGACAGAGAGAGGAACAGAGAGACAGAGAGAGAGAGAGAGAGAGAGAGAGAGAGAGAGAGAGAGAGGGAGAGATTTTAAAATCCCAGAAAAAGAGAAATTTCCAAATTAATGGCATTGCCCAAATGCCTTGGCTCCCTGCACCCCACCAGGAAGGTTTATTATTTTCTGGTAAAATGTTGCTCGGATGGGGAGTGGTAGTCAGCGATGCGTCAGAGCTGCTCTTTGAACACATTAAAAAGCTGAATGCACAACAAAGAACAGATGTTCCAGCATGCCTTATTTATGCACCCATCAGCAATCTTCCAGTGACCACAAAACACAGCCTTTTTTCCCCTCCTCCTCTCCATAATATTATTTTCTGATAAACTCACCCTGTTGGTTAATTTATTTATTTTTGGCCCTAACTGAACTCTTAGATAATTGTCTATGTGCGTGTGCATAAGTGTGCTTGTGTGTGTTTGTGTGTGTGTGCGATTTGAAAGTCTGCCTCCATCAAAGCTGAATTCTATTGAACTGTGGAACAGGTGTGGATTCTGCAATTAGATCACATTTCAGAGAGAGAGATACTGAGGGTTATAATGGCGGTGAATTCTTCACAGTCGAATGCAGCACCATAGCGACCAGCAAAAATGAAGGAGAAAAGATATTAGTATTAGGGGCTATTATTTTTAGTTTATGGGATCATCTAATCGAACACAACCCTAAGGCACTGTGAACCTGTGTTTGGGACTTACCAGCTGTAAAGCAAACTTGTTTTACTGGCACATATCTGAAATGCCTCAATTGCCCACCCTCTCTGCTCTCAATTGGAATGGAAACAGTGATTAGGAAGTGAGATATAATGCAGATTAAATGTTATGATGGACCAAGATCCTGTTGGGTTATTAAAACCCATTTGCTGTCGCTTGTTTTAAAGGGATAGCACCTTTATTTAAGCCTCCAGCTTTAGAGATTTTAGCTTTAAAGGTGGGAGGTAAAGTACTGAGGAGGAAGGCTAGGTAGTGAAAAAGAATTTAGAATCTAAAAAAACCAAACAAACAAGAATATTCCCTCTTCCTACACAAGAAGTCTGCAGTTTTCAATGAGTGAATCTAATCTGTGACCTCAATTTGAGCTTCAGAAAAATATGATACATTATTACAGAAAATATCCCCACAACTCCGTTTAATACTGAAAGCAAATAGTGCAAACAATTCACACAACAATATCTGGTCAGTTTTGGTACTGCTGGCTCTGAGTAGCAATTCCTTAAATACATTTTCCACCAAGTTGGAAATATTTGGGACTAAACCCAGTAGTGTAAAATCAGCCTCTGGGAGAGTTCCGGCTGTTCCCTGGGGCGTCTGCGAACGGTGCTGCAGAATGGCTGGCGGCAGCTGCTGTCCCTACAAGAATAAAGGAAGCCAGACAACGGAGGGAGAGGTTAGCACAAAAATAAGTCAGAGGCATTCTATGAACATATCAGGGATCTGGGCTCAATAGCAAGAGATGTGGGTAGCTTAGTAGGGTAGAGAGTCCCCCGTTCTATGGGCACAGGGCACAGAGCTCAGAATGAGAACTTTCACTCTTTATCCAAGAGTCTTTGAGCCCCGATGGCTCACGCTCTGGGATCAGCACCATGGGATCTGGAATCGCAGCCAACATACTGCCAAGGCCAGAATTCTTTTTCTGGTGCCAAAATGAACTCTTCTGATAAAAAGTCTAAGTGATGGGAAATGTTCTTGTTGTCCACAGGGCTCCATGCTGAGAAATCTATTACTGGGAGAAGTTTCTCCTTTGTATAGGTGGCCTAACCAAGACTGCTGGCAGAAAAACCAGATATTCTGGCTAAGAAACAGTAAAACAAAAGCGATGGCAAATGAATACCAATCAAAAACTATAGCTTTTCTGCTACCAACCAACTCATTAATTTTCTAGCCGCCAAATTCTGTTTGCTATTTCTCTGTCAGTTAGGCAAAACAGTTCCCTTCTTATTAATTACCTGAACCTAGCCACACAGCCCTGAACTGGTAAATCACTTCCCCTCTTTAGTTTACTTAGGTTTCTGTGAAGTGAGGAGTAGAATTGGAATTGAGAACTCTTGACAAACAAAGTGTCAGTTAAGAACTGGAGGAGCTGTTTCCCAATGTGGGAGTGGGGCATGACCAAGCCCAAGCTCAGGGAGCACTCTTCTTGCTTAGTAGTGCACATAAGCAACCTCTACTGAATTACAAAGCTGCTCAGAAGCAGTTGTAACATGTTCACAACTCAACAATACTGAACATCCCTTTTAATAGAAAAGGTAACTCAATATCTGGGGAGGGAGTGGGCCAGGGCGAGGAAAGGATATACTAGCAACATGCAAGATCATGGCTGCAGGTTCTAGGATCCTGGCATCATGGTCTCAGCTGAGAGGAGACCTTATCTCCATGAGGCTAGGCATTACATGGATAGCCCTTTTTCACTGTATTGGTTGAAATGCTTATTCAGTGTCTTAGTGTCTCAGATTTTGCTTCATCTTTTCAGTCTCTAATGGGCAGTGGAACCAAGGTTTGCAATGAGATACAGCCCTTTTATTGGTTTTGAAGGGAACTTACTATTATTCATTCAATTAGCCATATCAAAATGCTAAAAATTAGATGGGGAATCTATATAAAGTATTAGTCTTATTATAGTATAGTATTAATCTTATTGTTTTATCATTTTGCTCATCCAAGTTTCATACAAGTTCAATTCCATTCTGGGTCTTATCCAATCACCATATTGAGTGTTTACCTTTAAATCTTTTAAAATGTACTTTCTTATATTTTCTTTTGTTTTTAAAAATAGCCTTTTAACAAAAAAATGTAGTCAAATCTTCCCCATATTGACACTATAACAATGTCTTTCTTAGCTGAAGTAATGGGAGAGAAATGGCAGCATTACTTATTGTTATTGACATGGTGATGACTCCTTTGCAGATGTTACAATGTCAATGTTTTGCAGCAAATTTGCATTGTGGCTTTAACATGCTTTGGTACACCTTGCCATTTAGTCATCTGAGAGAGCACTGACAAGAGACATGGCACCCTGTGTTGGCAGAATGTTGAAGCTACTGCCTGCAAGCTGTGGAAATGAAGAAGTCACACCACATAATTCTGATTGAAAGCTAGATATCATGGGACCAAGTGATCCAAACGAGATGCAAATCACAGCCTGTGAACCAGAAGAATTCAGTAGCTCTTTGGTAATTGGTGCGGCAATAAACTAGTGATAGAGTTAACTTGGAATCATATTCTTTGCCTGGAAAAGGAAGTTGGATTTATAAAGGCATAGTTTGACTGACAAACAAAGAAATATCCTTTCTTAAAACAAAAATTTTCATCTAAATTTAACTTATCTTACTCACCCTTCCAAAGGACCTAATACATACTAAGGATAAAGCAACAAAGTATGCTTCCAGTGCTAACCTAATGCATAACAAAGTGAACAGCTGGTTATTGGCAAATATCTTTCAAATGGATCCATATTGGAATTTCTGAAGGGTGCCTTTGACATTATATTTCAGTTCCCTTGAGTATAGGAGAGGGCCTCAGCTTCAATATGCTCTAAATTAGGATAAATATACTAATCTAAGTATAAGGTGTGAATAATATGTAATTAGGCTTTAGCTCTCAATTCTTAAATTACAGTAAAGCTATTTCACTCATACACACTGAGATGAAATCAACAAAATAAGTGGCTAAGACATTTGGTCCAAAGGTATGTAAATAAATGCAAATTTTCTTCTGGCTAGTAGTGTGTTTAATAAATTATATTGGTGACCCTAGTGGCAGAATGCTGACCAGATGGGTCATGCTTACTGACGGCCATCACTCCAGACCTTATTCCCAATCACTGACAATCTAGCTGCTAAGGAGCTATTTTTCTTTTAAAATACATGTAGAGGGAAAAAGGGGGAAATTTTATATTAATGACATGATAATGACATTGTGAAAATAAAACGCTGATGACATATCCACTGTGGGAATAATATGTCTTCAGGCTAACAAAAGCAGCTTACCTATTTAACTTATTAGAGTATTCTATAAACATATTTGAAATGAGCAAGTCAGTTTATCCAGAAATAAAACAATGCTACATTTTCTTTTATGCATATGAATACAGAAGATGCTAATTGTTCACCTAAAATATGCCAAAAAACTGATAGAAATACATCTACAATAAAACTAGAACAATATAATTTTGGGTACCTGCATGATATTCCAGTGAATCATCCCTAAAGACTTTTTAAAAGAAGATAGAGTTCTGATTCTATGTTCGACACTAATTTTCTACAGAGTTGGGCAAACTTGGTTCCTTCGTTCCCTTTCATCAAAAAGAGTCAAGACCAATTATTTGAGTGGAGTGTAAAGTGCATAGGTGTGAGTTAAACAACTTTGGAATCACATAGATAAAAGGTTTTCTCTCCTGCAATGCCATTATTATTAATATTATCACCATCATCATTATTTATGCTCCCAGCACACGTATTGTGAAAATGTGTTATTCGCGTAACTGCTATGCCCTCGCCATGTCATTTGCAAAATCACCATGTTCTTCTCACAGAAATGTCACTGAAATGTCATTTTTACAATCGCTGCATTATGAATCCGCTATAACTTGAATTGCTTTACAATGAAAATGCAATTTCTTAGCAATTAAAATTATTCCACCCACCCCAGTCAAATAATAGAAAATCGCCTTCCTGTGCAATGTTGCTCACAGTGCACTAAAGAATACTGAAAACTCAACAGACTTCTCACATGTCAGAGATGGTCTATGTCTTGGCCACACCAGTGGTTGTACTCTCCTGTACGTGGCTGCTCCGACATCTGATCTGTACTAGCGCAGCATATACTAAAACACGTACAAGGTGGGAAGATTATACTGATTCTTTCTGAGTCCATCCAGAACCCAAACTACATCTAAGTTTACAGTTATAACAATAGTAGATTAAAGTACATAAGAAATGAGTGTCAGTTTTTCTCATGAGAACTTATTTTTATAAATGCAAATCATTATCATTACGTTTACTTAAATCACCTCTGGTATTAATTATAAGTTTTTTTCATATACTGTTCATTTGATATGCATTAGTATCATCATTAATAAGAATGCAGCATCGTTCAAAGCATACCACAAGTTGTCAACATGCTGTTCCTATGAGGAAATTATTAATGGGCTTAGCATGATACTTGGAGAGATTTTTAAAGGCTCATTCAAAGACTCAGTCACTTATTTTCAAAAGAATTCCTGCATGGAAACTCAAGATGTAAATGGCTAAAATGTAGGGCAGTAGGGGTTGCTTAGGATGAGACTGGGCATAAATCATTAGAAATAAGAGAGTATACATATTTATAACCAAAACAGCCAGGATATAGCCAGGAAAACAGCAGCATGGCATTTTTTACTTTCTCTCAAACCATCACTTGAGTTAAGTAGTTGTGATTGGCACCAACTTTCAGGCAAAAGCAGACTATGTGAGTGCTATAGGTCCAAAAGTGAGAACAGTTCTTTGGACAGGTGAAGAATCAGGATAAATGGGGCAGCATTCATGCAGGAAACATGGTATCGGGGGTACCTCATCTGGAAGCACATCCAGCTTCTCAAAAACCATATAAAATGTGGTCCTGTGTCAAAGCCAGAGTCTTCATACAGGTAAGGAGGTATTTTAGGACAGAAAAAAATGAGCAGATAATAAAAAATTCACAAATGTTTTAGAAATTCCAACATGATAAAAGAGATGAACAGAACTTACTCTTGAGGAAATAAAGCTAATAAAATACTCAAAAAGGGGAGACAGCTTTAAATACATTAGATATCCATTAGAGAGATTTCAAATACATTACAAATATGAAAACTCTAAAAATGACACTTTTGTTTGTTTGTTTGTTTGTTTGTTTTTCCAGTACTGGGAATTGAACTCATGACCTTGTGCTTGCCAGGTAGGTGCTGTGCTGCTGAGCTAAATCTCCAGCCCCTTCAAATGACACTTTAATATCAAAATTAAAGCATCATTATATGAACTGAATAGTAGGATCAATGCAGATGAAGAGTAAATCAGTGAACAGTAAGATTAAAATTCAAGAAACAATTGAGACTTCAGACTAAATGGTCTCTCACTGAATGCCAAGCGGGATAGATAATAATAATTTTTTAAAAGTTCAAAAAAGAGCAAAACTAGAAAAACATTTCATGATCTCCTGTATATGTGGAATCTAAAAATGTCAAACTCTTAGAAGTAAAGAGAAAAGTATTTACTAGAAGCCTGGGATGGAGGTGGAGTTGAGGAATGGGGAAATGTTGATCAAAGGGTGCAGTGTTTCACTTAGACAAGAGAAATAAATGCTTATCAATTGCACAGCAAAGTAGCTATCGTTAATAACAACATAGTGTTTGTTTCAAACTTACTAACCAAACAGATTCTGAATGTTCTTATAACAAAGAAATGGTAAGTACATGAGGTGGTATATATCTTAGTTAGGCTGATTTTCCCGTTCCACACTCTCTACACAAATCAATGCATCACACCATATCCCACAAATAGGTACACTGGTTGTGCCTTGGTTCACCAGCTTAATTCATTCCATGACACTGGGGAAGACGGCCACAGTCGTGTTTGTTACCTAATGTGGAGTTCTCAAAAGGAAGCAAAATTTTGTGAAATACTTCTGTTTGAGAAATGAATTGTTTGTGAACACAAGCGTTCATGAACCATGGTATACTGTACAACTATATTTATCAAAAAAGTGGGTGGGGAAATAAAAATGAAAACAAAATCAGATTGGAGGTTTTTAATAGCAAGAGTCGATCAAAGTTTGGGGAGAAAATTGTTTTGTATATAAGTTCTATATCTAGCAAACTAGCACTCAGTAGAAAGACAAAAATTAAAGATTTTATCATGTATAAACACAAACATTCTAACAAAGTAAAATATGAACCCCTAGAAAAGCAAAATGGGAGGCATAAGAAACGCTGGTGAATAAAGAAAACATACTCTTACTTAAATCAAAAGACAATTTAATATATATTGCAAAGTAGTTAACAATTTGGAACTAAAACATCTCAACATGTGAGAAATGAAAATAAACAGTCTGACTCCATTTTTGACATTTGACTACTGGTAGTTTCTCTCTTCCACCTTTCCCTTTTTACCCAACATCTGAGCAAGCTGATAAGATGCTTCAGACTGTCCTTCCTTTAGGGCTAGCGGGAAGTTCAAACCACATAGGCTCTGCCAGCGTACAAGTCTTACTCCAGCAGCAACTCTTGATTACAGGAGAAGTTCAGCCTGTGTCCTTTCCCTATTCTCGAGCTGTGTTTGGACCAGCGAGAATCCCTGGTGCTTTCCCCAGAAAGCCTCATCATGTGAATAATAAACCTTTTCACATCGTGTTGGTGGGTATGCGGTGTCAGCAGTCTTGATGCCCAAACCAGGTTTTGGGTGGGCGGTCCATACCACTTCTACAGGGTGACCACGCTAAGTGCGAGGTAAGGAACGGGGTTGAGTAAGATGAGGAAAATTATACAGATAGCAGTTAACTCTAGAGATCGATATTTTTAAATCAGTACATATACATGTTACTAACTAGAACACTTAAATTCAAAATCCTTAGATAAAAATTGGAACATAAACCATTTCATTCAAAAAGAAAGCAAAAAGTGAGAAAAATAGATCATTTTAAAACAACAAAATTAAGAAACAAATCCATAAGGCAACAAATATAACGAATCAAAGCCTCAATCAACAACTGAGAGGCTCTTAGATTGGGGTAGAAAGAAAATCTATTTCTGTGCTGACAGATACTGATAAGACCAAATTTTATTTAAAAGGACAAAAATAAGATCTTCTGTGGCAAATACTAACAACAAGAACATGTGACAGTATTAGATAATATTAAATAGCATTTTAATGAAAGAAGTCTTTTAATATTGTATTATGGATGTTAATGTTCAGTTATAAATATTACAAAATTTTTCTTTAAGACAACTTTGTAACTTTTAACTGTTTTTATAATCACTTATTGTAGTCATATTCTTAACATTCACAAAATTCACTTTTGGACATTAGAATTTTGTGCCTCCAGTTATGGTCTTTGTGTGTTTGTTTTTAATTTTATTTTTTATTATAAGAGAATAAAAAATATGAAACAAAAACAGTAAAAATGATACAGAATTTCAAAACAAGATGATAGGAAATAAAAAATGGTTGTTAGTTTGTATATTATTATCTTCAAAGTAGTTAAAAGAGTAAATAAAATCTGAGAGGTATAATAGATATTGTGAAAGGGAAACTGCTCAAAAGGAAAGAACAACTGGGATGGAGAAAAGGAGAAAAGTGAGAGAGAGAGACAGAGAGACAGAGAGAGAGAGAGAGACAGAGACAGAGAGACAGAGAGAGACAGAGACAGAGAGAGAGAGAGAGAGAGAGGGAGAGAGAGAGAAAGAAAGAAAAAGAAAGAAAGAAAGAAAGAAAGAAAGAAAGAAAGAAAGAAAGAAAAAAAGAAAAAAGAAAGAAGAAAAGAAAGAAAGAGAAAGAAAGAAAGAAAGAAAGACAGAGAAAGAAAGAAAGAAAGAAAGAAAGAAAGAAAGAAAGAAAGAAAGAAAAAAGAAAGAAGAAAAGAAAGAAAGAGAAAGAAAGAAAGAAGAAAAGAAAGAAAGAGAAAGAAAGAAAGAAAGAAGGAAGGAAAGAAAGAAAGAAAGAGAAAGAAAGAAAGAAAGAAAGAAAGAAGGAAGGAAAGAAAGAAAGAAAGAGAAAGAAAGAAAGAAAGAAAGAAAGAAAGAAAGAAAGAAAGAAAGAAAAAAGAAAGAAAAGAAAATATATATAGATACAATATAGCTAAGATACTTGTACTCCTAATTTCTATCAGTTTATTGAAAGGAACAGTTAATGTTTAATTGTTTGATCAATACTGGGTAATATTAGATGAAATGCAACTTAATAGTAAAGAGTATGCCTTATTTTGACATAAAGTATGATATACAAAAAATTACTAAGTATTTTCTTTTGCATACAAAATCTTTATGCAAACATACTGTGGAAAGCAGAACTTCACAATAAATTCAAACAAACTTTTAAAAAGTAGCTCTGTACATGTTCTAACTCCCACAAAGAGTATAATCATTATGTACTAAAAACATATACTAACAAAAATAAAATAGCACAAACACTGGAGTTGATGTGCCTGAGTTCAAATGCCTTTCCTGCCACTTATTAGGGTGAGATTTGGGAGAAGTTATCCCATCTACTGTGCCTCATTTTCTGTACTGGAAAATGGGGAGTATAAAAAGAGAGCTGTGAGGATTGAGTTAAATATATTTACTTAAAATATTTTAAGGGCATTAGAGATAGCTGGAAAATTGTATCAAATTGTTATCAGAGATTATCCATAGAGTGAGAAGTAGGCAGGAGCACTGAACAGGGGCGTTGCCTTCTTGACTCACATACCTTTGCATTTTGTTCTAGAATGTATTTTTATTTAGTTATTTTAAAAATACAGATGTACAAGAAATTATACACTACACAAGTCATAAATCAGGAAGAATAGGTTCAAAGTCCCAACTCAGTTACTTCTTCTTGCTTCTCCATATTCCTTTGCGGGAGTCCCAGTCCCTGGGTAAGTAAGAGAGAGTTCACTACCTCTCTTCTGATTATTCATGTACTCTCTTAACACCATAAGATTCAAGGGACCAAAACAGTATTATGCATAACTAGGTTAAAAATTTTACTGTTATTGTTTTGTTTTAAGTATGTGCAGAACACAATGAAGAAAAGTGAACTTTCCTTATGGGTACCTTTACGCCAGTGCTCTGGATAAAAGCTCTCCTATGTCACTGAGGGTAAAACTTTTGCAGTGGTGATTACTATATTTTGAGAGAAGTAAAACTGAAATTGTTTTATATGAAATGAAGAGAATTCAGTTTTGACAAGATACAAGGACTCTAACTCAAACATCTTCCTTTAAAATTAGGTAAGAGCTGCAGAGTAACAGCAGAAGTGGAGGTGGAAGAAACTGCACGAAAGAAACTGAAAATCTGAAAGAAAATTCTCGTGTTTGTGGATTTAAGATTTCCATGAGAGCAAAAATAACTAATCCAAAATCAATAGTGAAGGGCAATCCAACAACCAAGATTTTGGAGAATTTAAAGGCAGAAACAGAACGAACTGTGCAGGCTCCAAAATTTTTATAAAGGAAGATTTAGGATATTTAGGGATGACAATCTGGTTGAAAGGGGAGGCCAAGAGATTTATCGCGAAGCTGTGTTTGCAGAGCAAGCACATGGTTTTTAATTGGATTTTTGTTTATTTTTAGTGGCTGATGGGGTGGGTTGGATAGAAGGGGTTGTATGACGGGGTGGAGGGGAGGATAACATAGTCTGCTCTCCCCAGCAACCTTTGGTTTTGCAAATGAGGTGGAAGGTAGAGTAAAAGTAATATTAATTTAAATGTTTTTGTTATTTTTTCATATACACTCACTGATATCTAGTAAAGAAAAGTAAATAAAGCCAGTGGTAGCAAGTTACCAAAGATGCCTAAATATAAGGCAATTTTCCCTACAATGTAGAGAAAAGGGAATCATTTGAAATTTAAATGATAATCAAGTCTTTCATGATAGAAATGCCTGTCGTTATACAACAAAGTTAGGTTTGTAAAAGAATTGACATCATCCATATAATACCTAAATCCAGAGAAGAGAGTTAGTGCAATAGGCACTAATTTCCCTAGTGGTATTTGCCAATCCCTGGTGGCTCATTGCCTGGGTTTAATGGACCAAGCACATAGCAGGCAGAAAACAAACTCTATAAGGTCACACCAGAGAACACTACTTAAAGTTCAGACCCCTGAAGTTTAAAGTAGGAAAAATCTACCCTGCAACAGGAAGCCCAGGAGATAATTACCAATCTAGGCTTTGAATTTTTGCTAAATAGAAAAGATGAATGTCTCTCCTGAGAACTGGCAACTACAAGACTACAATTTTACATAGTTGAGGCCATTTCTGACAACTTCATGCTGGAAACTTATTTTAAAGTTATATTATGTTTGCAGTACCCAAATGCATCAAATGTAGGCAAGCATAAATACTCCACGAAAACCATTTCAAATGGAGGTGTCAAAAAAATCTCATGTTTCAAAGAACATCAAATGCAAAATACCCACAAAATATTGCATAACCAGGTACCCCAAAGCTCAGAGATCATAGATGTTGGAATTATCACATGTGCACTATATAATGTCTTTTATATATTTAAAGAAAACTTTAAAGTTAAGAAAAATATAACAAACTAATAAGCTTCTCCAAAATCCATCAAGCAAATTTCAACTACAATTTCTTAAAGTTAAAAATATAGTAACTTAAATAAGAAACTAAGAAAACTTTTTTTGAATTTTTGAGGCGAGGTCTTTCTGTGTAGTCCAGGCTGACCTTGAACTCACCATCCTCCTGCTTCGACCTCTCCAGGGCTGGGATTACAGGAGTGTACCACCACACCCAGTCTAGGAACTCAATTTCTAACTGAGCTCATAGTTTAATAGTGGCCTAGATATGGCCAAGAAGAAGTCAATAAGCTATAAGACTGTTGAGAAGATATCATCCGGAATACAGTAGAGACAAAGTAGAGAACAGAGTAAAAGAGTATCATGATATTTAATTAGAGTCTGAGAGAACTTAATTTTGAAAATGGAGAGGGGTGGCATTCCAAAGAATCGTGGCTGAGAATTATCTAGAACGGGTAACAGTAGAATCAGATTTGAATGCCTATAGATTCTCAAGAGAATAAATGAAAAAAATCTTCCCTTAGATTTACCTACCCTGAAGGCATAAAACACTAACAATAGAGAAAAATTGATGAAAGTAGCCAACTAGATTCTACAGAAGCACAGTCAATAGGCTATCAGATGATTACCCAACAATAACAATGGAAATCCAAGGACAGTTAAAAATATTTTCAAAGTGTTTAGTGCAAACCAACTTTTAACTCAAAATTGTATAAATTAACTTCCAAAAGTAATGCTTTAAAAAAGACATTTTGGGCATGAAAAATGCATATTTTCAGACATTCATAATATATAAGCCTAACAAACCTTTAGTACTTGACCTTTTTTGGGTGGGGCAGTATTGGGGGTTAATCCTAGGACCTGTGCATTGAGCTACTTCCTCAGCCCTTTTTAGTAGTTGATTTTTAAATTTTGAGACAAGGTCTCCCTAAGCCACTAAGTTTCCTAGGCGGGGCTCAAATGCACTTTTGAACCTCCTTCCTCAACCTCCCAGTGTTGGGACATACCACACCCAATGTCAGCACGATGGCTTTTAACAACCACCATGCCATGCCCAGATTAAGTGTTCCATTTGGTGAGTGTTGACAGTTAGATTTCAAACTCTTATCAATATATGGAACATTACCATCTTACTAAAAAATTCTGTCATTCCCCTTTCTATTCAATCCCTACTGCCCAACACACACACCACATACACCTGTTCCAGGCCAAATAAGTTCTGATACTCTATCCATCATAAATGAGCATTATCAGTTTTAGAACTTCATATCAATGGAACCTCATGCATTCGCAGAGTTTATGTACTTCTTTACGTAAGGCTGCTTTCAGTCCACAGTTTTTGCATTAATTATATGTTACCGTTTGTTATTGTTGAGTGTTAAAGTGTTTCATCATATGAACATTGAACCCATTTTCCTACTGATGGATACCTACTGGGGTGTTTCTAGTATGAAGCAATTATGAGGAAAAAATAAATATTTTTACAAAGGTCCTTTTTGGATGCTTATTTTTTTATGAGCTCAAATGAAATATTTACCAAAAAATTCTCTACTGTGTTACAGATCAAGTTCAAAATAATTCAGTGAATCAATATCAAACATACATAGTCTCTGAATAATACAATTGAAATGGAAACCAATAAAAAGATAACTTAAAATATGTGTACATGCAAACATATGTCTAAATAATTAATAGGTAAAGGAGGAGACATAATGAAAGTTACAAAAATGAAATGATTTTTTAAAACTGAATATTACAGGATGAGATGCAGCAAAGTGGTATTGAGAGGACAAGTGATAGGCTTACACTATGTGTTAATTAAAGAGAAAGATTGAAAAGAAGAAGCACCCAAATTAAGAAGTAAAATAAGCATAACAGAATTAATACAAAGAAAAAAAAGAAAAGCAATTATAATAATAAGCACACAAATTAATATAACAGAAATGAACAATATACTAGTGAAGAATGTGAAGCTGATACTTAAAAATAATTAGGAAAATTGACAGACTTCTAGCAACTAAAGAGAAAGAATATATATTGTTAAAAATAAAAAATGAGTATAATTAATACAAAGATTAAAATCTTCACATCAAAATAAATTTTTAGAAAAATAAGCTTAAAACTTAAACTAACTCAATAAATTCCATATATAAACATGTGTGAAACTTAAACCTAATCTAAATACCCTTCCTAGAGAAAGAACACACTTTGTCTCAAAACGTCCCTCTCTGTCCAAACCACAAGTGTAGGTTTTCAAATTATTAAAGGGAGGAAATAGAAAATAAAACTCCAGATCCCAGGAATTGCACAGTACAATTTTTGAAGCTATTGCTCATCTCCCAAAGATAAAAACATTTTCAATTTTGCACTTCAAGGGCTAAGATTGTGAGCATTAAAGCAGAGCTTGAGAGCAAATACCCAATCAAAGCCCTGGGTGTAACACCTGCATTAAAGTCTCTGATTGGATTAAGATGGCTCCCTGTATGCTCCTTCCAAATGGATGAAATGGATCAAGGACTAAGTCTAAAGAAGAATACCAGAGAATTCAGATAAGCTCAAAGAGCCCATACTTGTGCTTAATGTTAGGTCTCCAAAAGAAAATAGTGCACTTCATTTTGCACAATGGATGGAATCACTTTTTGGAAGTGTTGAGTGAATTTGGTTTACAGAACTGCCAATAGCCTGAATTAAAAGAAACTGACTGCTCAGAACAGAAGAGACTAAGTGTCTAACAGAGGTGGATTGCAAGCATTTTATTGGCAGGAAATAGAATGAAAAAGCTCCTCTAAAGATATGGCTGAGGAAAATGATGCAATATGAAGGATGATTTTTTTAAAAGGTAAGAGTCAAAGAAAATAGTTGGTCAAGAAAAGGCTCCCAGGAGCCATGACCACAGACTAGTTCAGAAATATTTGCTATCCCCAGAGCAGGAGGCCTTGCTACATTTTCCCAGAGAAATTTCATAATTTCCATAAACTAATACTGACAATGTACCTCCTGGTCTTCCCCCTTCCAGTGGAGGGTGTTTGGGTTCCACTGACTCTCCTCTAGATTTAAGATGGGGAGAGAGGGAGCATATAAATTGACCTTTTTGTGCTTAGGTTACAAAAAGGTAGGAGAATGGTGACAGAAGCGAATCCATAGCGATGTACAATCTTTAGATCCTGGAGTTAGAAACTAACACCACAGGTAAATGAGATTATTGGATATTTTGGTGAGCAGGTGGAAGGTGGAAAGTTTTTGTGAACAAGTGGGATGATTATGGTAGACTTCAGCTTATATAAAGTTTCTCATTCACACTCTGTCATGCTTAAATTTTAAGTGTCGTGTCCTGAGCTCATTGAGTTTGAGTTTAGTCATGAGACTTGCTTTGGTTGAGGAGAATATGTGATGCCAGCCACATTTGGGTTACATCCTGGCGCTTATGTGCTCACCTTGGGTCATGAAAACTGCATGTGCCAAAAGTGAGCACCTCTTTTAGCCTGGATTCTAGAAAGAAAGAGAATATAAGGAAGAGCCCAACTATGCCCAGGTAGGACAATCAGAATTATAACACAACATGTAACTACCAAAACCCAAGTAATCTTTCAAATAATTGAGAAACTGGAGTTGTTACTATAGCAATGCCTGAATAAAATGCCTTTGAAATTGAAATGAATATAAGGTTATCATCGAAACCAAGAAAGAAAATGAAAATATGTAGATCATCTCACTTACAAACATCTATTTAAAAATCTAAGCAAAATATTATCAAACTAAATTTAGCATCATATTAAAGAGATACATAATACCTCACGATTAAGTATGGTTTGTTCCATGAATGCAAGGTTGATTCAAAAGTAGAAGATATATTGATATAACTTATTATTTTAGAAGAATACAGGATAAAAATCATATGATCTTCATAAATGTAGAAAACTCATTTAATAATTGCACAAAGATTGTAAAAAGATAAGTATAAGGTTGAGGATGAAGAAAAATAGTCTATAGATTTTACATTAAAGATCAATTAAGAAAAAGGAAGAATAGTGTGTTCTTTCTAATTCTTATCTATTTTTTTCTATATTTGGATGCTAAGAGTGTATACATAAAAACACAAGAAATCTTCAAAAACCAAATTAGGCTTTAAGAGATTAAGCAAGTTTGCTAAATAAAATATTAACAAACAAAAACCATTTGCATTTTATATACCAATAATAAATAGAAAATATAACATGAAATAGATACAACTTAAAATCTCAACAAAAAATGTGAGGTACAAAGAAGTAAGTTGAACACAATATGTATAGACTTTTATGTAGGTCTGATTCAAAATTTGAAAGCCATAAAAGAAATCATGTTTATAGAAAGGAAGATCATATTTTAGAGATGACACTTTCCCACAAGTTAATTTCTATATTCAGCATAGTTTTAACTGAGACCTCCAGAAGGTTTTTTGTAGAACTTGGCAAGTAAATCAAATATTTATAAGGAATGGCAAATGTCCAATAACAATCAAGAAACTACTAGAGAAATCAGTTCTATCAGATAACAAAACTTTCGATAACCTTCTAGTGATCACGATGATGCAGTGGTGGTACATAGATAGGTAACTGAATAAAAACGCCCACACACTGTACACACACGGAGATCTAATCTTTGACAGAACTGCATTATATATCAGGGGGAAGAAATTATTCATCGATTCCATGATAACTGGCTGTCTATCAGAATACACCTTACCTCATCACAGTGTCAATTCCAATTGGCTTACTATAAAAAGCAAAGCATTAATGAACTTTTATATGAAATATACTCTATTTTGGTGTACAAATGCTTTTAAATATACACACACATTTTTTTTTTTGGTACCAGAAATTGAATTCAGGACCTTGCACTTGCCAGGCAGGCACTTGTGCTGTTGAGCTATGTCCCTGGCCCCAAAATGATTTTAAATATAGTAAGTGCAAACTCTAAAAAAGGAGCAACAAATTATATAACATTAAAATTAAGAGCTTTTGTTTATTAAAAAATAGAGAATAAGAAAAGGCAACTCATTCAATATTGCAACACAACTCACAAAATATTTGATTCATGTGAACATGCTTTTGTTGAAGAAAATTTATGTCTTTCCCATTAACATGCAAAAAAGATCAATATCCTTAATGATCAGGAAAATGTACTTTAAAATCTGGAGATAAATTTTATGCATACCAGATCAGTAGCAATAATAATAACAGAGTATTACTGCAACACAAACTCACAAATATTTGATTCATGTGAACATACTTTTGTTAAAGAAAATTTATGTCTTTCCCATTAACATGCAAAAAAGATCAGTATCCTTACTAATCAGGAAAATGTATTTTAAAATCTGGAGATAAATTTTATGCCTACCAGGTCAGTAGTAATAATAATAACAGAGTCCCAATACCAAATTTTAGCTGAAACATGAAGCAACGTTATCTCTTATAAACCACTGGCTGGATGCAACCACTTTGAAAACCCATTTAGAATAGCCTCCAACATTGAAGATGTTCTTTATCTATGACCTAGCAATTGCACTTCCAGATAAGTACCCTGAAAAACTTACACAAATACTCCAGGTGACATCATTTATAACAAAAAATTAGAAATTATGTGTTTGTCTATTGATAGTAAAATGCATAAGTAAATTGTAGTATATTCATAAAATGGCATAGTATATTGTAGTGGAAATGCATAAAATTTGCCTACACATATCAATGTGAACAAGTCTTAAAAGCCAGCGTTGGTCAATGAAAGCAAGCCATAAAAGAATCTATTCTTCATAAATCCATTAATATAAGATCTTAAAATTGGCAAATTAAAAACATATTGTTTAGTGATACATATATACACAGTAACATTTTAGAGAAAAATGGGGGGTATGATTAATAGAGGCTCAGAAGCATCTCACTTTTGGAAGGGAGCAAGGAGATACACATATGGAGAGGTACAGAGATTGTTCTAATTCTTACTCTCAGTGTGTGCAAGAATGTCCATTTTATTATTATTTGTTACTAGTCTTTAAATTGTACTTATATGTTTTACATGAATATGATATATATATATATGCTTTACTTACATTTTTTAGAAGCAAAACAAAATGACTAGCTTGTAGAAATCACAATGCATTCCAGTTGTGCAAATGAGGAAAACCAACTCTTCCAATGTGGTCCAAATTAAGTATTTGCAGTTTGGGCTTTAAAAAAAAATTGGTGATAACATTATACACAAATTAGAAAAGTACTTATCATTCTCATGGAGAGCTCTGGGACTGACATGATTTCTCATGACATAATGGGAACTAATTGTTAAAATTAAGTTACTAATTGTAAAATAAAAGTTACTGATTGCATTATTTAGGATCCTTTTGGTTTTAAATCTTAGAAACTTGATTGTCTTAAGCAAAAGAGTAAAACAGAGCTCTTCGGCTCTATGTGGAGGAAGGCTGTTTTCCCAGGCTGGCTGCATCTATTCTCAAGATAATGAGTCTTCCGATAAATTCTACTCTTTTGCTCAGGAATGATAGGTGTTTAGGTTCAAACTTAATAAAAAGAATCCCAAATAACACAATTAGTAATTCTACTTTGAGCAAAATACTCTTGCTTCTGTTTAACTCTATATGTCTACTTTCCTCTTTCATATCAATGTCCTCTATAAGAGAAGAAGTTCATTGAGGACTATTCGAAGTTCTATTTTGAAGTTTCACAATAGAGAGAAATGAAAACATTTTTCCTGGAAACAAAGTTCAAAACTTTCAAGGAAGGCCTCTGGTTGGCCCAGCCTAAATCATGTGCCTGTTTCTGGGCTAATCAACCGGAAGCAGAGTCAGGATCCGTAAGAAGATGGCGGCAACCGAGTCAAGCCACAGTGACTTATGAGGGAAGGTTCCTTGTTATCCTTCAGTGCCCAACTTAAACACACCTTCTCATAAGTGCCTGTCTTAAGTGCACGCATCTGACGCAGGTCCTATGCTTTCATTCTCTCTCACAGAACCTTCTTCAATTCTTTTGCAGCATGCACTACAATATGTAACAATTTTGTTTTTATTTATTTATTTATTTACCTGATATTGAAGGCAGAATAATAGCCCCCAAAGGATGTCCAGGGCCTAATCCTCAGAGCCTGTGAATATATTCCCCTATATGGCAAAAGGGAATTTTGTACATATGATTAAGAGAATTAAACTTTGAGATGGGTAGAACATCCCAGTGGACCCACTTGTTTCACATAATTTCTTAAAAGCCGAACACCTTTCTCTGCTGTGGTCAGGGCCAACGTGGTGAGGAAGAAAGGTCAGAAAAATGAAACAGGAGAAGGACTCCCCCTGTTACATCTGACTTTGAGGATACAGGAATAGGTCACTGGCCGAGGAATCACACAGGGTCACTAAAGTGGGAGAAGGAAAGGAAATGGGTTTGCCTTTATTCCCTCTTCTATCCTGAAGGAAGAAACGGATTCTCTTATTCAGGAAGAAACACACCTTGGTTTTAGCCCAGTGATATGGTGTTAGACTTCTGACCTACAACATGGTAAGATAATAAACTTGTGCACGTCTAAGCCACTACAGTTTTGGTAATTTGTTACAGTGGCAATATGAAACCAATGTCTCCAGTTATTGTCTTACCAGAAATAATCTTTAAGAGAGAGGGACTATGTCTTCCTGTTTCATCGTATATACAATTCCTGGCACACTGCTTAGCAAATGTTTGTTGACTAAGCGGAAGGCTAAGGGAATAAATGAAAGAACAACAAAAAAACCTGTGGCTGATATCTAAAAGTTCAACTTGAAGTCTTCAAATGAAGTGTTCATTTCTCCACTATCAGAGTCACAAATGCAGAGAATCAAATCGAAAATGAAGCCAATAATCTCAGGTTTCTCTATATGGGTCAGAAGGGAAAACTTTAGCTGAGAGAATGTGAAAAATGAGCCCTTTTCTGCAGAGAGGGAAGAATTATGCTAAGCCAAGAGAACAATCAAAGATGTTAGCAAATCATAGCGCTGGGACAGCACTTACTCTCTATGTGAGCCCTTAGACAGGATGTGTTCTCAGTCAGCTGACATTTCCTATCCCATTTCCAGAAAGATTCCTCTGTCAAAAGCTTGGTAAAATACTGGGTCATCCACATCAACTCCAAAATGGCTTCTTTTCCGGTGCTGTTAGATTTTCTGATTTACACCCATTAATGGGAACTAGTAACTTCTCCAGAAGAAAAATGATGGCATATTCTGAGGAATATGTCCTTTTTCAGGCAATTTGTTTTTTCAAGAGAAAGTTCAAATTACTCACCAGATAATGCAATCTGTCTCCGTGAGTTCAGTAATAGGATACCTTTAGAATTCAGAACCAACTAGTTAAAAACTGGCAGTGCTCTTCACTTGGAGTAATAAAGTAAGAGTTGCACCAGAAAATAAGCAAATTCCTTCAAGGAAAAGGTTAAGCAATATCATCTGAGATGGACTCAGAACCATGAAAATACTATGAAATATGTGCAGAAAGAAAAGAATAGCAAAGGGAGTTTCTGGAAGAATAAGGAAATTGTCCTTGACTATTTTGATTTAAAAAGTTGTGACTCTGCTATACCACATCTTTAACCAAATTGTAGAGGTATGTAGGAAAGCAGGTAGATCAATGGGTAGACAGGTGCATAGATAAGCAATAACACACACATAAATTCTCACTTAAGACATACACATGTGGGATAGTTTTGCATGGTGATCTGGCTAACAAGTCAGGCTCCAGGACAAAGAAACCATACCTTAAATCATAGACCAGAATCATCCACTGGCTGTAAGCTGTTATCCCCATTTGCAGATGAACTCCCCATCTGCACCTCAAACTTTACTCTCACTTTCTTTCCCTGCCCCCACCATATATTCTTAACTCTTTCTTCATGGTAATGGGAGGAAATTATTTTGATGGAATTAAGTGGGCACAGGTGGTTCTATAGCACATGCTAGCTCCCAGCATAACATCTGCTTCATATTCTTCAAAGCATCTTATTTTTACAACGGTCCCCTTTGTCTTCTCTTTTTTGTACTTTTATTGGATTTTGTATTCATAGTTTAAGTCCCTGGAAGAGAGAAAATGGAGCAGAGAACAGAGCAATTTCCAGTGTTTCATCACAGAACAACTTGTAGTTATGTCTGCTGGTCTATGATGCTAAAGTGCTACGCATTCTAGCTCAGCACTATTCAACAGAGCTTTGGCCATGACTGAAATGTTCTACATATGGCCCAAGTCTGTCCAATATGGTAGCCACTAGCCTCATGTGTCTACTGGGTACTTAAAATGTGACTAATCTATTGACTCATTAAATTTTTAATTTTGTTTAAATAGCCACCTGTGGCTAGTAGCCACCATATTGGCAACACAGTTTGAGACACTTGAGCATTAGAATCTTTGTTTACTTTTTCTCATATTTTGCATTGTACTCAGTGTACTTCTGAATATTAAAGTTTATACCTCAAAAGAGGATATTAAATTTTCAAAGCATAATTATTCTCTCTTTCAGGTTAACTCTACCTAACTTCCTCTTTAATACTTTAACAGCTATATCCAATCACTTCACATTCTCCACCCTCACCCCACTCCAATGCCAGCCATCACCGAGAAAGAGGTTATCTATCAATCCTATGTATGATGTTTGCTTTGGAAACAAAAATATAAGAAAATGATGGCTAGTCTTATAACCTTTTAAAATGAAAATAGTAGAGGAAGTTCATAAATACAATTTGATGCGTACATGCAGAGTTTGAGCTGCAGCCCATTGCAAAGTACCCTCACAATGACAGTGTTTGGTCCAGGGTGAATTGTCTGATGAAGTGCTAGCAGAAGAAGGCAAAGCAAAAGGAAACTGGAGCTTTGGTTTTATTATTGTCATTATTATTATTATTATTATTATTATTTATATAGATAGCACTGGAGATTTTTTTAAAAATTAGATTTTAAACAACTTCAGGGTTTCATGAAATTGTTTTTGTCCCCCACAAGATTATTTTTCTTCTCTTAAACCATGATTGGCTGAGTGATGTTTAATCACTTACTTGCTTTTACTTCTAAGTGGAAGGCTAAAAATGGTGACATGCTGTTTGGAATCCAACCGACCCAGAACTTCCCATCAGCAATTGTGACTTAAGGGGCTGGGGATTTAGCTCAGCGGCAAAGCGCCTGCCTGGCAAGTGCAAGGTCGTGAGTTCGGTTCCCGGTACCGGAGAAAAACAAAAAAACAAACAAACAAAAAAAGAAATTGTGACTTAATTTCTAAATTTAATATGCATAATTTAGCAAATGTCTCCACTAACAAGAAGAACAATTTTATTAGGACAAAATGCTTTTTAGAGAGATATAAGAACTAACATGCTGTTCCAGTGATTTCTTCCTATTGAACACCACGTTCCACAGCAAATAGCAACACAAAGGACAAACCTAGTAGGAAGCAAGGCAGGTATTCACCCATGATCTTGAACAGTTGGGTCATAATCTTAGCATCCCTTTTTTCCTTGGGGAAGCAAGTCTGATGTAGGTACACATGGTTTATTTTGGAGGCACAGGGACACTGGTATGCTAATAGGCAAGGAATATGGGGAATGAAAGCAGCCAATTGGAGTGAATTATTAAGCCAGCTACTGTAGTAAGTGACTGAAGCTTAATCAGATTAGGTGGGACAAACTGTAAAATATTGGTCAAGGGACAGGGAATTAGGATATTTGTATCCCCGCAGCTATTAGTCATTGGTAAAGAAATGTCCCAGAGAGAATGTTAATTGCAGACATTTCACCTGGGTGCAGTGGAGTTTACCAGCCCAAGGGTAGGCCTCTGAAAGGAGGCAGGTGGTACCCATTAAAAGCAAGGCTGGCATGTACTGTTATGGTGATCTGTTCGGAGGGCATATGGGCAGAGCATTGACAGAACCTACTATATAAATATTACATGAGATGAAATCTTTCTTAGGATAAAAAATGATAATTTTATGGAGTTCATTTTAGTTATTGCAAATATTCCATTTTCTAGCTATAAGGAGAAATTTAGAATTTGGTATTCTTCTATATTCAGCATAGGATTTAATAAATTTCAAATAATGACCTCTCTGTATTTATAAAGTTAAAGAGGACTAGCTTTTGTGCATAAACCTTGATTGTTTTAGCAACATGATTTTTCTTCATTTGCGTAAAGTTTTCTTCATATGGAATAGTCTAAATTTTTGAAATATGTCAGGTTTGAAGCCACTAATTATATATCCTGTGTAGAAAAGGCACAGAACTCCATGGAGCTCCAGTTGTGACTCTCTTAGATTGTTGAGATATATTAGGAAAAAGGGAATAAAGGACGCGGAGCTTTGATCTAAGTTATGTGTATATTTGATTTAATGTACTTAAAATATGAAGTGATTAAAGAGTAAAAGCCCACATGGCTGCATTCAGCATGTGCAAAATTATGGTGGAATCTACCTGTCATGGATCACACCCAACAGAAAGGATTCTTTCTCTCAAAGAAATTCAGGACTTTAGGCAGACATAGCAGTGTAAGCCTGTAATGGCAGCACTCTGGAAGACTGAGGCAGGAAGATTTCAAGTTTGAGGACCTGAGCAACTCAATGATTTAGTGAAAATGTGTCTTCAAATTAAAAAAATTAAAGGATTGGGGATGTAACTCAGTGTGAAAATCCTGGGTTTAATCCCCAGTACTGCAAAAACAAGTAACAATGAATCACACATGAGCACACAGAAACATGATTTTATATAACATTAGAGGTAAAGAATGTGAATTAGATCACCTAAGTCCTACCCCCAAGAATAACAAAGATTTGCTGCAAGGCAGCTCCTTAGGGGAGGTAATAGAGAGCAGGTATTCTGGGATAGCCTGAACTCAAGGGAGTGCATGGTGAAGACCACTCACAGAACCGCAGAACAGAAGGGACAGATGTGATTGAGTCACAGAGCAGAACCAAGATGAAAGACTATGAGATAAAACCAAGTGTGCAAATGAGCATGGGCACAAGCGTACTGAAGGCACAGTCAGGGACACAGGGAAAGACGGGACAAGAGTAATGGCAAACGGGCAAGGAGGACAGGAAGGGAAGAAGTAGGAAGGGTGTGTTCTGAGGAGAATGGCTCGGTGTGGCTCAGGGTCCTCTCTGGGAATGCTGGGAGCTAACAAGACTCATGGGCTTGGCACATCTTTCTAGCCAGAAGCTCTAGACTGGCACATGCATAAACAGCGCTGTAAAAGCTCGCTCAACTTCTACTCATTACTTTTGGTTGACATTTAGGATTTAATAAATGTTTGGGCTTTTCCTCATTTGGTTAGTAACTTTTATTTGTTGGCAAAAATGTCACATGATCATGGTAGAAAGCTTAGAGTACACAGGGAAACAAATCAAAAAAGAAACAAAAAAATCTACCCTCTCAAAAATGCTTATGTTTGTTGTATAGTTTTAACAATCCACAGCATAATACAACATGTACTGTTTTGTAACTTTTTTACTTAATACTTCAGAAGGTAATTACACTTAATCTAGTTTTTGTATACTTGTGAGAAATATTTCCTAGACTATAGTATTTGTGGAGGCAAATACTATAGTCTTTGAGAAATATTTCCCAGACTATAGTCTTTGTGGAGGCAAATACGTGTCACCTCCACCAGTACATTATGTGAAAACATGAGAGAGCAGAATATTGCCTTGCGTTTGGACCATCACTTTCAACACTTCTGATTTACCGAGCAGCTTTCACTGTTATTGCATCAACATTTCAGCAATGTCCCAGCAGGACACAGATTGCACACTCAAATGGCAATGATTCCCAAGGGGTTAGTAAAAGGTGTAATAGGGAAACTACCAGTCCTCAGGAGATGGTAACAACAGAGTTACCACCATTTCTAGACCTGAAGAGAAAGGGGAAAGGAGGAGTTAGCAGAACATGAAAGGAAAGTCATGCATAGAGGGATACAGGGGCAAGAGTTGTGATCTGAACCAAGGGAGGCAGTCAGACCAATCAGCTCTTTAGAGAGGGAGCCAGGAGGAAATGATCACCAACCCTACTCCTCTATTCCTTTGACCTTCTGTCAGTGTTTCCTCCCATTCTTGCTGAACCCACCCAGATATCAGAGGTCAAGGAAGTCCTTTGGTGTAGTTCAAATAGGCCAGCACTATGTAGCAAGAGTCAGAGAGAAGAAAAGGGAGAAAATCATGGAACCAGATAGAAAATCAAGGTTGGAGGATCACCTAAATGTGCAACAGTAAGAGATTATAAAACAAATTGTGGTGTTACAAAGAATGAGCGTTCTCTGCAGCAGTAATAATGTGTGTTATCCATGTAGTTATGCCAATTTCCTTTTGTACTTTGGTATCTATACATAGTCACATTTGACAGAAACTGATGTTATAAGCAGTGAATTTAAAGCCTAAAGGTAGAATATATTTCATTTAGACTAGTGTGAATATTTTCTAAGTGCCTGTGGCAATACAGTGCTACCTTCTGTGTTTAGGGAAATTTTTTTAGTTGGTTCAGTTATGGTGTACCTTTAACCTCCTTTTGGCAGTTAATATGCACATTTGATAACAGAGAAGAATACTTGAGTACAGATGTTAGAAATAAATATGTTATGGCTTGTGTCTAGATGTCCCACAAAGCCTCATGCAGTCATGGGGGGGAGCGGGGCTTTTCAGAGTTGGCTGAATGTAGAATGCGTGATGCTGGGATTAAAAGTGTGCAGTTAGTAAATCAGTCCACTAATTTTTTTGGTGTAGTTCTGGCCAGGATTAAGGTTGTGAGTGCTATTCTTGCCCTAGGGCAGGTAGCCTGCATGCAATATAAGGGACAGAAAGAGTCTTGTCGCCTCTCTTGTCTGCTTTGCTGCCATCTGGCTGCCATGAACTATTCTTGCCTGTGAAAACACCCTGCCTTGGAGCCAGCTGATTATGGACTGAAACCTCTACAATCTGTGAGCTAAATAAACCCTTCCCCTTTTAATTTTGGGTGTGAGATATTTCGTCTCAGCAACAAGAGAAAAGAAATTAAGATAAAATAGCTAGTAGAGATAGACATAAACTGATCACACAGAATGAAGACAAAATCCAACTTGCTATTTCCCTTAATTCAATTGGATAGGAATGAAATATATAGTGAATGATTAAACTTGTTTTGTGAAATTTATTACAGTAAAAGACACACTGTCATTAATCACCCTCAAATTACTTATTTTCACTTCAAACACATTGATCCCATTGTTCTTGAAACTATCTGAAACAACTCTGAAGGTTCTTTCATGAGTGTCTTTAATTGTGCTGTCATGAGCATCTCAATGTCCTGAATTCAAAACATTTACTTTCTGTGCTCACTTTGAGTTTCGGGAAGAACCAGAAGTTGCACAGTGCTAGATGCAGTGAATAAGGTGGATGAAAACACACTGTAATGTTTTTATGACCTTTCCATTAGACGGCAACTGGCAGCAGCCTTCACCATATTTTTAATTACCCCTCATAAAGATACTCAGGAAAGAGAACTTCTAGAACTGCCTCACAAGGTGGCAGAAATAATGGGACAAAGCAGTTGAAGTGAGGGGGAGCGCTTTGAGTGGAATGAATGCAAAGTGTCCTTTACTGTGATAAATTTTTAAAAATTTAATCATTCACAATCATAATGTGTATATGGTTGCTTTCTTCCTCCTATTTAAAATTCCTGCTCAACTTTAAAAGTGATATGCACAACTGTTAACAATCTCTGAAAGCTGGCATTTGTTCTTTTTGGGACTTATGAAATACACCTGCAACAGGCCTATTGGTTTTACTTTCACAAAAGGACAGAGAAGTCAAATCTTGCAGGGAATGTTTTTTGTGCTGAGGTGCTTCTATTTTCTTAGCCCAGGGAAATGCTGTGACAGATATTAAGGTGCTATTCTTGGGGTATTCAAAAAGTGAATTTACAGAATTATTTTTAAGAAACATGTTATTACAAGAGAAGGCATCATAGCAGTATTTAAATAATGAATTGATACTTTCGAACATTATCCTTTAACTTTGTTTGTTTTTCTCTGGTACTGGGAACCGAACTCACGACCTTGCGCTTGCCAGGCAGGCGCTTTTGCCACTGAGCTAAATCCCCAGCCCCCTATCCTTTAACTTTGATTCAAGTATCTTTCTGAGGTGGGGGCAAATTACTTGCTAGCACTTGAATAATGGCTTCTTAAGTGCATACAGTGCATACCAACAGGCTACTGTGTATGTAGCATGAAAACTTTGTGCCTGGTTTTCTCCCCTTTATGTACCTTTAAGTAAGCTCAAGAAATTATCAGTAATCTCTATTTTTGATCCATAGAGATGGGGGGTTGGGAGAACATGTTTAGGACCGTGGCCATTTTAAACTAAGAGAAAGCCAAATCACAAATAGTCGTGCAGCTGATCCACTTTGCAATGTTGTCACACACGCCTAACAAAATATTGTACCACTGACACAATCATCGTATTCTGCACTGGTAATTAACCTTGTAAAGTTATTTTAAACAAACCTCGTGCATATGTCATAAACCAAATGACAAATTAAATGTTCAAATATGATTGCAGAAACTATTTTCCTTTTGGATTTAATTCTTTTCCAAGCAGAGCTTCTGTTAAGTAGCATTTTATAGCTCCATAATGCTGGAAAGAACATTAAAGACTCTATCTACCCTTTGTTTTTCTTTTTGTGTTCTTTGTTTTGGGGTAGATTCCAGGGTCATGGTTATGAGTCATCCAAAGTCACATGGCTAGTTTGTGATAGAATCAGCAATAGATACTCCCGACCTTGAGGTTAATACTCTTTGTTCTGGTTTTTATCTTAGCGGATTAAGCATATGGTCCAACTGAGAAAAGGAAGTATTTGGCCTTGTGGGTTGAAAACAGCATATGTATTTGCCTCTAAAAAAATGCCCAAGATTCACTCCTGTTTTACTTCTTTACATTTTTATTTACTACCATGTCAACCAGACCTTGTCTAGAAATGGTCTCAGTTTTCCAAAGTCACTAAAATGCTCTTTCATTCTTAACATACTCTGGCCTGTACTTCATACCTTCCTCCAGGTAAGAAAAACTGGAGGGATTTTTACAATGTTTTAGATTTTCTAAACCTTTTTGTTCTGTAACTTTGGCTTAGGGGCTTTATTATCTTGTGAAGGTATATACCAGCAGCTGCTACAGCCCAGTAACCTATTCCAGTGTTAGTCAGCAAGTGGTAAGTGAATATAAATGTGTAATAAATGTTCACCTTTTCTCCTGACCATAGTTGGCCACAAATAAGCCATATATGCACAGCCCAAGATTGGTGGAAAGAGATTGCTCAACAAAAATAGAGTAATTCTATTTCTCTTCATCATCATTTCTGAAAGGGGGCAGTAGCTCACTATCCCCTTGACTTACTTCTACAAAGTCTAAGTACATTTGATTTTATACTTACAGATATGTGTACACCTATACACACACATTTCCTCAAATGAAAGCACTTATTTAAGAAGCTCTCTTGTTATTTCCACCTTTTTCTCTGACGGTTACATCTCTGTAATTCATCTGTGTTGCCAAGGGGAGTCTGGGAGTGACAAGCATTGAAGGCAGATGCTGTCCTTGTCCCTCCCATAAACCCTCAAGCACTCGTGTCGATACACACAGAAGGCTGCTTACTGCAAACACCTGTGACTTTCTACCTTAGGGTTCCTTTCTGGTCATACATCTATAGTCAGCCCATTTTCAGGTCAAGCCAGGCTTGTGGGAGAGTTAATATCCCTGCAAGCAACCCATAACTAATCACATATGGGAACTTAGAGGAAAAATACTCCAGCTAATTCAGCCCAGAGTTGAAACAACTCTGAAGCATGTTTTACGTTGTCCCTTAAAGTGCACCAACAGGACACAGCTTTAGCTATTTACTGTTTAAACTTAGTAACTCACTCATGGTCAGTTCCATTCCTTTCCCCAACCCAGTTTATTTCTTCCTAAATCTGGTGATATTTACTAAGATCAGCTTCAAAATAAACTGCTGAACTTGAATCCTTGCCTCAGACATAGCATCTAGAAAGACTGAAGCAGGCATAGTGGTTAGAAGTACAAGCCCAGGACTTTATTTCTGACTGTAGCTGCACCGTGTCCTACCTATACAACCATGAGCAAGTTCTCAGAGCTTTTGTTTCCTGATATCTAAAATGAGATTAAAATATTGAAAAGATAAGTTGAGGGAACAGTAAATACATAAAGTAAAACATTGTTCTAAGTGTTTTACATATGTTGACTTGCTTGGTCCTCATGACTATTCTATGAAGCATGATCTCATTCTACAATAAGGATGAATTTGCAGCCGCTTGATAGATCGAACTAACTGCTCTATCTCTACTCTGTTCCCATAGCCACACCAAACACAGAGCTATTGGATGAATAATAATAGCTTTTAAGTATAATAGCCAAAATTTAAAAGAGAGAAAAAATCAGAAAGAGGCTACAAAGGAGAAAGATTCTAAAAGTCTAAATTTTTAAAGTCAGGTCATTGTTAATCCAGGAAGTAGAACTCACTTGGTGATAGGATATGCGGTCTTGAACTCACACAAATTGAGGACTTCTCAGAAATTAGGAATTACTCCTCTGGTAAAAATTAAAACAAAATAAAAGAGATTTGAAATTTTCCATTTGCCCAATAAATAATTTGTCATCTGCTCAGAAATCACAATGGGAAAAATTTCTCCTAAGTAGAATTATGACCCCCAAATATGTGGTGTATGCAATGGGGGGTACAAATTTAGCTATCATAAAGGGTGAAAAAATGCCAGAATGTACAACTGGTACAAATATTTACCCTAAAAATGATGGTGGCCTCATCCTGACCTTCTTGATCCCTGGCACATCTCCTGAGTTTCTCGCCAGTCACTAAGCTGACGCTGTGCAGTGTGAGACACCATGAGACTGAGTGAGGAACAACTACTGAAAAAAGAAAAATTACCCAGAAGACTCAGTAGTTCACATAGGGCCTAGGCAGTGTTTTGGTTCCAACCAGTGGGGGAAGAAAGAAGTTGAACACCCTAGGAATTCAGGAAAGAGTCTAGAAAGTGTATAACTTGAGAATGGGCTTATTCTCACCCTCTCTCTCTCCTTCTGATAAGTGAAAAATTAAGAAACTTGCTAAGCTCACATAATGAGTGATGGGATGAAAATTGCTCAGGTGGTCTAAATCAAAATCTGAGTCTAGTACATGGATGTATTTTTTCCCTCCCATCTCTGTATGTTCAAATCTCAAGGGGAATTTAAGTTCCAGCTTAAATGCATCCTTTGTGCCTCTTTCCTCTTATCTCTTTCTATAGTTTTAAGGCATCATGCTACTAATGTTAACAGTGATTAATACTGTTACTAGTGCTTTATATATTAACTCATACAGCAATCCAATGAGATAAGTACTATTATTGTCCTCTTTCTAGAGATAAGTAAACTTACACACAGCAAAGACAACTCTTTCTTCTGTTCATATCCCAAACCTTGGCCACTACTTCTCTGGTGTCATATACCTTTCCCTGACTCACTTTTACCCATTCCTGTATGTTTTATTTTTTCTAATAGAGTTGAAACTCTTTAAGAGAATGGGACTTTTACAGCATAGATATGAAATAACCCCCAAAACTCATGTGCTAAAGGCATGGTTACCAGCTGATGGGCTCTTGGAAAGTGATCACATCATTAGGATACCTATCTCAGAATGGTTTAACCACTGATGTATTCCTGGTTGAATGGGCTCTTAGCAGGTGGGGCTAGTACATATACTAACTCATTTCATCCTTGTACAACTCTCTGTGTTAGACATTATTATTTTATACATTTATGAAGAACTAAAGAACAGAGTGATTAAGTGAAGTGCTCTAAGTCACAAAGTCTGTAGTTTTTAGCGGTATGATTTTACCTATGGCAATCTAGCACTAGAAATTCTATCACCTTTAATTGGTACAGTTATGTGACTGTTGGGTCATTAATTTTAAAAGAAAAGCCATAGCCATACCAGGGCCCTGCCCCCTCATGCCCAAAACAACAACTGTCTCCCCATGCAATTCATCTCAGGAGTACCAGTGTATACTCCCCTGGCCCTCCATTATTCACATGACCTCTGACCATATGATTTGTTTCAGCCAATGGCATGTAAGTGGACATGACAATGTGCCAGTATGTGCATAGGCCTTATAATATTTTCTGCTTCCAGTAATTTCTCTTGCACTTGTGCTATTGCCGTGAGAAAATCATACCTTGGTTAATTACAAATCCAAAAGTTATGAAGATTCCTACAACAGAAATAGACCTGAACCACAACATGTTGCCCAGCCAAAGGCCATCTGACCACAGAAACTTGAATACATGATTTTAAGTAACTAAGCTACAGGCTTTGTTACACAGTATTACTGTAGCAATAGCTAACTGATACAGACCAGCACCAGGGTTGTAGCATCTATTTTAACATCAATGACTATTGCCTTTTTCCTGTCTAACAACAACAACAACAACAAAAATCTGGGACATTTGTGGGATCCAAATTAGGAGAATAAGTGTCAAAATCAGGAAAGATAGGTTTAAGAGTTTTTCTTTTCTGCCATGTTGGCATTTCACTCACATATTAAAAGTCCCTGAAATATCGCTTGTTGGCTGTGCTGTCACAATCCATTCTATAGACATTTTGATGCACTTTATTACAAACTTTAAAATCATATTAGCAGCTGTTATTTTATATCACAATGGATTAATAAGATGCATTTTCACAAATAAGACACATTTTAGATAGTTTTGAAAAAATTTCAGTGTGAAAATCTTATGCCAGGATTCCACATTTTAAATGACACATTTCCGAATAGCCTAAAGTGAAAATGCTCAAGTAATATGCCTATTTGTACTGTGCTTGAAACTATCAGCCCCCCACCAACCCAGGGAACATGTAACCTTCCCACATCTTGTGTTGTTTTCTATTGTAGCATATGACATTCAGAGAAAATATATCTCTCGGTTCTTGTTGCAGAGGAGTTGAATAAGTCACACTGAAGCAAAATAACAAAAATGAAATGAATATTTTTTCAGTTTTTATTTGCAATACTTGAACAGTGTTCATACATGAGAACAATCAGAAGCGTGTTTATTCCCCTTCAAATATTAGAAAAATGGAATGTTCTATTGCCTTTTCATGTAGAATAATTAGGAAAGATAAGGATTTTTTTTTTCTTGGAGGCAATCCTGCTTCCTATGGTGTTGCTAAGGAATAAGGAATTTTCCTTCCAACTGATCTTAAAAGAGATATCTAAGATCTATATCGCCTGTTTATGGATTACAGCTAACTTTATAGTTGTGCGTAAACTGTACATTTGAGTGCAGTAAGACATGTCCCCTGTCTCACAATAAAAATATTATGGAACATTATATTTCCATATAGTAATGGTACTCTTATTTTAGTAGTAGAAAGGTACAGTACTAATTTAATTGACTAGCATGAAAGTCTCTCAAGTAAGATCAATACTTTATTTTCTCAATAGTTTTCATGAACAAAGATTTAATTCCACCTGCATTCCCCAGTTCCCAAGACAGTGCTAAGGGGCAGGTCTGCTGACCACCTCTCTCTGTGGTCCAGATGCAAAACCTGCCAAGCAATTACAGAATGTGAACAGTGGATCGCAACTCCACCGCACATTAGAATCACCAGGGAAGCTTTTCAAAGACACCAATGCCCAAACTCCTCCTCAGATCAATTAAATCAGAATCTCTGGGGGTGGGTTTGGGGTATTATTATGTTTTTAAAGCTCCCCAGGTGATTCAATGTGCTGCCAGATTTACCATCCATTGACTCAGGCTTGGAATTTTAGGGGGACCAGCAAATAGACAGGCTCACTTGGTGTCTATCCTGCATTCCTGCTCTGGTTGCTAAGTGTAGAAATTCCCTGCTCAGTGCCCACGCTAAGCGGGTTTTTTGTTGTTGGTGGTGGTCGTCGTGTATTTTTTTTCCTTTGTACACTGTAGATCTTTATTGCTATTGCTTCAGTGCTTTTGAGTGTAGAACTCCCATCGACATCAGTCGGGGAGCTGCTCCTGGAATGAGTTTGGAATGCACAGTTGAGAGCTCCTTGATGCAGCTGGAGAAGGAATCTCGCCCTGAGCTTTTTACATACACCAGGGTTTAAGTTTCTTCCTTCCTTCCTTCCTTCCTTTACTTCCTTCATTTTAATATTTCATTTTCATGTTTGTGCCTTGGTATCATGAATTTTGACTTCTGAGTGGCTCCTTTACTTTCTGTAAACTTTGCACATGTTATCATTTTCTATTTAGGTCTCACTGAGGTTCACCCTGGGGTAGCTTTTCTCCTGAGTCAGGAAAAAGAGGCAGAGAGACAGACAGACAGACAGACAGACCTAAGTTCACTGCTGGTCAGTTAGATCTTATGCCAACGAAAGCAGTGGTTTAAAACTCCCATTCCTCCTTAGTGTAATGGTCATACTGATCAAAAAACTTTTTGTCTTTTTGATTGTAAGACTATAAATCTGGGTGAGCTCCTTATTATCAAACAACACTGCACAGATGTTTCATGATTACCTTGCTGTCTATGAGGAAAACAGTATTTCGTAAACCTTTTAGTAGAGGAAGGGGGATTGGGGAAAGTACTGTACAGATTTCTCTAGTATTCTACAGAGTGAGGTTTATTTGACAAGTCTTGAATGAGAAGCAGTCCATGCTATGAGAGTCACAGTTCTGCGTTCTCCTGTGCTGCAAGGAAAGTACAGTGACACTACTCAATCAACCAAACGAGGCCCTCTTTCCCCAGAAGCATCACTAGAACACTGTCATGTCATAATGGACAATATGAAACATAGGCTGAGATTAGGCACCTCATCTTGCAATGCACAGTCCAGTTCTGGCAGCCCTTAGATGACAGAAGGTGCACCTAATCTAGCTACGAAAGTAGCTTTGAGTGTGAGAAGTTATGCACTGCCTCAATTGGTCCATACATACATACGATGTTTCCTCACTTTCTTAGGAAAAAATAAATGGAATTTTTTGATGGAGAACTTTTGATTTCCATCATTACCACTGTCTTTGGACATTCTTCAAATCTTTTCATCTGAAAAAAAATCCAACATTTCATGACAGTTTTCATCATTGAAAATCCAAATTGCTGACTTTCTTTTCTTAGAGGAAAATGGATGTTTTCATGTACAATCACAGTGAGTTGATACATTGCTCCAAACTCTTGCCATTAAAACTGATGACAGAGTTCTCATTGGCATGGGATTAACTCCAGTGATTGGATCCCATAAAATCTGCCGGGAGATTCCACTGTGTTGAATGATTTATTTTTCTTTAATTAGTCATTTAGGAGCTTGTTGCAAATAAGATCGCTGAAATATTTGAGGCAATGGGGAAGGTGGAATTCAGAACTTAGTTGAATATTATTGTAGTTCTTTTTTTGCTGCTGCTAACACAAAATACTATATTATTATTTCTGCTGCTAATTTCAAAGTTTGAGTGAGTTATGAAGGCGTTTGTTTTGGATCACAGTCTTAGTCTAGGGTTGAGGGATTATGTCAAGTGATGACTACTTCATTAGTAGACTCAGGAAGCAGTGCTGGGCGTTACATAGTGAGAGATAGAGAGCACACAAAGAAGAAACCTAGCCAAACTGGTTTTTATAGCAGATAACCCCATTAGAGATACCTACAAAGTAACCCACTACCTTATTAGTCCATTCATGATCTCAGGGTCTTATCAACTCTTTGAAAAGGTCCCACTTGGTTTCCCCACTTAATATCCCATACAAGTGTTAAATATCAACATGAGTTTCAGGGGATACTAACCATATTCAAACCAAAACAAATACCTATTCCTTCACTATCTTCGGATGGATATTACATGTCAACAATATCTACCGTATCACTTCCAAAAGAAACCTTGGAAAAGGTAATTAGCATTTAAAAAATAATATAAAATCCTCTATATTTCAATTGTTATTTTTTTTTCTGCCTGCATCTAAAAAGGAATAGATAATGACCAATTTGTTTGGACTGGTAAAACACTGATTCTAGACACAAGGTTGATGTAGAAAGTTTCTGATAATAAAAGAAAAGGAAGTCAAATTGCTGAGAACCACTGAGGTTTTCCCTTTATTTGCGGTTCTTTACTTCAGTTCTATTTGAAATAGAGAAGATTTTTGAAAAGTCATAAATTTTTGCTTTGAATTATTTAGCAAAACAAGGCAAAAAGACAGGTCTATCTCCTTTCTTAAATCTGATATATCGCTGTTCTCCCAGCAAAAAGTGATCAAACAATATGGGAAACTCAAGATGGAAAATTTTAAAATTCATATTTACATTTGGCTATAGGATTTCCTTACTCTGATCAATTTTCAAAAATGGAAAGGTTGTGATAAAGGGCGTGAAAAAACACTTAAAGGAAACCTGGAAAATTTACCTCCAGGGTTATATTTTTAAAGGGCCCACAAACAAGTATATAAAACACAGGTGAATATGCTACTGCACATGCACGTCTTGTTGTGAGAAAACCAGCCAGGTATATCTGGCTCACAAGCCAGCTCCTTCCATCAGTACACAAAGCTTTGCACAAATAAGGAGAGAATGGTAGTGAATGGGAAGAATGATGAAGAGCAATGAACTCACCGGGCAGAACTAAGTCTCCTGCAAGATCCCACAACATGCTGAGTTTGGCAGAAGGCTGAGAAGAGGTATCTAAGTAAGCAATAAGTAAATGAAAGTACAGCTGCATTTATATTAAATCAGTTACATGGTTTAGGAATCAGAGTACTAAATTAAAAATGGGGCCTGACGAATTCCCAAGCCGGGCACGGTGGCGCACACCAGCACTCCAGAGGCTGAGGCAGGAGGATTGCCATGAGTTCAAGCCTAAACTATGTAGCAAGACCCTGTCTCAAGAAAACAAAAGAAAATACAAGCAAACAAAAAAAAAGAATCCCCCCAAAGATTTATTCAAACATTGGCTTGTGGCTTCCTTATAAACACAGCCAATTGGCTTTAGATGCACAGGGTGAAGAAGGGACGGGGTAAAGAAATAGAAATCAAAATGAACAAAGAAAAAATCTAAGCTTAGACTGTACATAATTAGGAATAGAGAATTTATATGTATTTGAGTAACAGAATAAAGAGGCTAGCTGGAACCATTTCTCATCTGTGAACGGGTTAAGTGCCCAATCTAGGCTGGCAAGTTGCATTCTCCCCACACTTCAGGTCACCTATGGCAGGACTCATTAAACAGTTGCACTGTCCAAAAGGAATGAATATGTTTCCTGGAGGTTCTGAAGGCCTAAGCCTGGAACAATGTCGCAAATCTGTGGTTTTTTGTCTTTAAAATGAATATAAATTATATATTCTAATCTCAGTTTTACCCATACTTAGCCATACAGCTTTTCCTTCCAGCGTAGACTGCCCAGGCCAATACTTTTGGTTAATGGTATAATTTTTTAAATCCCTTCGTCCACAGGATAATCCTGAGCACACAGAATCCGGCCTGGAGACAGGGGAAGAGAAAATGGATTTCCAGCTATTAATAATGAGCTTTGCTAGGTGTGGTGGTGCACACCTGTAATCCTAGCACTCAAGAGGCTGAGGCAGGAGAATCACTGAGAGCTTGAAGCCAGTCTGGGCTACAAAGTGAGTTCCAGGCCTGCCTGAACTACATAGCAAGACCCTGTCTCAAAAACAACAGAACAATAATAATGGGCCTTGGCCTACAGGGAAAACTGGATAACAAAAGCATCAACACCTAGAGAAGCAAACAGCTTTGGGATGCTGTGAACATTTCACCCTAAATTCTGGGCCATCATAGACAGGACACTATTATGCTAAAGCAAGTCAGTGCCCGAGAAAGAACTGGGTGAGTAAACTTAAGCACACCCATGAAGAGAGTGCAGTGTTAACAGATTAATATTTAATCCAGCGCTTTCTTCCAGTCTCCACTACTGATACCATGCAGTCTAGCTACCAGACTGTAGACTACATAGGAATCCACAACAAGCTTGTCAGAACACAAATGCTTGGGCCCTACGCCCAGGGTTTCTGAGTCACTGGGTCTGGCATGGAGCCTAGGAGGAAGGTGAGGAATAGAAGTCAAGAAGGCTCCTTGTAGAGTCCATGAGGAGTCTGGGAGGGCAAAAGGTAACAAGGGATAACCATTTATAAGGAATCCAAGGAATTCAGGCTGAAGTTGAGGTCTGTGTGTGGCCATTCTAGGAAAACTGGCACCACGGGTAAATTTAAAAATCTAAATGTAACATTTCCCAGCTACTGCTCACTTTTAACAATTTTTAGGAAAAGCTGAATAAAATAGTGTTATTAGTATAATTTACATTTATTTGTTAATAAATAGGATAACTTGCTGTTCACATATTTCTAAAGAAATAGCCACAATTTATATGTATAACCCAGCACATCATTTATAATTCATTTAGCATCTAAGGATAAAATTGGAGGTTTGGTGGTCTACCTACCTGGACACCAGTGTCTTAGGCAGGATCCTATACTATGAAGCATGCTGAGTGTCCTGTGGTATGTTGAATGATATGTATGTATATCGTCCCTAGACCATGGACTTGCAAGTTTAAGTAATAATTAGGTAATGGATCTGTAGAATTTTACATACCAGGCCAAATCTAGAAGCACAGTAAAGTGGAGTGAAAGCCACTGGTGGGTCTACTGAAACATCCCATTTTGGTGCATCATTGGTAACAGTGCACTTACGAAGGAGATGATGTATTTCTGTGGACTAGAACAGCTAATAAAGATCATTTCCTCTTAACTTGTGCCAGCAAGGATGGTCACAGATTTCTGGATAGACATGAAAATAATACTTCACTAACCAGGAGAAAGTATGTTGTTTAATGTTTTAAAAAATTAAATTTACGAGGCAATGATGGATTATTATGGATTTCGATTTGGGCAATACCTTCCCTGCCTCTCTAGGATTAGCACGGTCCTACCAAAAAAACACCGCAAGACATATACCTCATTTAAATTTTTCTAACAGCAATGTTTACAAAAGTAAAACTAAATAGTAAAAATTATATTTTTATTCACCTAGTATGTCAGAAGTATTGTTATTCTAGCATGTAATCAATATAAAACATTAATGAGATAATTTATACTTTTATACGGAGTCTTTCGAATCTGATGCATCTTTTAGACTTATAGCTTGTCACTGGCCACATTTCAAGTGTTCAACGGTCACGTGTTCAACAGCCATTGCCAGTGGCTACCACCCCACACTTACTGCACCAGATACCCTGTGATCCACAGAATAAGGAGAAATGAGGCCTGCTTTCTGTGAGGCGTGACCAGTTCTTTGTTCCCTTCAACCGGCACAAAAGTGCTTCACAAACTGTGAGTTTAGTGCAGTCAGAAAATTTCACTATCTGAAGGCTCTTAACATCCCTGATTTAAACATGTGACATGTGTGGAGACCCCGATGATTTCTACCTATAAAATAGGAATGACGCTTAGCTGTTAATGACACCTGAGTGTCAAACAGCAAACACCCAGCATGACGGCTCCAGCTGATCATATCTCTTTTTTCTTTCTTCATCTTTCTTTTTTTTTTTTTTTTGAAATGGATATCTAAAAGTTCTCTTAAGATCACATTCTTCTTATTCTTAAATTTGACACATAGTGTATGTGTCAGAAAGTAGGGAGGGGAGGGAAGATTCTGTTCCTATAGCTGACATGTCAACTGGGAAAAAAATGCCAGGGAAAAATAAAAAGTCCCCCTGCAACGGAGAAGGAAAAGAACCTTTACTGCAGTTCCATATTGCCTACCTTGCTAGTGCTTCTTGCTGCATAGATATACTGCCCAAAGCAGGGACCACCTCAGGTCAGAAACTATCAAACTTATGAGTGAAACTGACAGGCGGGACTGAAATCTGCTTTGAAACACAAGAAATGAAAACACGGATTAGGCAGCATGCTAAAGGCGTTGGTTTCTGTTGCTGGGGGTGGGGTAGAAGCTACTCTGCCTAGTCCACAGGCAGCTGGGCTGTGCAGGGCCGCAGGACTTGGATGACACAGCTGAGAACTGCTCTCATCAACATATTCACAACAGAACTAATGAATTGCCAGAGTTTGGGGGGATTTTAGGAGGGTCAGTGTGTCTTGCTGTTCATCCACAAAAAAGCAAAACATGCAGGCCATTTGTGCTAGCCTGCCTGGTTTTAAACCACATTGATGAATAATCTCACAGATCATCCTCAAAGGAAGTCAAGAGCGTGAGTGCGTCTATATAACCTAAGCCAACGTGGACCAGGCTGAAAATGTGTTGCCACCTGAATGAGCTGCTAGGCGGCCAAACTGGCTCCAGAAGTCACAACCAGGACCAATGGGCAGAAGCTACTGGAAGCAATTTTCAATCCGTTATTTGGAAAGGACTTCTAAAAATCAAGTCCAACAATGGTATGGATTCTGGGAGAACAGAGCTTCAAATCAATGAGTCTGACCAAGCAGGGACTGTGTGGTCACTTCTTAGGCAAGCTGCCCTGAAATATTCTACACCCTGCTAAGTCCTGTCATTCAGTGACCAACCACTGAGAAACTCTAGGTGCTGCTCAGCATTACAATCACAGAAATGAAAAAGATGCAGGCTCTGCCCTCAGAGAGCTCCAAGGTTTATGATTCCACCCATAGTTGATCTCTACAATCATAGAGCTAGGGTTTAAATTGGTTGGATTTAAAGGAGTTTGTTCCATGCCAGGCCCCAAACTCATATGGCAGCCTGCTCCAATGAGACAATGAAAACAATTAAAACAGAGATGATACAAGTTTTAGGTCAGGCTGATCTTCCTATTCAGAACCTCCTCCTCTCCCACTTTGATTAATCTATTATCTTTTAGGTACCAAGCAGGACCTCATTATTCCCAAAGTCCTCTCTGACAGACTGAACAGAACTGATGTTCTCCTATTCTTGGAAACCCTATTATACATCTAGTTAACACCATGATATTCTGATCATTCAGCTTGTTTTTGTTGTTTTGGTAAGATTATAAAGTTCTCAAAGGCAAGTATAGTCTGCATTACCTGTATCTAGATCTATGACCATTCTAGGCTTATTGCATGAACAGTGAAAAAATATGTATTGGATGAACTGAAAATCCAAGACTGTTAAGAATGTTGACAAATCAGTATATTAAAAGCCTATGATCCCAAACAAGAAAACCAATAGGGAAAATTACTTCTTGGTACATAGGAAACTAGAATAAAGATGGGATGGCATAGAAAAGCAGGGGTCCACGCTATAGGAGTTCAAGTATTTATTAAATTAGTAAATTAATTCATATTTGAAACTAATACATAAATTAACTAGCATGAAGCACTCTATACATAACTGATTTGGGTTGTACATGTTCAGCATAAAAGGTTTTACTGGATAATTTGATTTTTTAAAAGAGTCCCTAATCTCTTCCCTTTGCTTATTTAATGCTTATTTAATATTCATATTGGAAGAATCTGGGTCTCAGTGTGCCTACAGTGAGAATGATTCCAGGGTGCTCTGCCTTGGATCTTTCTGACACCTCCAGGAATATTTACACAGACCAATGGTCTACAACTTGATTATTATCTTTATTTTAAAGAGAAAAGTTAAAACCTTTGCTCAGTTACCTCCTGCCATCTTTCTAACTTTTAGTTATTGGGCTACACTCAATGTCAGTTTTATTTCCAGTAGGACAATCTGCAGTGACTTTAAAGAGCCCTACCTCTGACACCAGCAATCATTAAATGACCCAGGGTCTCCATTTCTATCACAGGCCTCAAGTTTAAGGATGAGGGTTAGAAATCTCTTCCATGGAGTTAGTTTTCTGTAAACTCAAGCCGCCATACTTCTGACTGCCTGGTTAGAGCCCATTACTTAAGCACTTTTTTTCTGTAAACACATACACACCATGCTAAGGCAGCACAGTCATTATATTCAAGGATATTTGTATTAAAAGACATCATCATTGATCATATTTATAATCTTTACAACAATTCTCTGAGATGGATTCTACTCTAAACTGCTTATAGATGACAAAACTGAGGCACATAAAGGAAAAGCAACTTTCTCAATATCCCACAGCTGGCAATTGCAGAGCCAAGATGTAAACTAAGCAATATGATTCTAGAACATTCTGTTCCATGTCCAGAACTGCCCACCATCTCCACCCCTTGTTTCCATATCCAAAACAGAACAAAAAGCTGCCACACAACTGACGAAGACCTACTGACTTGCCCAAGGTCAATGAGAGATGGTGAGAAATTAGATCATGTGGCATTTGTGTGAATTAACATTTGTAATGGGCAACATATGGCGATTTGTGCTGATTTTTTGGCAGAGGCCTGGCAGAGAATACTCAGAGGACCCTGTCTCTCCAGGATATTCCTGGATGCACTCTGGAGAGTCTAGTGCACCACAAGCCACAGAAGGATCTTTCTTATCCATTTTCCATATTAGCAATCAGTATGCTTCCTTATCAAACCTTAAATTCCCTTTGTAAAGGAGCCAGCTCTGTCTTTGCTGCCTGGGTGAGAGTGTAAGAGGCTGCTTTCATTTTAGCCTAACGTTCCAATGTTTTCTGCAATGTTTATTTTTTTCAGATGTCGGAATTGTGGAAGCCATTCTAAATGAACTTCTGGTAGTCTGGAGCAGGTCTGGAGACCATACAGGACTAAGAGCAATAGCTACAATATCCTATAATATTTATTTGATCTAGAGAATATATTTTGAAGCTGAAGCTTATATATTTTCAGTGCCATCTTGCAAATAAAAATAGAAAGTAATTATGTAGTTCCAAAATGTGGACGAAATAAAAATTACTGTAATATTTCCCCATAAGACTAAGGGAGTACCAAAACTACCCCGATTCTATTTATTTTTAATACCCCTCCACCAAAGAGGATAGAATTTGTCATTTTGTAAAATGCCATCTGATGCATCTTGAACTTCAGTGAATCTAAAGCTTAATTCTATGTGACATTTCTGGTGGTGTGTTATTCTTTTGGAAAAATAAATCCCTTTGATTAAAATTTCACACCTAGCTGAGGACCATGAAACACTGATTACCTGGTCCAGTCCTAGTCCAACATTGCCAAAAGGTTTACAAACCTCAGTACAACTTGAGGGGAACTTGGCCTAGGCTTCAAGTTAGTAGACTCATTCAAAGCCCAAGGCATTTGCCAGGTGGCCTGTTCCCTGCCCTGTGTCAGCAGCTCTAAATTAGGCACATGCTCTTTAAACCAGCCATGAAAATGATGGGCCCAGATAGCCAGAGCCCAAAGGAAATCTGAGCAGGTTGGTTACGACTAAAGCTGTGGACATAATGGAAGTTCAGCATTCCCCTCCTCTGCCATTCTCCATGGGTTTGAGGGGAGAAAGCAAAGCTTCTCTGAAAGCAGTTGTTCAAGTTCCTGTGACATTGAAAGAAATAGAAATAGTTGCAGATGCCCAGATTTGCAAATGCTGGTGCTATAAAATAGAAGCAGGGGCAATCTTTAGGCTAATGCTATTATAAAACTGTTTGTAAAGCCTGGGGCTTAAACATCTCCAGCTTCATAACTAGCTACTGCTTTAAAAAGGACATTAGGTTCACATTTGCATCTTCAAAATAAAGATTTTGTGTCACAAGTTCAGCCCTCTGGACAGCATAAAATTATAAGGAATGTTGTCTGTGTTACACCAGTTGTCCATGAATCCTGCATTTTGTCTATGATGGTGGTTTGTGGTTCAGGCCCCGTGTGCCCTCATCCCCCAAAGATTAGGCATATGTGTGTAGAGTATTATCCATAAGTTTAAACCCTTCTCAGAGTAGTTAATGTTTTCAGCTTGTATAACCTTGCTTATACTATCTGTGTAGTCTGTAAAATAGTGTTTTCTCATGTTTATTCTTCAACACTTGCTAGCTGCAAGGGAGGTTCATTACTTCTAACTACTAAAGTTGGAGAATAAGCTCTGTGTTCACCTCTTTTGATTAGATAGATGTTAGTCACCTCCAAGCCCAGATTCTGGTGGCAATGTGGAAGATGAATTGAGATGTGGTAAGACTGAAAGTAAGAAACTGGCAAGGATACCCCAGAAGTGACCCGGGAAAAACATGGAGAGGGGTTGAACTGAGAGAATGGCATGTGTTTGAGAGAAAGCAGATGGTCCAGATATTGTAGCCCTAAAATACTGGGAAATTCCCCAATAACCTGGAAATAGAACCAAAATCTTTCAAGACCATTTAAAACTAGTTAGAGATCCTCAATAGAAACGACGAACGTGGAAGAAGTAGCAATGAAAGGAACAAATAAGTGTAACATGGGACAGAAAGCCTGCTGGAGGGGGGACCTAGAATTCGGCAGTCATGTGAAAAGGTGTGATAGAACCCCACAGCAAACGGATGGGGCTCATTTCAAAATATTTGGAATATCCTGATCTGAACAAGAACACAACCAAAGCAAGGTCATATAAAATTTAAATGAAAAGATGCAGAACAGTGTAAGGATCCAGGGTCAAGGCTACACTAGTCTTGTTCTTGGAGTATAAATATTGGACGCTGTAGCAAGGCACAGTCAGGCTTCCTATGAATTAGGGACACATCTGACCACCTGACAGATGCACGGAGGTGTAACCCATACAAGTCCCAAAAAGGACTGGAAGAAGGGGGGGAAGAGACTGATGACTTTAAAATTAGAAAAACTGAATTTGAGCTTATTATGCCCAAGAGGAATATAGCCTGATGCACAATTTATGCAAATTGATAAAGCTGATTACACAAATTAGCCAAGGCTTAGACTTGTTTTTTCTCTGGTCAATAAGTCCCCCCACTCCCTGCACCCTTTCCTAAATTCAGTCTATTACTATTGGCATGTACAACAAACCCTCTTGGTAGTGACCAATCATTTGAGAACCCTGACTGGAAATAGCTTTTTATTTCAGGCATTAGGCTTGGACTTGTAAGAAATGGGAAAAGCGAGACAAATCACAGCTGGTTTGCCTATGAGGATGACCGTTACTTCCCACAGCCCAAGACCACCCCTCGGGAGGTTTTTCATTCAGATAATCCTCACCCAAACCCCACCCAGGTTTCACTCAACAGAATGAAAACGTATTTGTGAAGTATTGTCAATATGCATCTCAGCCAATCCTCAGACCTACCACAAAGAACAATCTGTGATCATCATTTAAATGTGAGACGCTCAGTTTTAGCACAATTACATAGCCTTCCCGTGGTCACAGGATCAGAAGGCGATAGAAACAGGACACAAATTCAGTCCTGTACTCCTTCCATCAATTGCTGAATCAGCCTCCTTGGGCTCAAGAAACAGGGCTAACATAGCTGAATTTTCTGGTTGGTGTGCTCACCCTGCAGTGTGCAGTTTTAAGGAATAAAGGTACACTGTAGGCTGGGCAGGAAGGCTCCCTACAACACTTGTAGAGGGAGCAGTGTGGTGTGTGGTCAGGAGGATAGGGTTGGAGGACTGTGCCACTTACCTATCTGTACTGACTTTGGGGGAGAGAGTTAACACCTCTAAACCTATACTTGCTCTTCTATACAATGAAGGTATTATATCACAATACTTTCTTATGAATTTTCTTGTAAAGCATGTAAGACACAGTAAAATCTGTATCATTCACTCTTAAGACATTCTTAGGAACATACAGAACCCATGTATTAGTTAACAAAACACTCCCACAGTGCTAAATAGTAGCTACCATTCATGTTAGCTCACTGAATCCTTAAAACCACTCTGTGCAGCATTTTAGGAGCAGCCATTTTACAGTGGAAGAACTGGAGGTTCATATGAGTTACTTGTGGCCACAGAATTGGTACAGGAAGCAGCTGGGACTTGTGCTTCACCAGTTCGAGCAGGGCTCTGCATTCAAGGAATCTGCCACTCTCTGCAGCTTCCGACCACAGACTGCTGCTCCTTCTTCCTGGCTTTGCTCAGTTTCTACATGAATCAAGCCATTGTTAGAAACCCAGCTGTCCTCCAGAAAGATACAGCCAAGGATAAATAAAATCGAAGCCATATTGTCATTGATCACATTTCTCACACAGAAACAGACACTCTGTGAGCCTTAAAGAGCTATACATTCTCAAATAGAAAGCTCTGGTCTCCCAGTGGCTCATCTTACTTGACCTTCTTCCTATATATTTAGAGCATTTCTCTTGATGAGGCACACCATTTCCCAAGAACAAAAAAGGATAAAGTAACAAAGAAATACAATCTTGTCCCCAAAGAAGCTCTGTTTCATTCATTCGTTTTTAACCTGCCCATGCGTTAGTTGTGGGCTTTGGTGACTTAATGAGACCTCCCTATAGCCAAAGAAAAAGGAAATTGTCCATCCTTGTGATAGGACCAATATTATCACCGAAGTGCAGATTTAATTCTTCTAGTTTGGTGACAGGTAACTAATGATAAGGTCACTAAAGCAAGAGAAAAGTTTGAGAGAGAAAATAAAACACTTTATGTTTTAGCATGATGTTTAAATAAAAATGAATTTCCTTCTGGGGTTGTTCTTCCCTACATATTCTGAAGACATTTATTAAACAATTTTTTAAATACCCCTGGTAAATATTGATCACATATTTTTGTCAGTGTCACTGTTCTTGGTAGTAACAATTCATCCAAAGAAACAATTAGTGATATTTGGAATATATTTTCAAATGATAGAATACATGAGGAAATATAATACTGCTTATGTGAAATACAAAGATAATGCTGAAAAACCCACACTGTCACTTTACTTATGGAAGCAGAGAAAGAACTCAAAAGTGGGAAAAGCAAAAGCCTGCTAAGAATTTACCTCCATGCAAAGAGAAGAGCTGAAATAAGAGAAAGTAGGCCCAAGTTACTGTGGCACAAAATTACAGCTTTGGGGTGAAAGTGAGACACAGGAACTGCATGTTAATATTACCAGGACAATGGCTTTTCCTGCCTCTTAACTATTCTATGGGAATAATGCAGAACCAGATGACTGTACTTACAGTGACTTTGAGATCTGAAAGAGTTCACAGGAAGAGCAATAAAAAAAACTTGAGAGGTTTGGGGTTCTAAATTACTAAGAAGCAAAATTAATGAAAAAGTAGGACATTGGTTCACTTAGACACTTACCTTAACCTTGGAGAAGACATAAAATCTAGGTATTACCAAGTGAATTAGTACTGGTGAAATTCACTCTTACCTTCTTACAAAAAGTTTCATAGTATTTTTCACCCCACACATACTAAGATGAGATACCAAATTTAATATCCTATGGAAGAGCTTATTCTGCTAAATTTAGAGGAAGGTGGTAAGGAAAGTCACCGTAGGAGTTATATCCCAAAACTTATATGAAATTTTCAGAGATGGACCTTCTGCAAGGAACTACTAATGTGGTATTTGGAAAGGTATGTCTATTAATTTTTTTCTTTTCCTATCTTTTACTGCTTAGCTCTTAGACTTCTCTTAATGAAGTTGACAACGATTCCATGTCACTAAATCCAGTAGGCCAATTCACTTATCATTTTCTTTGAGCCTTTAGTAAACCAACAATATAGACACCTAGAAATGTTAGTATCTTCTGGCTTCCATGACACCATGCTGCCCTGATTTTCCTCTGACCTGACATAACACATCTCTTCAGTATAATCAGATCCTTTTGTGCCCCAATTTAAATTTCAGAGTTCTTAAGGCATTGTAAAACTCTTCCTTTTAACTGTCAATTTTCTTCTTGGAGGATCTATCACTAAGGCTTCTGCTACTACATACCTATGGCTCCTTAATGTAAGACTCCAGCTCAGATATCTTCTAGTGTTTGCTGGTCTGTCTTAAAAGCACTTAAAGTAAGCATATCTAAAGCCAAATTCATGATCCTACCACTCATTCATGACCTCCCCCATATTTCTGAATTTAGCCAATGAGATGTCCATCTCCAGAGGCCATAAACATGCCTCTTCCTCACTGTCCATCAATTTCATTTTCTAAATAGACTAAGACCTTTCTCTTATATATCTCCACTGCCCCAACCTTAGACGCTTTTCTTCTGCAAATCGTCCTAATTCTCTTTGCTTCACTCCAAACTGTTTTCCCCATTTCACTCAGAGCTATGGTATGCCAAATGGAAATCTGACCTAGTCATTCTTATTTAAAGAACTTATGAACAATGTTTTCATTTGTCTGAGGACTGACACTCCAGGCTCTAAAATAGCCTAAACACAAAAGCCTACAAAACAAGGGCCATGTCTAACTTTATAGTGTCATCTCTATTTCATTCTTCTCAGTCTCCTGTTTAAACACTCTGTCTCTTTTCACTTCCTCCAAAGGTCTATGTTCCTACTTGCCTAAAGGCCTTCACACATGTATGGGCCTTTCTACCTACTCACCCTTAAGAGCTCAATGTCACATTACATTTCAATAAAATATTCTGTGACCTTTCAGCCTATGTCAAGTTCTCCTTTTAGAAGATTATTTAGCCTCTGAACTTTCCTTCATAACACTTACCGTATATGTAACTGCACTTGCACATAAATATTAGATGTTCTTAATGTTTGCAATAAATGAATGCTCATTCAAATGAACATTGACAGGGACCTAGAGTCTCTGACCAGGTATTCTAAGTAATAAGAAGCATTAAGGGCATCAATGACAACTGCTGTAGTAGACTGATTTCACCTACAGCTCAGCTGATAATTTTCCTGTATGCACAATCTTCAACATGTGACTTTATAACTCACACCATCAATAGAGTGAATTTCTACTTTTTTTTTTAATTTGGGATGGCTTTGGTATTTCCTTTGGCAAAAGGATGAAAGGAAAAAGAAGTGACGACATGCCAGTTCCAAGCCTAGGTTAAATCAAAGTCCAGATCAAAAGCCTTTGATGCTTCCATTCATTCTTTTGGAGCTCTGCTTCTGCCATGTGAGCAGTCATAGGCTCACTTCTCAGAGGATAAGAGATGCTGTAAAGCGGATCTGAGCATTCCTGAGATTTTCTTAGACCATGTGGCCACTACTCAACACACCACGTGACCACAGACTCAGGAGCAAGCCCAGATGAGGTTGGCCCTGCCTGGCCCACATCAACTGAGCTACCCAGGTAACCTGTAGGCTCACAAAAAGTAGTGAGTGGTTGTTTTAAGCCACTGAATTTGGGAGTGATTTGTCCACACATTAATATCTGACAGACCTAGTTGCCACCTAAAGATTTCTCCACGCTATACTGGACAATGTATTTGAAGCCTCAAATATTTAGTGATCAGTGAATAATCTCATACCTCTGCCTTTTATTTTTTCCTTCTGTCCTTAGATAATGCATATTTTATAGACCAGTAAAGTCATTCCAAAACATATCCCTCTGAAAGGATTATAGGTATAATCTATCCCATATTTATACAGATCTGTCATCAGAAAAAAAGTATCAACAGAAAAGACATGTTTAGTTTCTGTTAATTATGTAGCTGGATATTTTTGGCTGACCTAAGGTTCAGGTCCACATTGGTAGGAAGAGTATGTCAATTCCTTCCCTATACATCTCTAGGTATTTGGCTCCACTGGTTGAAATTTGATTGTAAATCTCCTGCCTCATTTCTACTGCAGAGAAATGGAGGAATCTCCAGGCAGAAAGATTGAATACTGAGGAAATCAGTAACAGTAAAATATATGTAAAGGACAAGTGTGGACCTACCCTTGATTGGATTGTGGTAGTAGGCAGCAAGATCCTGAGGGAATTCCCCTTTGGTCCTACTGAAGGGTTAGAAGCGAGACTGGTTTCCAGTATAGTCCTGAATATGCATCAGATCTCATTCTGATTGACTCATTCAACTATTGAAATGTGAAATAGGATAAAAATCTATTTTAGTCCCCTTGTAATTTGAATCCTAAAAAGTAAAACTACAGGGGAGTTTAGTTAGAATGTCACGTTAGGAGTCATTTTTTAAACAAAATGCAAAATTTATAAGTCATAGAGGAAAATATTTGCTATGGATTGGACATGATTTTCACCCTTAAGAGTTCAGCTTTGGAAGCTTGCTAGCAGGGTGGATATGTGGAGTAGTGGTTGGAATTTTCGAGAGGTAAGACCTATGGGAGGCTCTTATATTACTTGAGGTTGTCCTTAGAAGGGATTATGGTAGTTCTCAAGGGACCCCTGAGTTAGTTCTCATGAGAGGTTTTTACTCTAAAAAGCAAGCATGGCCCTATGCAGTGCTCTGGCTTCCTGCCTTTTGACGTGATCTCTCATTCCTGCGTGAACTCTCACCACTGTGATGCCACCCTCCAGGGGGCTTTAACAGAGCTGAGCTGTTGTAGGTGCCATGCTTAAACCTCTAGGAGTGTGAGTTAAATAAACTTCTTTTCTTAGTAAAGTTATTCAGCTTCAGGTATTTTGCTATAGTAATAGAAAACTGACAAATACATGATTCATACATTTGTATCAAATTTTTAAATTTTGTTTAATAAATATCACCGTACCCCAAACTCACAAATGAAAAGCAATGTCTCTCTCTCTTTCTCTTTCTTTCTTTCTCTTTCTCCCTTTCTCTCTCTCTCTCTCTCTCTCTCTCTCTCTCTCTCTCTCTCTCACACACACACACACACACACACATAAACCACAAAGAGAATCTAAGTAAATAGGAAAGTATCAGTACTCAAAATATACAAAGAA
>NW_004955430.1:10367597-10390097 GCF_000276665.1 Chinchilla lanigera | reverse complement strand
TTGTCATGACTGAATTTTTCTTTTTTAATTTTTTAGATGTGTGAGAATTCTCAGACCCACAAATAAATAACACACAAACATAGATCTCAAAGGTTGAACATGATTACTTCTCTCTAGGATGCTACTGATACTTTTTTAATAAATTGCCCTGCCTAAAATACAAAGGATACAGTTTAAGTTCAAGGGGGAGAGGGAGACGCTCAGAGCTTCATCTCTCTGAATGAATCACTCTGTTTCCATAACCCCAAGAATCAAAGAAAATACATGAAATCTATAAAAGATTTTTTGCTATTTTTCTCTGGTGAAATTCTGTTTAAGAGAAAGGAAGCAAGGTAGAGAGCAGAGGGGAAAGAATGGAGAAAGGGAAAGAAAGTAAGACCAGACAAAGAGAGAAAAGAGAGAACAAACAAGGAAAAAACACAAAGCATACATAAGTGCCTCTCAAAATGTGAAAGATTTCTGTTTAATTTTGTTTAAGTGTTCTGTGCTATCAGTTGCTGCTTGAATTAAATGAAAAGCAATTTCAGTGGTAAACTGAGCCCTTAAATGTAAGAAATAATTTCCTCTCTTTTTCTTCAGCTCCAATCCTAAATTACAACAGCCCAACAGCTCCAGTGAGGCAGAGGTGGAGCTGGGTGTTGGTTTCCACAGCCGTATCTCCTCAGAAGCCCTCTGTGAAATACCCATAATAATAGCTCAAGAGCTGAATAGAGAGGAGCCATCAGAACCCATATTTGAGAATCAAGGATTCTTCCTCCGTGATTCTTAAAAATCTACCTCAGAAGGAGCTTTGACATTGCCTGAATGAGCCATGTGCTCTTTAAAATAATGAATTGGATCTTACATTACTTCTTTGTTAGCATTTTTTTCAATTTAAAAAATGCTTTAAATGAATTCCTCTTGCAAATTCTATTCTCCCTGTTAATGTACATTTTTGCTGAAAAAGAAATTCTGCCAACTTTTCATTACAAATGAAAATAGAAAAAGAATATCATGGGCAAATTAGGTTTGTAAATAATCATAAACTCCCTATCTATTCAATGGTTGCGGCAAAAACTATGGCCAAACTGTTTAAAAATGTTTCAGAGAGAAGGTAATAGTCTCACTTGGCATTCTGATTATTTTTGCCTAAAGGGGCTAAGAGAAGTATCAATGAAGAGTGAAATGTTAAAAAAAAGAATCAGAAATTTGTTAATCAAGGTTCATATAAGGTCACTATTCTTCAGAATCCTAGCAAAAAGTGGCCACCAACAGAAATACTCTGTAAATACCTTTGACTTATAAAAGCATACAATAGCCAAACTGCACATCAAACGCTATGGAAACACACATAAGAGTATAATTAATTCTGTCGAGAGTTGGAGGGGAAGGCAGAGAATAAGTACACAAAATGCTGTTCAAAAGAGTTCTAAATGTTTCCTCAAAGAACTTACATTCAACGGAGAAGAAAAATTAATTCACATACAGGTATCAGCACAAAACTTTCTTTTCAATTAACTATTGTTAGTCTATTACTTTGTTATGCAATTGTTTTATTTTTTCACAAAACAGTTTAAAAACAAAACTCAACTTCATGAGTTGAAAATTGTATGAAATTCAGATTTTAACGTCTATAAATAAAGTTTTATTGAACTAAAAAAATGCACATGAATAGATAGGCTTGGTTCTCTCTCTCAGAAAAGTTGTCATTCTAGAGTCCTTCCCGCTACACACACACTTACTAAACTAGCTTTTTCACCCCGCTAACCTCTTTTGAAACTGTTATTACTCTTCTCCATTTTTGGTGCCACCCTATTAATTCGGGGCACTATTTCCCTTGACTTGGTAGTCAGGACAGTCTAGTTCAGTGGTGGCAAATCTACGGCACATGTACCACAGCAGGCTGTTTGTTACCATTGAAAGCCCTAAAAGGTTAGCCATCACTGGTCTAAGTCATAGAAAAAGAAATCCATAACTGCAGTGACTAAATATGTTTCTTATTCATGCCACCTAGCCAACATGCATCATCTGGACTGCTCATGTTTATCACAACTACTCAGGATCTCTGACGAGCCCCTTAATAGAAGCTCCATGATCACTAAGGCAGGTGTGAAAGAATAACAGGAATCAAAAAAAAAAAAAAAAAAGAATAAGAGGAATCATATGCCATCTCTTATTTTTTCCACCCAGAATAGACACTTCATCCCTGAACTAATACTTTATTAGCTAAAGCAAATCACGGAACGACACTCACCCTCAAAGGAAGCAGGAAAATGCAACTGTCCAGAAGAAAGAAACTTGGAAATAATGGATGTACCAATGACCTCCACATCTGGCTTAACTAAACAGCCCTTTATCAGCTCTCCCTCCTTCTTGTCTCACCTCCTGCAAATCATCTTCCCTGCTCTTTTAAAAATTCAGATGATTGTCTGAGCCTACTACCACTCTGAAACTGTTTACTGCCCGCATACATCGCCTGAGATGAAGCTAAATGTGTTTGGCTTGTTGGACAATCCCGTTTAGATCTGACTTGGGTCTTAGATTTCCTTCCTTATCTACCACCACTATTGAAACCATCCCAGTCTGCACCCCAAATACCATGTGTTCCAGTCATTATAGTAGCACCACAATAAAGGGGCTTTTACTAACTTGGCACATTTTCACATTCTCTTCCTAAGCCTACAACTAATAGGTTGGACCCCCAACCTATTCCACTCCTCTCCTCTTAAAAGAATTATCCACTAAGACTCATCTAAAATGTCCTGCTCTCTGGGACAACTTCTTTGACATCCCTGGGCTGAATTACATTTTCCTCCTCTGCTCTTGTAGTGTCACTAACTCTTTTCTTCTCGTGTACTTAGGGCATGACAGCTACTAGTTTAGTTACTTCTTCTTTCAATAGATCTTGACCCTCCCAAAGAGAATATGGGCCTTATTTTTGTGGCAAGGTCCTGGAATATACAAGATTATATGAAAATTCTTATTGCATAAGTGAAATAAAGCTTACACACAATGAAGATCTAAACAACAATGTTGATTCTAAAGTCTATAGGGGTACTGAGTAAATGAAACACCAGCCTCCATCCAAAAATATATGCATTTTTTCTGATTTACATATGTGTTACAGTACTAAAATGGTGATGGTAATTAACAGACTTTTCTCTTTGGTCTTTTTTGTTAGGGTCTAAATAAGTGCCCTTAAAAGCCCATGTTAGTCATCAGTCCATGGTGCTACTGTGAGGTGACAGAGCTTTAGCAGTAGGCCTCATTGAAGAAAGTCAGATCACTGGGGCATTCCCCTGAAGGGAGCATTGGGATTTTGACACTTCAGTTCTGTCTTTTTCTTCCTGAGCACCATGAGGTGAGCAGGTTCCTCTGCCATGGGCTCCCAATCATGTTGTACTGCCTCACTGTAGGTCTCTAACCAGTGCTGTCCACAGACCATGAAATAAAATCTCTAAAACCATGAGCCAAAATAAATCCTTCCTCTTATAAGTTTATCTTTCTCAAGTATTTTGTCACAGTAATGGGAAGCTAACTATCACACTTTCCAAGTATGGGTCCTTTACCTTGTTTGTCTTGGAACATCTATCTTCCTAGGGATTAGGAATGTTGAACATGGAATATAAAGAGAAAATAATTTTCAGTTTCTGATATTCAAGTATAAGATTCTGCAGCAAGGCAATCATCTTGCAGCTAGGGTCTTATATTAGGTAGGTATGCCTTATTGGTAAAGCATGTGCCTAGCAAGCATGAGGCCCTGGGTTTGACAGCTCCTCCAGCACAAAAAAAGAGAACGAACAAATACTGTCAACCTGATTTAAACATTATACAATGAGGGGCTGGGGATTTAGCTCAGCGGCAAAGCGCCTGCCTGGCAAGCGCAAGGTCGTGAGTTCAGTTCCCAGTACCGGAGAAAAACCAAAAAAAACAAACAAACAAAAAAAATTATACAATGTACACATGTATCAAAACAACACATAGTATCCCATTTTTATGTTTTTAATGCTTTAATTTTAAAAATAGATTTAACAAAAAACAAAGAAGTGGGGATCCAAATTTAGCATATGGCAACCCAGACTTAGAAATCTGCAGGGAGAGCAAACAGGAAGCACAGGGAAAGGTTGCCCCTTACCAGCCCCAGGGAATTGTGGGTATAAAGAAGAAAGAATTGCAGAAGACTCAGATGAGCAGACCCCAGTTTAGTTTCTATAGGCTTCACCTGGAGAAGGAATAGATTGTTGGATAACTGAGGACAATGTTGAAGGCACAAAGAAACTCTCATGCCCTCCCCTCCAACCAGCAATCTAATTAATATTGTGAGAGTAGGTCATTCCGCAGACCGCACTCGCTAATTGGGAATACAACCACATCCAAGTGAAACTGGCACCAAAGCATGGCCAGGAGGAGGGGAATTGGACATTTTCCTTTCATGAACCTTTACTGTATACTCAAGACTCAGACGTAGCTACAGTGCTTTCCCAAGGGAGCCATGATAGCCAGATGAAATGACTGTCATATGGGCTGTGAAGTGAACCACTAAGGACAACTCTTGGCTGAAGATCAGAGTGGCTGAATGTGAGCTCAGTGGCAACCAAGTCAGGCACAGCTTAGTCAGGAGTGCAGTACAACGCAAAGAGAAGACCCCAGGTGTGGCTAATTCTGACATCAGGGTCACCTGGGACAGCAAGTGGTTTGTGAACCTGAGATACGACCTGAGACATCAATAAAATACATCAGACCCCAAATGCACTCAAGCAGCTGCCTAAAGCATCAGGAACATGTGTCAGAACCACAACCCTCCTTTTGTTCTGGACACTGTCAGATAGGGGGATATTTGGAGAAAAAAAAATAAGTATTTTTAAAAGATGCTGATAAAATTACTGCGTCAGTCTAAGTTTTACTTGGCAAATAGGACATTTAGTTAATATTTTACTGATTTTCCAAAGGGAGGGGAAATGTAAAGGACTAAATTATTACCAACGTTAAAAACATGTTTCTTTGCCATACATCTAATGAAATTTATAAATCCACTACACATTAATATGTAGATTTGTATTTACGTAGGTACATTTGAGGGAATGTTATTCCACCTTATTCTGTAAAGCACTTGATAATAGCTTTTTGTTAACGTACTGTTTGGGTTTGACATCACTTTCAGAGGAAAATAAATTTCAAATATAGTTTAATCACATATTTTCCTTCCTCATAGTGTAGACTACTGGAGCACGTACATATTGAAAAGTGAGATTCACTTATTTCAAAGAATTGCCCTTGCAATAAGTTGCAGCTTTGGTTTTGTTACTTGTGATAGAAACTTGTTTCATTTCTTCAAGTCTAGTTGTTTTCTTCCAGGGACACAGGAAGATTTCATTTACCACTCTCTTATCGTGCCAGAAGGACTGACTATGTTGGACCAATGAGTCATGGAAAGTATAGTGTAGCCACCTCTGGGTAAAAGAGATGGATACAGGCCTCTAGTCTTCTCTCCTGCCCTGTTCAGTGTAGAAGCAAAGTATTTTAGATTGTCTGTTGGTAAAATGGGTCTCTAAGTTATATGGCCCATTTTACCTGTAATATGAATAAGAAATGAACTTTTGCCATGTTAATCAAGAGACAGTTTGAAGTGTCCATTAAGACAAAAATCTAAACTATCCTTGGGTAATACGGTATATACTGTATCCCACATTCCCACTAAAAAATGAAGATAAGAACAAGAAAACGGCATGCGTCTGAGGACAAAAAGATAACATAACCTACATAAAGGATAGTATAAATAAAATCCATGTCCAACTGTTCACAATAAAGAATAAGTAGCCCAATGTCCCCTATGTCTTGGTCACTGAGGTTCATTTATGTTCTAACATCACTACAGTTTTCTAGCCCACAATGCCATTGGTTTTTCTTGTGTCCTTGTGCCTTACAAGTGTCCACTAGAAAGTACCATCACATTGAAACACTCAGCCTAGCTTTATAATGGCAAGATGAGATTCCAAATCTCAGTGGGTTACTAAAATGGAACACTAGGAGAGCAAAGCACACAGCAACAGCACAGCGCATTCTAAGACTCTTCCTGAATAAAAGCTATTTTCTTCAGCTATGTTTGTATGAAACTATTACATATCTTCTCAGAAAACACAAAAATGGTCTGGAGTGAATTTAAAAGCATGAAACAATCTTTAAAGATGCTTTTAATTGGAGAAATGACTAAAGGAAACACCCTTTAAAGAGCAATTCATGGGATTAGCAATTCCCAAGAGGTAATAGCACGTTGGGTGCTGCACCTGTGGCAGAGTTCCAGCAGAGAGGGCTGTTTGGTGGCGCCAGCCTTGGACTCTTTTGTAGCAGAGATGTCACCATTATGATCCATCAATACACAGCTCACTCCTAAATATGTACATAAATTCAGAATCTTTGTGGTGGTACTATTATTCTAATGGAAATATCATACATCTTAGATCAGTAGAGGTACTGCATTTCATTTGGAATTCAACTTTCTGTGACAATGTAGGACAGCCTAGAAAAATCCTATTTATTCTCTGGTTCCTTCCTCTCCAATAAGAGATCTTCACTTTTTGGTTAACTAAAAGCTGATTATGGCTGGGGCCTTGGAAATCCTCTACAGTCAATCACTTTGCTTTTGGTGGATCTTGGAGATGTTATCTTCGTGTGTGTATAGTAATTTATTTTATTATTATTATGATTAAGTTTATTGGTACAATTTAGATTTACACAATTTATTTACTCATTTGGCCATTAATTTCCTCAACAAATATTGAATATCTCCGAGGAACCAGAAACTGCGATATGTACCGGAGACTCGGCAGAGTCAAGCCCCAAACAGACAAAAATTCTCACCTTTGTAGCACACACATTACAGTGGGACTTAAAGTCAAAAGGGTATCATCAAAGACTCTCTCTGCCAGAGACCAGGATCTCAGTTTCCTCAACTGTTAAAGCCATGGGGCCAGAGGAAGTCTTCTACCTAGGACACGGTCTAGAGGGCATTTGGAATATATTTGGAGGTTTCTATTTCAGTTATTCTTGGGGATGCTTGCAGCATTTAGTGTCAGAGGCCAAGCACATCAAACATCTTTAAGACGAAGTGTCTCTCCCCAGGAAGTACAGTTCCACCTGAAATGCAAATAAAGCTATTCTTGAAAATCACATGCTTTCTACAGTTCCTTCCAATTCTAAAAATCATACACATTTGAAAGAATTGGTTTTTGTCTCTTCTTTTTGTGGGGAAAATTATAGGTACTTGCAATATTAGAAGACACTTCGAAGAAGAGGATTCCTGATAATTCGTCATTATTCTTGGATCTCCTAACTGAAACTATAAACCTAGAGTACATATTGTGAAAATGAAAACACAAGCCAAAGACACCATATACTCCAAAAACAGATTCCCATCAGGAAACTGTCTGGATTTCCTTCCCCACAGAGGATAGTAAGGAATCTCTCCCCACCTTAAGGAGCTGAGCGCATTCTATTCCAGAAGAGGTGCTCTCCTCACATGGCAAACACAAAGAGCTGAAATCTGAGTCCATTCTAAGGAGAATTTTGTGGTTTCATTTACCAAATTGATCTTAGAACCACTCCTCCTGGACTGTGATACATAATGCTAGTGTTTCCTTCGCATGAATCCTTTTGTGGTACCTCATATCTACAAATGCATTCTATCATGCTCAAATGTGCACCCCCTTCTTAGGCTGTCCTTCTTTGGAGACTCTGTTCACTTAGAGGGAAAGTATTAAATGAAATCAATGGGGCAGGAGGACTGAAAATTTGCATCTCTAAGGAATTATCAGGTGATGACAACGCTGTTACTACTGATCCCTGAACCTCAATTTGAGAATCACAAATTTAGACAAAGTTTCTTTTAAGTACTTTCTGGGCTGAAAAAATATCAAAATTGTTGTGCAAATGTGAAGTTCAGGGACTCATAGAACCAGAGCTCTATCCTGTCTTTTTTTATGCCAAATTTTGGAAAATATTGAAACATTTTTTCGCATAGGGTAGTGGATTGCCACTAATTACTAAAATGGCAAAAAATTTTATTAGTGGTGTTTCTGTCAAACCCAAAGGAAGGGAAAGTTTTAGCAGTAAGAGTATTTCCTGGATTTCTTCTCCTTTAAAAACAGGACTTCCCTACTTCTTCCTTAATAAGCTTGCCATAGTGAAGTCTGGTATTCAAAGGGTAGTTAATCACCAAGGCAAACATGCCTAAAAAAATTATCTGATCTGATTCTGGCTGAATTTGACAGTGATGGGAGTTTTAAAGGGCCATATTGAATTTCAGGATATCCGGATGCCATTAACCTAGAAGTATTTGAACTTTCCAAAGCTGGGATATACTGTGGCATATACTCAGAAGATTTGATGTAGAATTTGGGTTAGAATCTTAACTGGCAGGCACTGTTTTCCCAGTAACAATGAGTCAGTGATTTGAGCACTTGGAAGATTCCTTATCTGTAGAATGGGGAGAGAAAGACCTGCTTGAAGGATTGTTGTGGACTTAATGTAATTACATATATAAGAGAACTTTGTAAAAAGTTAAGTGCTACACAAGGCAAGCTTTTCATGTTAAGTCCTATTTAATAGTGAGAACCAAGGAACAGTCATATTCTTTTTATACCTACATATTTCCTGAAACAGTCTAAAGGGCTTAAAATTTTCTGAATTAAATTTGCAGACAACTGTCCAAAAACAATCTAAAAATGGATATAAAATCCATATAGATAAATGGCATCCATATTTTTAGAAAGATATTCCATCTCTTTAAAGATAAAAATGATTGTCAGTCTCTGGGCATGAATATTATTTCTTTCATCTTCTATTTAATATGCATGTACACAGCCTGCAGTGTTTCTAAAATCCCCAGAATGAAGGTGAGTATATTTCACTTAAGTTCTCGTTAATAATCACTGTGTCATCTAAAGCAAATATATTTTCTTGACATACACCACCTGAGAAATATACTTAAGTTTTACATGATGTAGTTGTCAACTTTGAAAAAGAAGAAAAAGTTTCAAGAACACATATTACTTTATTTTAAGATGTACTATAAAGCTGCAGCAATCAAAGCAGTGTGGTATGGAAGACAAATTGGACATATAGATCAGTGGAACAGACTGCAGGGTTCAGAAATCAATTTTTTACCTTTATTTTAAAATTCTTACTAATACACATTTGCACACACAGTGTTTACTTTCATTGCAGGGAATTGAACTGATGTAGGTACATAACACATCTCGATTATTTTTCTCTAACTCCTTTTATTTTGCCAGCGTCAGATTCATTTATAAGGCCTTATAAAGTTAATTCTCATGTGCACATATTAACAACAAGACTAATAGGCCAAAAAACATATAAAGTGCATAAGACAATTATACTAAATCAAGGTACACTATTAGATACATTGTCCGTACTGGATTACGATAGCTTTTTTCTCATTTTTTCCTGTTGTCTGCCTTTTATTTCACACATAATTTCTAAATGGAATATTTCATATAAGGGAAACCATGTGGTATTTAAGCTTATGTGTCTGATTTATTTCACTTAACATTATGGTCTCAAAGAGTATTCATTTTCTTACAAATGACTCAAGTTTATCATTCTTTATGGCAGAGTAGTACTTCACTGTGTATAAACACCACACTTTCTTTATTCACTCATATGTTGATGGACATATAGGCTATTTTCAAGATTAACTATGATGAACTGTGCTGCCATAAATGTGCACGTGCATCACTGTGTTATGATGTCTTTAACTCTTTTAAAAAGATTCCTAGAAAGAGAATAGCTGGATCAATAGAATTTGTAGCTTTAGTTTTTTGAAGGATTTACATACTACTTTCCATTGTAGTTGTACCAGTTTACATTTCTACCAACAGTGGAAAAGGGTTCCTTTTTCCCCACAGCCTCTCCAGGATGTCATTGGTTGATTTCTTGATGGAGTGAGATGGAACCTCAATATTACTTTAATATTCATTCTTGAATGACAAAAATGTTGAACATATTTTTCACATATTTATTAGCCACTTGTATTTCCTCATTTGAGAAGTGTCTATTTATCATGCTCATTTTTTTTATGAAGTCCTTAAATTTGCACAGTCTACTTTTTTGAGTTCTTTATATATATTCTAGATATTAGTCCTTTGAGGAGAAGCTTGTAGAATTATTTTCCCATTATGTAGGTTGCTTTTTCACCCTGTTGTGGTTTCCTTGGTTTTGCCAAAATTTTTAATTTGATGTGATCCCATTTGTTGGCTCTTAGTATCATTTCTTGTGCAACCAGGTTCTTTTCAGAAAGTCTTTTCTAACACCTGTGTCTTTATAAGTTTTACCTATTTTGTCTTTGAAATGCACTCTTTCTGAATTAGGATAGCCACTCTTGCTTTTTTCTGGGTTCCTGTTACATGTAATACTGTTTTCTATCTTTTCCTTCTTATTCTGTGAGTCTTTTTGAATTAGTGTGTTTTTTCTGTTCTGCATAATTTTGGGTTTCTTTCTTGATCCATTCTCTGTATCTGTGTCTTTTGATTGGGAAAGTGAGACCATTTGCATGGTAAGTTATCACTGGGAGATATTGACTTATCCCTGTCATTACATTATTTTCATTTTGCTGATATCATTATTTTTTCCTTTTACTTCACTGCTCATCCCATTGGGTCTATTCAATTTTTTCAGCTATTGGCAATTTTGGCTTCATTATCTCTTTCTAAGGTATACTTGAGAATTTTTGTACTGCTGGTCTGGTGGTCATGAGTCTCTTGAGGCACTCTTTGTGATTGAAATACCTTACTTCTCCATCAGTTAAAAGGTAACTTTTGCAGGATACATAAATTGGGGTTGGAATTTGTTATCTTTTAGGGCTTGAAACACTTTATTCCAACTTCTCCTGGCCTTTAAGGTTTGTGTAGAAAGATCTACTCTGACACTAATGGGTTTACTATTATATGTGATTCATTGCCTTTCTCTAACAGCTTTTAAGATTTTTATCCCTGTGATGGACCTCTGATACATTGAGTATGATGTGCTAAGAGGTTTTCTTTTGGTTGTTGCTATTTGGGGTTCTATATGTCTCACTTATTTATATATTTATTTCTTTGCCTATATTTGGGGCATTTTCTGAAATTATTTCTATGAATAAGTTTTTTTATGCCACTTCTGTCATCTTCTGATTTTTCATTTATTAGAATTACTCTTAGGCTAGTCTTCTTTGCATATTTAGCAGCTGTTGGATTCATCTCTTGTTGCTTTTGACACCCTGATACCCTGATCTTCTAGTTCTAAAATTCTGTCCCTTAGGTTGGTTACTTCTGCTGCCCATACTTCAAAATGATTTTTAATCTTCTGAATTTCTGATTGAAATTTTTTCATGGACTCTAATTATTTGCTAAACTTGCCATTCATATTTTGTATCATTTCTTTTACCCCATCCAACTTTTTATTCATATCTTCTAAAAGCTCCTGGACCATTTTGTCTATTACTTTCATTATCTGTATAGTTATATTTTCTGTGATCCCACTGAAACCTCTTTGATCAGTTTTCTAACTTCTGTTATCCTTTTGAGTAATTCACATTTGTATCTTATGCTATTCTACTCTCTGTGCCCCCTGGAATGGCTTTGGGGGAGTTGGGAGTTTTGGGAGGCATTTTGTTGATTTGGTTTATGTTTCTATTATTTTCTTATTTGTTGATTTATTTTGCTTTGTGCTGAGGTTTGGGGACACTTATATTGCAAGGACTTTGTTGTTAGTATAGAGATCTCTTTAGTTCTTTTTCAGACCCAAGAGTTGACCACTGGGTTAATTTGGGAGGGGAGGATGGCACGTAATTAGCTCAGCAACCGAGTTCCCAGGGAAAGTACTCTAGTATTGTTAATGTCACAAGGGTAACCTGAATGTTGGCTTGCAGAGAAATAGTGACAATTATACAATTTTGGTAATATCAAGTGAATCAGCTACAGTAGTATCAACCAAGACAAATTGGATATTAACATAATAAAAACTGATAACATAAGAACCAATTATATACCACCTTTAAGTCTAGAAAAGAAATATACAGTTACAGTATATTAAGACAAACTGGGTATTGGCCTACAGATAAAAAGTACTAAATGCAGAAACTATATCTCCACTAATGGTAGAAAAGGATTCAACAGTAATTTTATAGGGTTAACTATCAAAATATTAGTAATGCTTTATGGTTGTGCTATTAAATATACAGGATTTGGGATAGGGGAATGCAAGAGGAAAAATTTGAAACTTTAGACTATTTGAGAAAGAGGAGAGAGAAGTGGTACAAAGGATCCTACTAGAGAGTAGAGAATATTCATAGAATTAGGAAAAAGTAAGAGAAAAAACTGATAATTCATAGAAGATAAAAGAAAAAGAGTGAGAAAAAACAGGAAATTATATAGGAAGTAAAAATAAAAGAGAAAAAATTTAAAGGTGAACAATTAAAAGGGAGAAAAGGAAAAAAAGAAAAAAGTAAAAAAAAAATGAGATAAGATTCAAAGAAGAAGGACAAAGAAAAATTCCCAATGAACTAGTGAAGAAGAAAGGAGGAAAGGAAAGAAAAAAAGAACAAGCAAGACAAAAACTGAAAACAATGTATACATTCACAAAAAACAAACAAGAAACAAAAACAAAAATGCCAAAACAAAACAAAATTCTCTGTGAGTTTGAACATGGAGTTTTCTTCCAGGTTCTATAATTCAGGGGCAGGCAGCATCAAAGTCAAGATGTAGCCCTACTCATGCTGGTGGATAAAGAAGGCAGCTGACCCCAGATCCACCCTGGATCAGACCACCAGCAGGCAGTAGAATGAGAGTGAGGGCATCAATGCCAGGACTTTCAAATCTAGAACAATTTAGGTTGAGCCTGGCCTCTGGCTGTGTGTCACAGGGGTGGGCATGTGGCCATTAGTCTAAACCCCTTAGCAGGTCTCTTTCTAGCCTAGCTGTGACTTCCCAACTGTAGCTGTCTACTGTAGCTGCCTCTCACTCATTCATATAGGAATGTAACACTGGGAGCACTGAATCGAAGCTTCTCAGAAGGTGGCAAGAATGAAGGGATAAGTAAGTTAGAAAGGAAGGGAGTAGTCTAAAGGAGACTAATGGTAATATCTCACTTACTGAAATAAATATTTTTAACTTTAGATATTCATTGTATTTTTTGAGCACACCTCATAGCAAAAATATCACCATTATCTATCAGAGAGATAGACGTTAAAACCACAGTGAGAAACTACTACACACTGAGTAGTTTATTTTGCAAGGCTAAAATAAAAAATATTTACAGTAGCAAGTGCTGATATGAATGTAGAGCCCATGGAACTTTCACAAATTGCAGGGAGAATGCAAGATAGTACAGCCACTTTGGAAAAGTAGCCATTTCTTGTAAAGATAAACATGTTTATTATATTACCTAGCAATGCTTATTGTACTACTCAGCAGCCACATTCATAAGTATTTACTAAGATAAAATTTATATGCATACAAGAACATAGTCACAAATGTTTATACCATCTTAACTTTGATCATAATTGCCCCAAACTGGAAACAAGCCAAGAGTTTCTCAACTGAATCCTGGGTAAGTAATTCAATATATCCATATGTTATGGCTTATATCTAGATGTTCCCCCCAAAGTTTCATGGGCTTATAGGTGAGGCTTTTGGGAGGTGTCTGGATCATGGGCATGCAATATTAGAGTTAAGGTGTATGATAAGTTGATTGATCTGCTAATTGGTTTAGCATAGTTCTAGGTGTGATAATGGGAAGTCCCACCCTATGTGGGTGGCACCAACCAATAGGCTTGTAGCCTGAATGGAATGAAAAGAGAAAGGAAGGCTTACTGCTTCCTGTCTCCTCCCTGACCTGCTATGGACTATTTCCCTTCTACCTTGGCTCTTTGCCATACCACCCCCTGCCTTGCATCTACAAACTGTGAGCTAAAATAATCCTTTCCTCTTTTAACTTGTTGATGTCGGGTAAATTTGTCCCAGCAACGGGAAAGTAACTAAGACACGTGCAGCATATTGTGTAACAGCAAGGAACAAACTACTGATACACAAAACATGGGTGATTCTCAGACGCATTTAAAGTTACTCCCAAAGCTCTGCATTTTGTATTATTCCGTTTACATAAGTTATTAAAATATAAAACTATAATGATAGAAAATAGATCAATGACGGCCAGAGAATGGGTATAGGGGACAGGTCGTCTGTAAAGGGGCTACATGGGACAGTCATATAGAATAAAACATCTCTATTGTGAGGTGGTTATACAATGTATGTATTTGTCAAAGGGTATATTATAGAACGGTACACAAAAACATGCTCACTTTATTATATACAAATTACATCTGAATAAAAAATGAAAAGGTAGTATTTATCATTCCATTTTCAAATGTAAAGCCATGTTCATTATTGAATCCTGTCTTAAAAGTACACATCTTTTTCATCTTCCTCTGAGACAATAACACAATGTGGTATAAGAAGGTGGACTACTGCACTCAGATTGGCCATCGGTATTCCAATAGTAATGGCATCCCTCCTCCTTTCTGTGATAGCTCCTTGAAAACCACATAATCCTAATCAGCAGATGTTAGTTAATTATTCTAACCCTTCCAACCCAAGGTCTGAAGTATGAATCAGGCTGTCTGAAGTCCCCGAGGGTGGGAGGCCAGCTCAGCAGCATGCCTGCATCCTGACCTGGAGCTATAGTGAAACTAGAGCCGCTTGGGATTCTGGGTAAACAGGAGTCAGCTTCCCTGCCCAGGTAGATACCACTGTGAGGTACGTTTTAATGACACATATCCCTTTTAAAGCTATTTCAGTGCTAAAATTTGGGAACTGATTAAAATAATTATACTAATAAGTTCTGGCATTTATTGAGCACTTATATCCCTATGTTTTTACACACATAATTTTATGTTATCTTCATGGTTACTCTTTGAGATGGATGTGATTATGATTTACTTTTTATAGGTAAGGAAACAAGCCACAGAGAAGTTGAAAAGGTTTTCAAAAAATCCCTGTTACTATATGATAGAGCTGATATTTGAGCCTTGGCTCCAAATCCAGTTCTCTTAGGGAAGAAAACTAAGAAGGCAGCTTTTTTTGTTGTTGTTTGTTTGCTTTTTAAATTCTTTTACAGTGTTCTTAGAGGTGCAGCCAATTCCAATGCCTTGCAACCCTTATTGTCATATACGTGCATATGTACACTTCAATTTAAAACAACTCCTCCTCCTCTTTCTTACTGTTCATCTACCCCAATGCACCAGCCAAATGGTGCACCAGACTGTGTCACTAACACTTGCATAATGACTTAAGATCTCACAACCCCGCTATTTATCAAGCAACGATGTTACTAAAAATAACCACAAATAACTGAAGAGAGGGAAACAAGAGGTGGGAGGAGCAACATGTTTGAAAATGTACAACAGAGAGTTACAGAAAGGTTTCAGCCTTCTAAAGTCATACCCTTGGGGCATTTGGAATAAATGCAGGTCGATTAGCCCATCCTGCTGGAGCCTGAGGCCAAGAGTGGTGAGATGAAACAGGATTTCAGGTCTGCATCACCAGCGTATGACACTTTGAAGCGGTGGCCATGACAGGCAGTGTGAGGAGGAGAGGTGGGAGTCATTCCGAAAAGCAGCTGCAGGCTCCCTTCCAGAACCCAGACCACTCTTAACTCAGACAATCAAAGAGCTCCCTCTTTCCCACACTTTTCTTGGGTTTCCAATGTGGACACCGGTGTACCTCACAGGGCATCCCCACAGTTAGCCTAAACATGCAGGGGATGTGCCTCCTCACACATTGCAAGGTGTGAGCGACAAGGGCTGGTGGCACAGGATAGACAGAGCAGCTTTTTAGAAACCTGCTCCCATCTTCGAAGTTTGCAAAATAGCGTCAGTAATGCCAAACTAACGAACCACAAGAATATGTCGTGCGTGGCTTTTCTGCAGGCAGCTCTGTCGCGACGCAGAACCGCAGAACCGTGGGGCCTGCAGTGTGGCACTGCCTCTTCCAGGTACAGCTTCAATGATTTTTATCTCAGCTTGGAACACAAAGTGTGTTCTGATACTAATACTGATAAAAGCATAAAGGCTGGCGCCATCTGCCATGGCAACTATCAAGATGGCAGATGCTTTTCATCAGCTTTATCTGAACTTTGCATTAATGGGAATTCAGAGACTGTGGGTGCGTTTTCAAAAAAAAAAAAAAAAAAGAGGACATTAAAATGATAGCACTCCTCTGAATAGAGCCAATTCATCAAATACCAACATATTCTCATTGCCTTTATCTCTCTTGAAAGAAAAACAAGGGGGAAAGAATCTTGTTTTCTTTTGGTGGTTTATTTTTGTTTTCCTCTGTCTGAGCCCCTCTAATTGTCCTGTGGCTTTATCCAGGCCACTCCCAAGGGAGCTGGCCCTGAGGGATTCTCGCTGTGGCGGGGCTGTCACCTCCAAGCTGTCCTGCTACTACCACAGCAAATAGTATTTAAATGTGCAGTCTCTGAGGGCAGGGTAATCAACAACCTAGTGTGCGAGCATTCAGAGCCTCCTGCATGTCAAAAGAGAGACATTTTTCAAAGTACAAAAATAAAAAAAGGGGAGGAGAGGTGAAAACACTGTACTCTAGGAGAATTGCCTAGAACTGGGATGTATTTATTTTTCCTACGTTTACAGATTAGAGCAGGTAGGCCTGCCCGTGGTTCATTAGCCACCGCAGAACAGGAAAATTCCCTACATCCAGGAAGGAGTGTAATTACCTGCAGCCCAGGAGCTTAGCTGCGGAGCTGGGGAAGAGGGGGATGAGTATACATGGGGTGGTAAAGGGCCACCGGTGTCCACGCTGCTGCTCTGCTGCTCTGCTTTACCACAGATCATTTTCCACAAGGTACTTTCCTTCCTTTTGCTTGTTAATTAAATCTATATTTTATTTATCTATACATCTATGAATGTATTTTGAAGGCAATTCCTCAGATTTTTTCAAAAAGTAAGGTACGGGCTTTTGAATTATGAGTAGCTGTTTTACTATTATTTACATATTATAATTTCTATTTTTGTGTGTTATTATATGTATGGAAATACATATACTTTTTTCATAAATACACATACAAATTGACTATATATGTATATTCTCACCTGTACCATAGGAACAAAATGAACAGAAAAATGTGAATTAGAAACTTATGATGAAATATATGTATATGTATATAAAGTATAATGTGTATATTTATTTATATATATTTAAAGCATATATTTAAGGTTATTTATACATATTTGAAGTAAAAAGAAACTTTACAACTGCATAAATCACTACCAGGAATCAGAGGGAGCCCTTTGAAAACAACATTTTTTACCCAAATTAGAGAAAGAACAGAAAATCAGAACCAGACAAGAATAACAAGAAAGAAAAAATTCAAAAACTAAAAAGCCTGGAAAAGGCCGCCGTAAGGGCCGTGCGCTCTCTCAGGAAACGTGAGGGGGCTACTGCTGTCCATCTGGCGGTGGCCCAGGAAGAGACGGCAGAGTGTGTCCAGCCCACCCAGCTTTAGTTACTCCCACTGAGTGCTGTGGTCATTCTGCTTTTCCTGACCATGAGCGTACTAATGGCAGGTTTTACCCCATCATGATCACAGAAATAAATTTCACCTGTAATTTTTTCATATAAAGATTTACTCTTAGATATGATTTTACTGCTTTTTCTGAAAGATAGAGAAGCAAATAAAGAAGAAAGAGAGAGAAAGAAAAAAATGGAGGAAGGAGGGAGAGAAGGCAGAAAGGAAGGAAGGAAGGAAGGAAGGAAGGAAGGAAGGAAGGAAGGAAGGAAGGAGGCAGCATGTACAAAACTGTGGCTCTTTGCTCGCTGAGCTACCTGCTCTCCACTAAATGATGCATGATACCTAGGGGGTAAAACTCTATGTCCCATTGTGATGCCATGAACAGAGTTTTGCTTTAATTTTTAGTCTATCCAGTTTACTTTTCAAACACAAAGGAGATAAGTGGGCTATATTTTTAAAAACAAACAAACAAAGGATTTTATTTCAAACACCTTCATTTGTCCCTCAACATCTCACTTAATAATTTATAACTTCCCTTGGGCTGAAAAGTTACCCTCAGCTCCCTTCATAGATTTTCAGTTGAAGCATTATTTTAGGGGGAAAAAGTCAAGCCCTACATTATTCTGAAGGAAAAATAAGTGTTAATAGATCTTCTTGTACTATAATAAATGAATAAATAACCACTTAGTCCTAACAACCCAAATAAATATTAAATAAACAATCCTGTGGGTCTGTAAGAGGAACAAGAATAGGCAATGTTATGTAAAAGAAAATGCTTTTACACACTGGGAGCAAATCTCTAGGAGCAGGCCGTAAACACAGATCTCACCAAAAAGAGATGACGAGGACAAAGGAGAGGCTCATGAAAGGTCCAGTGATAAGATGATGCTTTAAGTACCAGGAAGTGTCTGCAACACCCAGTTTGAGTCCAAGCTTTGGCCCTGGCTGTGTTCTGTACAGGCTACTCTCTTTTCTGATCCTTGGAACCTGCTTTAAAATCAAATTTTCAGCATTTGAAAATCAGTAGATGAGATCTTGCTTTTTCAAGCTAATGTGACTCTGTGGTTTTAAATCTTTATGTCCCTTCTCAATTCATGCCTCCAAGTGCATACCATCAAATCATCCTAAGTGTTAATGCTTTGTTTACAAACCATGGTACCTCAAAAGGCAGACTAGAGAAAGAAAGAAATGTAAATTTTTTGCTTGTACCATAAGCATATCTGTGAAATTTTCACATAAACATTTTTTTGTATACTGATTTTATTTTAATACTGGGGATTGAACCCAGGGCCTTCCTGCTGAGCCATATCCCTATCTTTTTAAAAAACTTTTTATTTTGAGACAGGGTCTCACTAAGTTGCCAAGTTGGCCAGGCTGGACTCAAACTTATGGTCTTCCTGTTACAGCCTCTCAGAATACTGGGATTGTAGGCATACACCACCGTGCTTGGCTTCCGGGCATATTTTAAATACAAATGGAAATATTTTATTCATATTTTATTAAAATGAATAGAACTTTTATTCAAAAATGTTATGCAGATTCTTATTGAAATATATCACAAAATAACCTTTTCTTCAAAAAGGAAGAATTGTATTCATGAAGTAAATAATTACCTATTTATCTTCTATGTAAATGGATATCTTTACCTACTGGGGTTATTTAAGAAAGGTCTGCATGGATCATAAAAGAGAATATGATAAGGCCACTACAGTACTAAAAATGTATTTGCATTCATGGTATAGCTATGCTTCCCGTGGACAGATCTCTTCACTACAAATTTTTTTTAAATGATAATATAAGCATTGCAAAGTACTGAGAAACTCACAGGACTCATTAACAATAACTAAAATAATAGCAGTATACACTGAGTGTTTATGTGTTCATGCTTCGTGCATGCCATCTCATCTAAACTTCAAAATACTATAAAAAAATGATCTGCCTTAGCCCATTTTACAGATAGCAAGATTGAGGCACAGAGAAGTTAGGGAACTAGATTAAGATTAGGCATACAGAATATGGTGGAGCACTGCTAAAAACCAAGGAGCCTGACTTCTGAGGGGCTGCTATCATTCATTCTGCCCACCATATGGGAAGAACACTCTATAACACCACCTGTAAGGGTGCCAGGGTATGGAGCACTGGTAGGATTTTCTCCCAGCAGTGACTTCATGAGTGTACTACCGCTGTGACTCACCGGCCCCCACGGAGCAGTGAGAATGCCAGTGTGATTATGAAGAATCATTCTTCTGGTTCTACCTGTTTGTTCAACTAGATCAGCGGTTCTCCAACTCTATTGCGTAAAAACCATGCAAGGTCCCTGCTAAAAATGTAGATGTCAGAGTCCCCCTGCTGGAATGTTGTATTTGCTCTGCCTCAGGGTGAGTGCAAACGATAAGTGGCAGTTCCACAAACAGTGAGAACTGGTATTTCATTCGCAGGCCTCCCTTCCTTCTGTGGCCCTTCCAGGGCCCCACGAGGGCAGAACTGCTGCGAGTGGAACCCAGCTGGCCGTCAGCAGCATTCCAAGCTCTTCGGGTGATCAAACTTTGCAGCCAAGGCTGAGAGGCACGGTGCACAGGCTTTGAGGGGACTCCAAAGTGGGGAAACACCCCTGAGAACGACCTGGGCACTTTTTGGAACTACCTCCCAGGAGTCTCTGTCAGGCCTCTGGCCTCTGAGGAGAAGGACGTTTCCTGTGGGAGAAAAGCACAAGGGGGCACTGTTTTAAACGGCATTGCATTACACACCTCCTCAGACGTGCTGGAAGCGCAGAAAAGTTGAGAAGGACTGACTTAGAGCGGCACTACCAGCTGGACCTCTCTGTGACGATGGGAATGTCCCACAGTCTACACTGTGCTACGTGGTTATGCTTAGCTGTGTACGGCAACTGCGCACTTGAAATGGGACTGGTCTTACTGAGGAGAGAGTTTTCTTTTTCTTGTCTTTTTGAGACAGGGTCTCCCTATGCCCTTCAGGCTGGCCTTGAGCTCACTTTGTAGCCCTGGCTGGCCTTGAATTTGCAGTGATCCTCCTGCCTCAGCCTTCCGAGTGCTGGGATTACAGGCGTGTGTCACCACGCCCGGCGAGATTTTTAGATTTTATGTTATTTTAATTCATTTCAGAAGACATGGAAATGCAAATGTGTCTAGGAGTTAGTGCATTAGGTAGCATAGATCTAGAGCATTAAGCTAAAATGATTGCCTTGGTCACATTTCACAAATACCACAAACCAATGTCTAATGTTTAAAATATCACATGCAGAATCTACAGAATTCATCATTTTTCTATAAGGCTTTCTATCTTTCAGTAAAAGTATGAGGAGAAATTTCGAATGCTCTGTTCCTAATATTAGCCAGCAATTCTTGCCCACTTGGTTACTGAGCTACCAGGGAGCTTCAGAGTTACTTAGGATTGCTAACCCAAACACCTAAGGGAGCCAAGCAGGTAAAATAAACAAGGGAAGCATGTTATTAGCACATTAAATCCATAGCAATGGTGTGCCCTTCCAGCAGGGCTCTCAGATATTTTTCTTGAAACACAGGAGTTACTCTGTCTAACTATCCTTTTTCATCTCTTCCTTTAGCCCCAAATGTTCTTGCATAGCCTTATGCCCTTATATCAGAAAACAGAAGACATTTTTGATGACATTAGGACACCTGAGATGGGAGCGGGAGGTATGTGGTTAAGGTCAGAAATACAGTAGAAGAGTCTTAAGGCTGGAAGACACTTTTTGGGGTTAGAAAACCAAGGGCCTTAGAAAAGCCACTTCATAATAATTCACTTTTCTCCTCCGTAAAAGGAGACTATTTGACTCTTCACCATATTTATGTGAAGTCATAGAACTCGCTACTTCCACTTCCAGAGATAGAAGTCCAAATAATTCTGTAAATTTTCCTTCCATTACACCGTTACCAAGACTGGCTGCAATAAACCAATAAAATCAGATGTGTGGATGTGCTTGGAAAGCTATAAATCTCCATACCTATATTAATTATTATTACTACTAGTTATCTAAAGCACCATGTATATATGCTCCTAAGTAAAATAAAAATGATTTTGGAATATTTATAACCTGGATGCCTCAGATTCTGCCAGCTTGTAACTACCATATAAATATCCTGCATCAGTGAGGAATTAGTTTTAGCTGCTAATAACAGAAATTGGGTATAACAGTGGCTTCAATAAGAGAGGGTTATTTTTTGTTCATGGAAATGAAATCCAGGAATACATGGTCCAGGATTATTATAGAGACCACCAACAAGCTGTGAATTCAGTCAATAACTGAATAATCTGCCAAAGCAAATTTGGATTTTAGAGTGCAAAAACTGTTTGGAATTTCTGGACATCAATTTTTCTAATTTCTAAAAAGTCATTAGACACTTTCCCTGCCAGGCAGTCCGCTATGAGAATGCTTGTTTTCTGGATGCAGCTCTGCAAAATGGTGCCTAAGAGCAGCAAAAGAAGGACTGCACCACACCCCATAAACACTACAACTATCACCCAACCATTTCTATACAATCTAACGCCATGGTGTATAAATCTTTTATGATATTTCTGGCTACCTGAAGACAGATTTCTAAAAGTAAAAGTAAGAGATCTTGAGATGTACTGGCAAACTGCCTTCCTGAAAGGTTGGAACTATTTGCACTCTCAACATTAAAGAATGAGAGCTTCTCTTACCACAAATTAGCCAAAGTTGAGAATATTCTGCTTTAACTTTACCCCCAGGATAAGGTGTATGGGAAAGGGCAGCTTTGTAATAGCAGCGAAATGTTGTTTTAATTGGCATCCTTTGAGTCATGACTGGGATACAGTTTGGTGAGTGAGATCACATGGAGTGGAGGATACTGGCGCAGCAGAGTACCTCCATCTGGGAAGTCAGAAAAACAACCCCATAAAACGGCCGAAGTCAGGAAGACAAGAAAATCATTGAAATCAAAA
>NW_004955430.1:10352950-10366453 GCF_000276665.1 Chinchilla lanigera | reverse complement strand
CTTCAGCGATTTACCTCCTCTGTCCCCCCATAAGTTCATTAGCGCTCTCTCAGGTCTGAATGTCTACACATACTTCCTGGGCCTATTTATATCTCAAGCAGGCACAATATCTTAGTGTAAGCAGTTGCCTTTTGCAGATGACTATTTGTGGCCAAGGACAGATAGAAAGGAGCTGAAGAGACCTGTCAAATTTGAGGTTTAAAGAGTCACTAGATAATAAAGATGATATGAGCAGAAAAAGAAATAGGGGGAAATCCCAACACTGAAGAATAAGAAATGGAATTGTGGATGCACAGCCAAAGAATGCAGGTCAACAATAATTATTACACTGTGGTGGAGGGGGCTAGAGGAGAGTCTCCATTTAGAACGCAGCGAGAGCAGTCCTACAAGACAGATCGCATTAATATGAGAAGAATATTATTGAAATCAAGAAGGTACAACAGAGGGCAACCAGAATGATACAAGGACTCAAGGACCTTAATTATTTACAAAGGTTAGAAACACAGTTGCTCTACATTCTTATTTTTAAAAAGAAAGAAAGAAAGAATGTCCTCAATTCCAGGGCAGCAGATGGAGGAAAATTTGCAAGACTAAATATCAAAGAAACACAAAAGAAGGGGCATGTACCTAAGCCCAAAAATAAGTTTTAGTAAAATTTCTTTACAAAGGCAGGGGTAAATTCACAGCGCAAACTACCTTGCAGGTTCAGATTGCTAATATATGTGTATAGTGTACATGTCATATGTATGTGTATATTTATACAAATACAATACATTTTAAGGAGATAAGCATTACAAAGGAAAACAATTACGGGATGGCACAACTGCAAACTCAACCAGATCTATAGAGATTTCCTGTTCTAAAGTGTTCTGAGTTTTTTAGCTCTTCCATGTAATTTTACACCTTTTGAGTGCACATCGGCAATGCATGCTAGCTATTAGGACAACTCAAGTGACATTCAAGTGAAATATACAGGAAAATAAATTTGATCTCAAGCAGTCAAAATACCAATTTTTTAAAAAAAGACAGCATATTAACTACTCAGTCAAACTCTGACACTTCTGAAGAATTCCTTCTGTAAAAGTAACCAGAAAATATTGTAAACCTATTTACCCTGGTCACCAGACACTAAAGCCATACAACACTCTCATGGACTCAGATGTTTATCATTTATATTCTGACTATATTGTTATATAGAGAAAAAGTATTAAATGCTTACCACATACTTTGCAATTTATTTTTTTTTTATTTTTGTCTTTTTGGGACAGGGTCTCACTATGCAGTTCAGGCTAGCCTTGAACTCATTTTGTAGCCCAGGCTGGTTTTGAACTCACAAAGATCTTCCTGCCTCAGTCTCCCGAGTGCTGGAATTACAGGTATGCACCATGTGATCTATTTTACAACATGAGCTAAAACAGAAATATGAGGTGTAGTCCTTGTTCCCAAGAAGATAATACTAAGCTTTTCTTGTTTGCAGCTGTATATCCAGGACTGAGCACAGAGCTATGCACTAAATAAGTGCTAATAAATCAAGGACAAGATCAGCTATTGTTTTAAGTTAAAGCTACAAAGGCCAGGCTTTTGAAATGCATTCTCTCATTTGATCTGTAAAGTAGGTACCATGAGCCCTATTTTGTAGAGGAGTGTGTCTAAGGAATATGGAGTATATCTGTGATCAGCAGAGGCAGGACAGAAGCCCGGACTTGTGGGTTTCCCTCTAAGACAATGTGTCATTTAATCTAATTATGAAAACAAGCATAAGTGCATGAGGAAAACAGTAAGTGATGCAAATTAAAAATACTTAAAAGCTAGGAGATAAGCTCAAATGCCACACTTTAGGGAGTGCAGAACAGATGAAGTCTGCAGTGGTCAGGCTCATCCTAGAAATGGGATCATGAATGGTCCTTCAGTGATGAGAGGACTGAAGGGAAAGATTACCAAAGCCAGCGGTGCGATTAATTCCTAGGAAAGGGTAGTGGTTATCAAACCTCACTGGGAAAGACTAGATTAACAATGAAGAGAGGCATAATTATAGGAAAATGATATTTTTGGTCTCTACTGTGTGAGGGAAAGATACTTTTTAGATTTTGGAGAGAAAATTGGTATAACTTACAACTCGTAGAGCATAAAGTTTTATATTACTCCCTTCTAGTTCTACCTATTACTTCAGCTGCCCCACCGTGTTTTATGGTGCTAAAGCTATGTATGCTGCCCGACATGGTAGCCTCAGACCACAAGTGGCTATGGAGCATTTGAAGTGTGACTATTCCAACTGAGATGTGCTGTAAGATTTATTTTTTTGGTATCAGAAATTGAACTCAGGACCTTGTGCTTTTCGGGCAGGTGCTGTGCCACTGAGCTATATCACTGGTCCCAGATGTACTATAAGAAAAAAAAAAAAAAAAAAGAAAAAGAAAAATTAAGACTTTGAGAAAAATATAAGCTATTCCATTATTATTTTTATATTGTTTACACAGTGATATTTTATGATTTAGCCATTATTTAATGTAGAAACTAAAATTTTTAAATTGCTTATGGGGCTCATATTATTTCTGTTGGTCATCTATTAGTTTTCTAAGTCTGCCATAACAAAGGACAATAGACCAAGTGGTTTACACAGCAGAAATTTATTTTCTCACAACCTTAGAGGTTAGAAGTCTAAGGTCAAGGTGTTGGGAAAGTTGTTTCCTGAGGCTTTTCTCTTTGACGAGTAGATAGCCATCTTCTCCTCCTGGTGTCTTCCAATGGTCTTGTGTTTGTGTATATTTGTGCATGCATGTGTGTGTGTGTGTGTGTGTGTGTGTGTGTGTGTGTGTGTTTTAATCTCTTCTTATAAAGACACCAGTTATATTGGGTTAAGACCCACTATAATGACCAAATTTTATCTCTTTTAAAATCATATCTTCAAAAAAGCAACATGTTTTCAAATGTAGTTATATTCAGAGTTATTGGGGTTGGGACTTCAACATATGAATTGTTGGATGGGAGACAAAATTCAGGCCTTCTAAAAAGAAGGCCCAAGATGGTATTTGATTAAGCATAATATCTCCTGAAGTGTTTTTAATGTATCATAATGTAGATCTGAGACAAGAGTTAAGAGGAAGCAAAATTTCTCCACAAGGCTTACCAAAGTAAGAAAAGCAAGGAAAATCAGGAGAAAAAAAAAAAGATTAAAAGATATGAATAAATGCAGAAAAGAGAAGAAGGGAAAGCAAAGGACAATAATGTGATTAGAAACCAGAGAGATGAAAAAGGAAAGTTGCCAGTGATAAATTCCCTGTGGCAAGAACTCCAAGGGAATTATAAGAACAGGAAGTAACCTAGTATGTACCTTGGCAAGCTTGTTTTGCTAAGACGACTACGTGTACGTCTTTTGTGACCAGCAAAGCTCAGAAAACACACAACCCCTTGGTATAAGTAGTTGCCTTGGCAGAGGATATAGCTCAGAGGTGCAAGCGCCTCCCTGACAAGTGCAAGGTCTTGAGTTCGATTCCCAGTGAAAAGAAAAAAACGTAGTTGCCTTGAAACACAAAGCAAAAGGGGCCATGTGGCACAGAGTTAAAAGACACACCATGAAAGGCAAGACAGGAAGAAATGAGGAACCTAACAGCTAAAAGGAATTGAAGGAAGAGAGGTGGCCAGAAGAAGTGTGAGTCCTGAGGCTCTCCAGAGCTGCTGGCCTGAAGCTTGTGAAGGAAGTGAGTCCACAGTCTCCCGCAGTGTGTGGAATGAGGATTTGTACCATCTTACTAAACTACTAAAGGACTACAAGGTATAAGAACACAAAGCTAGAGTATTTGGGGATAGCCTGATGTCTGGATTTGGAGTACAAATTTTTAGACTGCTTTCTATATCATCTCATTTCTACATATTACCTTAAATGATTTGCAAAAAATACCATCTCATTTGGTTTTCAAAAAAGGAAAAAAAAATCCTATGTGCAGTAGAAATTTTACTGCACCATTTACCATTCCCATTTTATGGATGAGAAAGCGGAGGTTCAGAGGACCTACATAGTTTGGGAACTAAATGCCAGCACATTCAGTACTGTCTCAGTCTTCCCACAGCCTTCTACTACCTCTACCCCATAAAGCAGCAGCAGCAGAAGCAGCAACAGCAGCAACAGCAAACATACACATACACACACACACACACACACAAGCACACATACACACCTTTACACATGTGCACTGGCCTATCCTCACATTTATGCCAGAATCTCTCACTAATTATTGTTTCCCCTTCTAAGTTACTATACTATCCAGCTCTAAATACTGCTGATGAAATAAGAAAATCTGTGTGAGGCAATTGTCCAGGAAACTCACCTCAAATTAGAAAATATTCTTTAAAAGATACCAGTTACATGTATAGAACAGGTATTTAAGTAGCACTCTGGCCTGAGTCATTAAACTGTCTCAGAATTTCAGATCTGTTCTTTCTTATGGTGGTTATAGCCCGGGGCAGAGATTTGAAGATGAGTGACTGACTGATTTAAAGTTTATCAAGGAAGGAGGACATCTTAAACACTCTTTCCTCTATCAGCATGAAAATGAAAACATATGAAATTAGAAGAAAGAAACTTTCATTCAATGGAAGATTTAAAAACTTAGTGAATACAGCTCTCACTTTTTATTTTCCATATACCATTCTTCTCCCAATATGAATTATTCATAAATTCCCTCCCTGACCCTAGAAAGAATGGGGCAAATTATATAGAAGCAGTATAAGAAACTAATTTATCTTTATATCTTCTTACATGTTGGTTGATTCTTTCTTTTTGGTTTTTGAAGTTTATAATTTACATATGGACACAGGGTGGTATACTAACATTACTTTCAAACCAATCATAACTATGAAAACACATATAAGTATCTATACATATCTTTTTCTATTGGCTAATTAGTAGAATGTTTAGTGATTTCTTTCAGAAAGACAAGCTTTAGCAAAATTTTAGGAAAAGGGATGCACCTGGTTTGCTATAGACCAATAGCAAATTCAAAACATCTCCAGAAGGAAATATAGGACATTTCTGAAAATTCCCCAACTCGCCTTACTGCTTGCTTCTCAAAATGGAGCCCACAGATCAGCAGCATCAGCCTCACACCAGAGATTCTTAGAAGTGCAGGTTCTCTACCTACGGATTCAGAACTAGCACTTTAGAGCATCCACAGCTCATTCCTGCACTCAGGAAGGTTTGAAAAGCACTGGTCCAGACAATCATTAGTTCTTGCCTCTAAATCCTGACAGAGAATTTTAGGCCCTAGCAATGCACAGACACTTGGGGTTGGAAATCACCGCATACTTCTGCAAGATCTTCATCAGACTGAGAGTCCACAGTGGTGACACAGCTCAGAGCTGAGGGAATCATGGCAGTCTGGAATACAGCATGTATTCTTAGTTAGGGGAACCTGAAATTGCACGGTAGGCTTCAAAACTGTTCTTCAGAGACAGACTCCACATATCCAGAGACTGCCTGTCATCGCAGCCTGAAGCTGGAGATTTCCGACAGTGCATTTGTACCTTGAGTGTGACAAATGACGGGAAGGGGGTTTCCAGAATAGGACAGGAATGAGAAGGGAAAATAAATGGGGATGAGAGCGAAAGCAGCTTAGGTGTCCTGGGCAGGCGAGGACAACTCCTTAGGCAGAAAAGAAGGACTCAGCAGGAGGGAGTAAAGGTACCATTCTAGGTTCATCAAGTCACACAGGACCCTGTCAGTCTGGCTGATGTAACACTCTAAGGAACACAGGACTTCTTGGCTCTTCTACAGGAGATGCTGCAAAACAGCAAGAGTCACCAGCCCACTCTGCAAACTCCTGCCAGCTTCAGGACCTGAATACTTGTCCTGGGGCCATGAGTCCCATCAGCATGTGCATGCCAATTCCAAAGTGCCAACTGTGGGAGAAAGAGCCAACTGCCTGGTATCCTTAAACAGAATGACCTATTGGATTTTAACCTGCTAATGATGCCCTGGTAAACCTGGAGTTGGCCATTACTAGAAGAACTGATGCTGGGGCCAGACAGAAGTGAGGGTGCAGATTGATTGGTTTCTTTTTAATTTCAAATTTGTTCCTGGGGAGGCTGGCTTCTTTATTCCAGCAGCAGCAACAAGAGCCATTATAGTTACAAGGCTGTTGGAGAGCTTTATGGTGAAGGCTTATTTTTATTATAAATACTGGCTAGGTTGGGTGGTTGACATCTCAAAACTTTCCTGTTATACTGGGCTCAATCACTGTTGGCCCACATTGTTAAATCACACACATAATCTTTGCAGGAAAAAAAAAAATTAAATGTTATGCCAAAATCAACATCATTAATTAAGTTGTGGAGGAAATATTATCCAAGTCAATCCTTAAATTAATCACTAACTTCAGATCAACAATGCAAACAAACAAGTTGCTTAAAGCTCACGTCTAGAACCCAACACAGTTATTAAAGTCCAATTGATAAATTATTCAGTTGAACCTTAATAACTGAAAATAACGCAACATGAATATATATTATAAAATACATATATATCGGAGTGCTAGAAAATTACTTATCTCAGACAAGCAAATCAGCACAAAGATTTTCATTTACTTAAAGTCAGTGAAAGAATATCAGAGTTCATTGTTCTCAGTAAATAATTTTCAATAAAGAAATAGGCAAAAATAATCATACTATTCATATTCCAACATCTCAAACTCATATATATATATGAAAGTATCTATATATATACAACTTAAAATAAGTGTAGATTCTATTTTCCCATACCAACACCTCAAAATGGGTTCCACCTTAAAAAAGTGGGGTTCCATCCTGTAGAGCTGTCCAGCAATTAGCAGGATAGGGGTAAAGGAAGGTATGATTCAATTCTAATCCCTTTCCTGTTCTTAGACCCTTTCTGAGGACTGTGGGCTGGCTAATTAACCTTTCTACATGCCTTATCTCTTCCTTAGTCACACAAGAGTTATAATACAATCTAGCATTGTTGTGAAGAATAAAGAGCAACATATTACTAATTCCAGGGCAGGGATAGAGAAAGTACAAAGCAAGTCTTGAATATCTTGTTTTCCCAGAAAATATGGACTTGCTTGAAGAAAAATGGATACATGTGGGAAAAGTAGGATAATGGTCTGTGTTCTAATCCCCAAATCTGTAAATACCTGCTTTACATGCAAAGGAGGAATGAGGTTGCAGATGGAATTAAGCTTGCTAGTGTCCGACTTTAAGGAGTTTATCCTGGATAATGCAGGTGGAGCCAAAGAAAAGACGGAGGTCTTTAAAAGTGGAAGCGAGGCAGACTAGAGATGGGAGCAGGACTGACTTAAATATACTAGCCTATTGGCTTTGGAGACAGAGGAGTGCAGCCACAAGCCAAGAAATGTGGGCAGGCCCTAGAAGCTGGAAAGGCAAGGAAACTGATTCCTGCCCCCCAGAGCTTCCAGAAGGAACATGGCCCTGCCAATACCTTCATTTCAGCCCAATGAAGCCATTTTAGAATTCTGATCTCCAGAACTGTATAAATCTGTGCTAAGCCACAAAGTTTGTAGTAATGTAGCTATCGGAAACTGGTACAGCTGCCAAGAAAACAGGATCCAGCTTGCATACGTACCAAGAGAGAATATAATAAAGCAACAGTTAACATTTGAAGGATCTGGATGGAGAGCATAAAGTGATTTTTCTTACTGCATGCAGTTTTCACAGTATGTTTGAAAGTATGTCAAAAACCAAATTTTAAAAAAATATTTGTATAGGGTAGAGTCAGGTCTTTGGCATCCCTCCTTTACTCCACACAGTCAGGCAACTTACTGCCCCTCTGACCTCAGAAACAGATCAGAGCTCTAGTCTCTGGAAAGGCTCCGGCCCAGAACCATCATGCAGGCAGACATTCCAGCACCAGAAATTGAAGGGTGGGATAAATTCAAAGAGTGGGATCCCTTCTAACCCCTCCTCCTCTACTAAGCTTCAAAACACAGACATTCAGTTTAATGTCTTCACTCCCTACTAACTGACATAAGATTAAATCACTCCTCCCCGGAAAAACTAACCAGTCCTAGAGAACACAGGTACCCAGTGAAAGAGCAAGGCTGCTACTCCAGGAAGCCCAGAGCTGAGGAGAACCATACACATGCTGTGGTAAGCAAAATAATGGTGCTGTAAAAATTGCCATGACTTAGTCCTTGGGAACCTTTGACTACAGGGATGATTAAAAACTCTGATGAAGGTTTACATTTTAAAAATTAATTTATTACAGTAAAAGCCACATTGCCATTAATCCCCCTCAAAACACTCCTCACTTTGAACACACTTATCCTGTTATGCTTCCCAATTCCTGAGCAGTTCTGTGAGTCCCCTGTGAGTGTCTTTATGAAAGGTGATAGAAAATACAGTGAGTGCTGCTGCTAAGTGTCACCCAGAGAAAGACATTACAGTGTGTCTTGTCCATTGTACCCCTGGATGCGGCACCAGGGGACCTCTGGTAGCTCTTCCCCAGAGTCAAACTGATTATGAAAAGTAACCATTTTGAGTCGTTTTGGTATATCAAGCCTGCCATAACAGCACAACAGAGGACCTGTAAAAGGATTCCAGAACTGCTTCAGAAAGTGGCAAGAATAACGAACGGAATTCGTGTGTTCAAAGCAAAAGTGAGTATTTTAAATGGCATTAAAAGCAATGTGTCTTTTACTGTACTGAATTGTTTCAGTTTAAACACACATATTTTCAATCACACCTTGGTCATTAGGTTGCATGACAAAGAGACACTACGTTTGCAGATGAAATTAAAGATGCTAATTAGTCAACCTTGAAATAGGGAAATGATTCTGCATTATCCAAGTGAACTAAATTAATGAGGGTCCTTAAAATTTGGAGAGGCAGACACAAAAGGGAAGTTAGCAGATGTGACTGTGCAATAAGGGAATGGTATAATGTAAGAAGGACCCAGTCTGCCATCACTGGCTTTGAAATCAAAGGAAGAGAGGGCTATGACCCAAGGAATGCAGGCAGCCTCTACACACTGGAAAGTAAAGGAAACAGATTCTCCTTGCATGCTCCAGAGAGGAAAGCAGCTCTGCTACCTCTCCTTTAGGCTACTGAAACCCACATCAGACTTCTAAACTACAGGACTGTAAGACACTAAATATGCATTGTTCTAAGCCTTATATTTTCTGTAATTTGTTACAGCACCAATGGAAAAAGAATATATATATATATGTACATACATGCATATACCTACACACACACACGCACATGCACATACCTTCCAGTTGCCTCTATGTCATCTTCATCTTCAAAGTGAATGCAAAAAGAATCAACAAATATTTTTTTTCTAAGGTGAGAGACAGAGACGGAAACAAAAGGAGGAGAAGAAAGGAGAAGAGGAGACATTAAGAAAAGAGGAGAAGGAATGGGAAGTAGCTCAAAAAACACAGAGGGCAATAATGGTCCCAGAAAAATAAACGGAGATGCTACATGTGTGAAACAATGGTAGTGTTCTTTATTTACATACTTTATTGTATACCTATAGAGAACTTACTATGTCCTGGGCACAAAATCACACAGAAGAGCTCTGTCATGAACATAAGTAGTTTAAAGCCAGAGTTCCATGCAAAAACCCACATCAGACTAAAGTGTTCCATGCAAGAACACTTAAAAATTAAAAACATAATAGCAAAAAAATTCTTAAAAGTACTAAGTAGCTAAAATAATGAAATTGAAGCAGTATTTTAGGAAGGAGGAAATAGATGATAAAAGAAATCTAGGGTATTCGACATCCAAATAATAAAAGTTTCAAAAAATAAGAGAAAAATTGAAACTCTGTGTATACTATTAGTTTTCTATTGCTGCTCTCAACAACCACAACAATTATTAAAGCAATCAAAAGGAATTTCAGAATAGCAAGACATGAATTTCTACATTAAAGAGGGTAGAGAATGTTCTACATAAGAAATAAAATATACTTGTTATTAAGTCACATTGAAATTTCAATAGCACATAAAAGGATGCCCTAAAAGCCTTTTGAAGGGATATATAATACATGCTTTTTAAAATATTGCAAAAATAATGTTATCAGATTTCTTAGTAGAAGCTAAAGGATAAGGAAGCCATGCTGTCAAAACTTCAGGGTAAGATGCATTCTGTAGGAGAATTTTATACCCACTCAAAGTATCTATCAATTGTGAGACAGAATAAAAATATTTTGATATATAAGATCACAGCACTTGTGTACTCTTTGTCAAAAAATCCATGAGGTTATCATTTAATGACATATAAATAATTGTATCAGTCAGTGTTTGCTAGATAAACATATATAATACAAAATACACAAGTATAGAAGAATTTACAGATTAGCTTATTACAGCCACCCAGAGAGTTGGGTGTGGAAGAGTGCAAAAGGTCAACCTGCACACTGGGGATCTGAAGGATATAGCCTAAGGCCTAGAATTCAGTGTAGTGTCCGGTATTAGGAGGTCAAAGAGTCTGTGCCAGAAGGTTGAAAAGTTGTTCTGCAGGCTAAATAATCTGAGCTGAAAACCAGGATGTCCAAAGTGAAGAGCAAAGACCGGAGCTCCTCCAAAGGAAACAGAACTTCTCCTTTCTTCTTCATTTCCCTTTTATAGCATTTTGGCAATAATCCTTCCTAGAGTTGGTCTTCCATTCTCAAAAGTATGCTGAGCCAATTTAGTTTGGTGTTATTTACTCAGGTTGACACAATTGATCAACCATCACAATCCATCCCTTGTCAATTTAATAACCAGACACATTTCCTTAAGCCATAATCTCCAGATACAAAGGCAAGTTCACAATTATACCTAACTGTCCTTATACTGTGTACAAACAAAAACACATTAATTCTTTCCCCAGAATAGAAGGCGAGTTTTCTTTGGATGATGTTTACTGTTAATATTTTATAATTAAACACTATAACATGGGTTTAAGAATACTTAAGAACCAATAATGAGTCTATCAACATTATATTACAGTGGAATGATATTATGAGAGAACTATTCATTCATCCAATCAATCAATCAACGAATCAATCCAAAAAAGAAAAACATGGAAACAAGAAAATAAGCATTCCTCAAGATGATGGTGAGATTAGGTCCCAAATGGTATCAGTGTAGTGGCCTACAGAACAACCTACTCATATGCAAATAGGAGGATCAAGGTTTCTAATCTCCCAGAAGAACAAAAATAAAAGTGACTGGTAGATCACTTAAACTGGTTCCCTGAACTGAAAGAAGTATTATTGTTCATATTAGTCAGCTTTCCCATGCTGGACACAATACTTAACACCTACAATTTAAAGGAAGAGATGTTTGATTTGGCTCACATTTAGAGGAATTCAGTCCACAGTCAGCTGGCCCTCAGTAAAATCTTCATGTCAGAAGGACAAGGCTTCACAGTGGCTGGTAAGCAGAAAGAATAACAACACCGAGAGGAAGGAGTGAGGGACCAGAAATAGTACCCAAGATGACCCATCCAGATGCACCCCAAAGTGTGCTCCACCAAAGCCATGAATGGCTGATATCCCTTGTCAAATTGATACCCAAACACATTAATACATGATATAACTATCTTGTGCACAGCCAAAAGTGCAATAATCCCTTCTCCAAAGTCTCAACAGTTTCAGCATTTTTCAAAAGTCAGGTCAGTCTTTTCTGAGACTGCATGCAAGCTCTTAGCTATGAACCTCTATAAAAATAAAGAAACAAGTTACATAATCCTAAGGTACAATGGCACAGAATAACTTTCCCAATCCAAAAGGGAGGAATAGGGCATAGAAAAGAACAGGATCAAAAAAAAAAAAAAAATACCACGGCAAATATTAATTCCTGTATAACTCCAAGTCCAGCATCTTGGGCACATAGTGGTGAAATGTAAGTTCCACAGGGCTTTAGTGGCCCCACCCCTATGGTCTTGCTGGTTTGCAGTCCACATGGCCTCTCTTGAACTGGCTCTGCTCATAGCCTGCAGCTTTCCTCAGCAGACATTCTATGCTCCTGGCATCTCCAACTTCCTGGAATATCCATTGCACTTTTGGCTCCATTACCACCTCTTCCCACATTACCATCTCAGGGACTCCTTGCCTGGCCTAAGAAGCCTTCCTTTGGATGGAAGCCTCCCTAACCCAACAACTCTTGCATTCTGCATGCCAGTAAAACCACCAACACAAGAATGATACCAAGTTCTGCTGTTAGTGGGTGCAGTGGTTGGGCCCTTTGAACCATGGCTGCACCAGCCTCTGAGTGCCTCAATGGCTGAGCAGAGTAAAACTAATCCCAGGGAAGCACATTCTCCAGCAGGGTGTTGAAGGGCTCTTTTCTCAAATGAGAGATATACTTTGCATCTATGAGCCTGTGGTGGGTGGGGCTTTGCTGATTCCTGAGATGGCCTAAAAAGCATCCTTCTTATCTTCGTGTAAAGTACTTTGTTTCCTTTTAATGGCACCAACCTCTTCAGGAACTACACCTCCATTCAGGAACTACACCTCCAACTTTACACATGGTTCCTTTTCTACCAAAATTTAAGTTTTTCAAATTTGCCTGCTCTGCTTTTTGTGTCCATTCTTACTATAAATCTAACTATAAGGAGGCAGAAGTACCCACAGCAGAGCCTGAATTTTGGGCTGTCTTAAATTTCATCCACCAAATCAATTGCTACACTGCCCTTAATCTCAGTCTCCCACAGATATGGACATAGACAAATTATACTTTTTCTGCCAGAGTGTAATACATATGGCCTCTAGTCCAACTTCCAATGGGATCCTTGCTCCCAACTGAATCCTCCTGAGCTTAGTTTTTATGGTCTCTACTCCTATCAGCATTCTAGAGTTCTGAGCTCTGATCAGAATCACTCATCAGGCTCTGCTTCAAGTATTCTAGGGCTTCCATAGTAGACATCTCCAAACTTTGCTGAACTTCTGTAACCCAGTTTCAAAGGCTTCTAAACCACATGCTCAACAAGGATCCCACTTCTCCCTATCTAATACAAATTCTCTGTATTAGTCAGCTTTCCCATTGATAGACACAATAATCAACAGTTACAATTTAGAGGACAGATCTAACATGGTTCATGTTTTAAGGTGATTCACTCCATAGTCACCTGGTTCTGAGGTAGAAACATTATAGTGGGAAGGAATATCACAGAAAATCTGTTTAGTTCATGGCACCAGAGAGCAGAAGAGGACATTACCAGAGGCAAAGGGTAAGAGACTAGACAGAACCCAAAGTCATGCCTCCATGACCCACTCAGACACACCCAGAAGTATGCTTTACTAATCACCTAGGCTACTCCAAACCAATCATGTTGATATAATGAAATTTAACTGTCACACTGTTTTCAAAGAATCTGAAGAGAAAAATTAGCAATAATTACAAAGAAAGCTGTTTTTAAAAAGTGAAACTATTATAAATTTCAATACTAATCAAAAGTGACTTAAAACTTTTCATCTGTGAATAATATTTATAAGATCATGATAAAGCAAATGTTGAAACTAAATTTTTCAAAAGCTTTGAAATA
>NW_004955430.1:10351974-10352850 GCF_000276665.1 Chinchilla lanigera | reverse complement strand
ACACACACACACACACACACACACACGCACACACACTCACTCACTCCCTATGAGTAGTTAGATAAACTTTAGTGTTTCATGTCTAGTTATTTTTAGTAGTTTCAGATTTGCTACAAAAAGCAACAGTTTACAACCAAGTTATTACAAGTCCTTAGAGTTCATCTGGTTTTTGAAACCAATCGGCAGATGGGCTGAGTATAGTTGATAAAATTGTTCCATATTCCCAGTTGCTCTGGCAATTCTAGAATGAACATGCACACCTGAAAGGAATACAACTCTTTCCTGCATGAAGTATAGTTTTAAATAAATATTTGCATTTTACCATTATGGCATGGATATATTTGAGAGACACATCAATACAACTGTTTATAATTAGGTAAAGTTATCTAGGCCAAATTTTTAGAAGTTGAACTTTCTTGGTTTTTGTTCGTGTTTTGTTTCTTGAGATAGGGTCTTGCTGTGTATTTTAGGCTGGGCTTGAACTCACTATGTAGCCCAGGTTGGCCCTGAATTCACCATGATCCTTCTGCCTCAGCTTCCTGAATGCTAATTACAGGCATGTGCCACCACACCTGGATGAGAAATTCAGCTTTAAGTTGTAGTTTAAAGACATGAAGAAATGCAATTTGAAAGATATTGAAAATATGTCCAAAATATGCATTTGAGATTCTGGAAAAGGGATAAACATGCATAGGAGAACCAAATCTACCAAAGGAAGGTAAGTGATAAGAAGGCAGAGAAATTGCATAAGATCACCCTCATCAGTTGCTGGAACCCTTCAAAAGCCAAAAATATGGAAAGATTTATTTTATTAGCATCAGACCTTGAATTAACATGCCTTTTTTCCCATCTTTAATACTTTAATACACTGTCACT
>NW_004955430.1:10160592-10345641 GCF_000276665.1 Chinchilla lanigera | reverse complement strand
TCTTGCTGTGCAGTTCAGGCCGTGAGTTCACTTTGTAGCCCAGGCTGGTCTCGAACTCACAAGGATCCTCCTGCCTCAGCCACCCGAGTGCTGGGATTACAGGCAGGTGCCACCATGCCCGGATATTCCTATGGTCTTAGAACGAGGTAGAACATCATTATATAAGGCCATAGTGGAGTAAATCTGCTCACTTCATGGAAGGCAAGAAACAGAGAAAGGGGACAAGTGCCAGTAAGTGAGGAGCTAGGAACAAAATACACCTTTCAAAGCTACACCCCCAGTGACCTGCTTCATCTGCTTAGGCCCTACAATGAGCCCATTGAGCTATGAGTCATCAGTGGATTAATCCAGTGATGAAGTTAGGGCCTGTGTGATCCAATTGTTTTCTAAAAGCCCCATGTCTGAATGCTATTGTTTTGGGGACCAAGCCCCCAACAAATGAGTCTTGGAGGACATATAATCAATTGCTGAGTACTACTCTCTCAGGTACTTATAAACTCAACAAATAATATTTCAAACAGAAAATTAAAGATACCGGAATACAAATGATTCATTTTAAAATATGGAGGCAAATAACAGAAGAACCAAAATAAGAGTAAGATAGTAATATATTCCATTATAAACCTTGGAGCACAATTTGATTTTTCTCTCCTCATTTTTTCCTTTCAATTTGTTATTCTATGTACAATCATCATTTTGATAATAAAAATTAAACATAAATGCCTTGAACAGGATTTGGCACATAGTGTGTGCTCAGTGAATAATTGATGCTGATGTTCTTGCTGCTGTGATCTTTGTTAAAGCAACAACACTAAAATGAGAATCAATCCATATTTGGAACAACAGCCCTAAAGTAAATTATTTTATACTCTCTATTTCTCCATCCAAAGAAAAAAAGATGCTTAGTGACTTAAACTTTATGTATAATAGGTGAAAATCTGAGAAATCACTAAAAATATTGTGAATCATTTCTCTCAAAACATACCCAAAAGTTTTCTTTAAACTATGGTATGGTCTGAATGTCCCATGCCACCAATTTATACAGTGAATTCTAGCCCCCAGTGTAATAGTATTAGAAAGTGATGACTTTGGGGTAGTGATTCAGTCATGAGAGCTTTGCGTCTTTGGGTCTAATCAAAGAGCTCCAGAGAGTTAGCAAACTCTTCTACCATGTGTGAGGCAAGAAGGCAACATTTTGCCCAGAAAAAGGCTAGTATCAGACACCAACTTTGCTGGTACATTGATTTTGGACTTCCCACCCTCCGGGACATGGGATAATAAACTTCTATTGTTTATAAACCAGCCAGTTTGATATTGTTGTTAAAGCAGCCTGCACAAACTTACACAAGTTAGAACAAAAGTTCAGTTAAGTATGCCTTTCACTATGTTATAACCAGAATGCTTTAGATCTTACTATCTCTTCATTTATTTATCCATTTAAAAGATATTGAGCATCTACTAGTATGCCAGACACTGTGTGGCAAAAGATCTAAAGAGAAAAAAAAAAGTCCTTATTTGTAAGGAATTATATTTTATTTGGGGAAACAGAAAGAGATTTTGAAAGTAATGACAACATGATTTGTTAAGGCTTGACAAGATGTAGGAAAAACAGGATTCAAAGTGATTTCAAAATTTTTGGCCTACACAAATGGAAGAACAAGTGGTCACCAACTGACATAGGGAGACCTCTGAAAGGAGCAGGCTTTGGTGAATGTAAATTAATTACATTTTGGATTTAAAGTTGAAATGCTTATTGTAAATCCAAGTAAAGATGTCAGATACATGCGTCCAAAGAAGAGGTCTGTTCTGGAGAAAATTTTTTTTAATCATTGGAATATTACTCAGGGTTCAGTGGAGGACAGAGAATTGACTCGAAGTATCTGAAGCAAAACCTTATAAATTTGTTGGATGGACTAGGAGAACAAAATTCAGGGAGCACCACAGGATTTTACTCTGAACCTTCTTTTATAGCTGTAACCCAGCAGTCAGGAAATGCCTACCACTGGCAGAGAGAAATGAAATGTGGAGCTCTACTTCTGTTAACCTTCATATTCTGCTGAAAGTTGACTGTCAGATAGTAGGAAAATGGCTTCTGCATCCTTTCTGTCCTTTTACTTCTCATAGGAGTACTTGTTAGGAGAACCTAAACTACCTTATAACTTAAGTTGCATGAGTCAGAGAAATAGTTTTTAGTTCTCAGGCACCTAAAATATAGAGGGGAACATAAAGAGAGTCAAATAAATACTAAATAACAATAGACCTAACATAAATAGTATTTAGTGCCATAAGGCTGGATAGCTCACCAAGGAAATAGAAGGGAACCAAACACTAAGCTATGGGCCATTCTGACATTAACAGGATGAGAAGGTAAAAGGAAAATGACATTGGTCTTTGGGGTGGGTAGAAAACCAGCAGAGCATTTTATCCTAGACAGTAAATGAAGAAAGTGTTTCAAGGAAGAGAATGATGATAAGTCCAATGTTTACAGATGCAATGCTTTTTTTTGATGAGTGACGAGAGAGAGACACAGAGACAGAGAGAGAGAGATCCAAAAAGGTGTACACACTTCAAGAAAATTTTTAAAGTATAAATATTTTAATACTAAATTTATTGAGACATCATGAGATCAATACAAGTTATCTTTGGCCTTTACAGTTGCAAGAGGTGCTCCAAGTGGTGGCCATTAGATTCCAGATATTTATTAGTATAGTGAACTGTTGCCTGGGTAGTGTTGGTCATTGAGATTGCTGCACATGCATTTTTCAATTTCTTCTCTAAGGGCCAGCTGTGTAGTTGGTTTTTTGTGATGTACAATATCCACTATATATCCACTATATAATAGATATATTCATACATATAGTCATATATGTGTTTATTCATATATATAGCCATACATACAGTCATTCATATATGTGTATATATGGAGAGAGAGAGAGGAGAGAGGAAGGGAGGATGGAGTCAATGTTACTTGCAATCCTATTGTTCAGGAAGAAATAATAATTACCATGTTGAATTAATCTCTATTATATAATGGTATATTATCTTGGTTACTTTTCTGTCTTTGCTGAGACAAAATACTCAATGCCCAAAATGAAGGAAGGAAAGGTTAACTTAGCTCACAGTTTGTGGAGGTTTCAGTCCATACTTGGTTGGCTCCAAGGTAGAGTGGCACATGGCAGAGGGCAAACTTTTATACTCATGGCAGCAGAAAACAGCAAAGGCAACAAGAACAAAAGGAAGGAGTAGGGGCAAGCAACCTCTTTCTCTCCCTTATATATGCAAACTCTCTGCCCCAGGGTGAGTATAGCACTCACACCCATGAATTAATCCTAAACTCTAAAAGTCTACTCCAAGACTGCATGTGTCTTTGGGGGGACACCCAGATGCAAACCATAACATATATATAATATTTATGTGTAGTCACATACTTGTTATAATCTATATCTACATAGAAATGTATAAAGGAATTATACCATTTATGCTATGTGATATGATTTTAGCAGTCAATAATATGGTCATGTTTTCAAGATCAATAGGTGTATATTTAGACTATTATTTAGCCAAAGATGCATTATATTTTATATTTACATAATAATTACCCTATTGATGAACATTTAGATCATCCCAATATTTCAGTTTTGTATATAATATTACAACGAATATCCATGTTAATATGATATAATATTCTTGATGTCTAAAGCTTCTTTTTACAAAATTAAATATTTGGACATAGAGAAAATTCATTATGTTCAGAGACAATCACAAAGCTTCAAAGCCTAAGGAAAAAAATAATTTGGAATGAGTATATTTTGTTATTAAAATCTGCTCCTGGTCTTGATATCTTGAATGTGAGCTAATACAGTATCTTCTCATATAACTCGTATCAATCTCACAACTCAAAAATTTGGTGTATACACTAGCATAGATGCCCTTTTGAACTTATCAGGCTATTGTCAACCTACAGTACTGTATTTTTAGAACACTTAGAAAATCATTTTCCCATAAGTTTCTTTAACATTATAATTTGAAAGTCTAACCAGATTTGATAGTTTAATCAATGCTTTGTATATTTAAAAAAATTGAAAGATTTAAATAGTGTATAATTTCCATTGCTTGATTTTGAATGTCCAGCATCTTCGACTTGAGCTTCGAAGCAAGCACGAGAAAAATGAAAACTTACATTGTCATTGACTCAACCAATTGGGCGGACAGACTCTGAAAGCTTGCACTGTCTTCACCAGCCCCCATCAAACTCCCTCAGTAATAAAGAATGCACTGGGGGTATGGTGATGTGCTATGTCTCCCTTTCTATGCAGAATGTTAGCTTTACACTATTAGATAAGCATGAGTGTGAATAGGAGTGTGGGCTGCTATAGATAGAAATCCACACGGTGTCTGGCTATAATGTACTCTATACAGAAAGTTAAGGTGTTACTGCTATGTAAAATAGACCCTACAATTGTGGAGCAAATTATATCATACGAACACTAGGCACCAAATGGTGAGCAATCATAAACAAATAAGTTTTAAATCATTCATTTCTGTTTCCAAGGATATTAAATCAAAGTCTCAAAGCCTTCTTATTTCTTTCCCCCCTTTGTAAGTTGTCTTCCCTTGTCTACATTTCTTGATATATATCTGCTTCTTCAAACATTCTACAGCCATAAAAATCTCAGGGAAACATTTCACCACCTGACAGACCATTCTGAAATTGGTGACTCTAGGAATCACGGGCTGCCATCTGCTTAACTATGACTCCTTGGGTACTGAGGGCTCTTTTGCGCGAGAGGGTTGATGTCAAGGCTTCCTCATCAAAGGCACCATCTTGGGTCTGCCCAACATCCCACACTCTGAAGGACCTTTAAGTTCCCAGGAATATCCGTGGGGCATTTTTAGAATCTATCAGTTGTTTATGGTAAAAAGATGAAGATTATATAAGAATGTATATATTGTTGCTTCTTCATTGGACCCTTAAATCAATTCCCTCAGTAAAAAGTTCCTGACAGTGAGATGTGGGTGCAGGACGCTTATTGGGATGTGTTGTTTTGAGATTAACACTTGTGGGAAAGTGAAGGGAGCAGAATCGGAAAGAGAAAGAAGTAGGGCTTTGATGGAATTGCAGCAGATGTCTCACATATCACCCAGGGAGCTCTGGAACTGGGACAGCTTTTCAGTCAAGTCCCTAATTGAGGCAAAAGGACCTGGTTTTTTTCATAACCTTGAAAATTAGTTATTGGGTATAGGCTGCTCCTGACAGGCTGAAATAGATCCTGAATGGAAGATCACTGTTTGACTAAAGTGATTCCAGAATTGGGCCTTAATGGTACCCAGAAGCAGCTGCATTCCTCAGCAGTGAAATGAGTCCTCATGTCCTGAAGGGAGATGAGCACTGCACCATGATATCTTCCTCCGTCAGGAATTTCTTGGTGTCCCAGAAGAAAACCACCTCCACATCAGGAGTTCCAACCTGTACAAGTGGCCATCTTTAGTCATGGGAATGTAGTGGGAAACTAAGTGTTGTTGAGAAGCCACCAGTGTTCGGTGACCCTCAGAAGAAAAGGCTCAACTGCTAGGAACACAGTTACCACGAAAATTGCTTCAGGAGGTATTAAAAGACACAGCAGGGTACAGAGCATCCTAGGACTGATGGAGACAGTGCTCTAAATGGGTAGCATTTTCCATGGAGACATGAAATTGGAACTCACACCAGTATATCACCAGTATCAACTACATCTGAATTTTCTTTAATGTCCACATGGGTGTCCTGTCCCAATTCTTGAGCAACCCCTGATATTAGAGGAAGAACCCATATGTATCACCATCTTCATGAATCTTTTCACCTAAAAGTCCTTTATGGCTGCTGGAATAGTCAGTCAACTGGCTATTATCCCTGAGTAGGCCCTGAAACAGTGAAATATGGATGTTGGTCACTTTACCCTTTAGTGACATAATTTCATTGCTCGTCCCTCAAAGAGGTTCTCCATTACCTATAATGTCATCTTTTTCATTAATATACCATTTTGTGTTTTTTCTTCTCCCCCTTCATTCCTCTACTTCCTCTCTGGTTCCTAGGATCGCCTCATAACAAATGACCCGTACCTAAATCTTTGTTTCCACATCTTCCTTGGAGGGAACCCAAACTAAGGGGATACATGAAGAGTGTCTTCATCATCAGGACTGTTGCCATCACCTCATCTTTTCCAAAAGTTCTAGAGTAAATGTCCTCTGGGATCCTCTCTCTCTGGCCCTTTACGTGTAGGAAGGGAGGGATGTATTGATGGTAGCATGGGTAAATGAATGATAGGATGGACAGATGGATGATAGATGAGTAGATTAATATTGTTTTCTATTTTTTATGACTATCCTTGCCCATGTTTCAAGGCCAGAGAAAATTCTGGTCTTTGATTTTAGCTGCCTGCCATGCATTCACCTCCCTCTGTACACAGCATGTTGAATTCCATGTAAGGAGGCTCCTCTGTCTATGCTTAGCTCCTGTAGACCCCCTGGTGCTGACCTTCATGAGCCACAGCCTCACGGATCCTAGAGAAGCCAGTTTGGCAACATCTCTCCCCTGTGGAGTCCCTTAGCCTTTGGCCATGGATTCCTGTTGCACTTAAAACAAAATTCCAATTATTTTCCTGATCTAAAAGTGTCTAAGTGATCTGGACCCTTTGCACTCTTTTGGCCTCATCTCACATCCTCTACCCGACCTCAGTCCAGGTCTCTCTTCTCAGACTTACCAAGTCAATCCCTGCCTTGCCCTTTGTAGTGGTACTTTACCTGGAGAACTTTTCCCAAATCATTTCTCACCTCAGACTTCATGTCATTCAGCTCCCAGACCACATGTCACACACTCAGACAGATGTTCCCTACCACTCAATCTAAGGTGGTCAAGCTTCCAGTCAATAGCATACAACTCTGCCTTATTTTGATAAGAATACCTTTTTGTTGATTTACTCATTTCGCTGTTTGATTCCCCCTATGGAAACATAAGCTCTGTAAAGCATAGCTATTATCACTCCTGTTCACTCCAGAATCCTCAGCACTTAGAATATCACCTACAACATAGTAGGTATTCAATTAACATTTTAAAAAGTGAATGAAATGTTTCCTGTTTGTTTACACAGTAAATCATAAGCTTTGAGGACAAATATAAAACCTCTACTCCTAAAATGATGATAATTGTTTTATAACACCTTAAAATCTCAAAATCTAAAGGCAAAAATATTAAATAAATATAGAACATATTCATCATCAGGATGACTGTAGCTATTGGCTTTCTATTATCATTCTAGATTGTCCTGGGATGTAAAGTCTAAGCAGCTTTTTAACTCTAAATGTTCTCAACAGCACTACAGGTTTCATTACCCTAGACTGAGTTATTTGTTGCTTCATGGTGCTACAATAATAACAGGCTAGTTAATAAAGATACTATAATGACAACAATAGCAAGAAGTTGTTGCTGCTCTTTCCTTTGATTTACAGAGATGCTCTAGATAGAGGATTGAAAGGCAGTTGATTTCTGAGTCAGGCAAAGAAGTGCATCATAGTTATGGATACTTCAAGTCAAATCAGTAAAATGTGCTATCCATGGTAGCCCATGAAATATATGTCGCTAGATACCACCAGTCAAGGAGGAGGGATAAACAGGTGTCCCGGCAAGAATATGTGACTGTGTTGTTTTACCAGGACAAAAAGGAGCGAAGGCTGAAAGATTTAGCTCTTCAGAATGACAACTTTGAGAGCCTGCAATGATTTATTTGACAGGGAAGAAGAGGGCGGGCTGCCCTCCTCTACAGAATCAGCTCCTTGATTATAAACACTCAATAACTTTCCAGTTGAAAATGCATTTTCCCCCTTGCCTATATGGATCTGATGCCTGCTTTATTACTTCCTATTAGGAAATGCTATTTAATTCCATCCACAGCTTGGTGACCTTTGTGTGGCTTCCCCATTTAGGAAATTTACAAGTAAATCACTAAGAAGTATATACACATACACTTATAAAATATACATGCACTTGTAAATGAAAATGCACCAAACCACACAAAAAAAGTGCCACATGCATTGCAAATACAGGGCATATATGCATAAGAGGTGGGAGGCAGGTGTTTGGGAAATCTTCACACCATCCCAATATTTTTCTAATGGTTTCCATTTCCAATGCAAGGGAGAATTTGGAAAACATTAGCCACTGTGGTGTGCTCTAAGCAGAGACATGTAGCTGGCAACGTGGTGGGTGGGACCCCCCTCCTCTCCCTCTAACAAAGAAATAGGGTGAGTTTATTAAAGCATAAATGCCATTTTCATCCTGAAATGTTAACTGTGAGGCTGGGATCCCTGAGGTACAGAGGCAGTCAAAGCAAACAGCTGTGCCACCTACTTGCAACAGTTGTACGCCCACCACACAGCTCCGAGGGGAGGAGCAGGTCAAAGAGAGCCATAAAGAGGATGGGAAACCTGGCTTCGCTTGCTCCGTGTTAGCCCGAGGGAAAATGCAGCCCTTCAGAGGGTAGGTATTGTGTGCGCTGCTCAGAGCACTGAACATTCTCTTGCAACTTGTCTCCTATAAACCACCTACTGCATTTTTATATTCTACAGTCACATAGACCAAAACAGTGCTTAGCAAATTAACAGAATGCTAAATAAAAGGCATATCAACCAAACTAGCAGGCGGCTTGAAGATGATCCTGAGTGGGGGCTGGCAGTCACTGCTGTTTTGGGGGCAAGTGGTTGCAGGCTTTGGGAAAGATGGGGTGCTCTGGCCAAGCCATTATTAGGTTACCTCCCCGAAGCCTAAGGGCTGCCCCCTGCCTGCCTGCAACAACAGAGGAGGTAGTGGGAGAGCTCAGGCAGAAGAAAACAACCCTGTCTGGTAAACATTCAAGGCAAACAGCTCTCCTAGGTTGTAACTCAGCTGCCCTGTCAGCCAGGGAGAGGCAGACGGTGGAGAGAACCCCATCACCAACCACCACGGCCCTATACCAGCCAGCTCTTCACCCGCCATAGCAACCTTCCTCTCAACTCCTGTGTGTACAAGGTCTTCCTTCTTCTCCTTTTATCACCTTTATAACTCTTCTTTCTCAATATGGCTTTCTATAGATTTCTATATTAGCTCCTCTTCTTTCTTGATACACTTTTCTTGAGTGCCTCATCTATCATCCGTTATTTCCATTGCCATCTTTAGGCTAACTAACAATTTCAGAGCTTTTATTTCTTTCTCTAGTGTTGCTCCGACCTTTGGACCCATATATACATCAGCATAACAGATGTCTCTATTGACATTACAGACCCTAGAATGTGGATATGAGAGAGGTTTAGGAGTGGCACTCTATGTTTTTCTTCCCTTCCAGTGAGGGTGATCTTAAATGTGTGCCCAGGCAAGACAACTTGTATGTAATATGAGTAGCCAACTTGAAGGCTAATGAAAATTATATAGAGGTTGTAACCTATTCCAAGCTTTGACATGACTACTAATCTGTAAGTATCCCATATATGTGCAAAATTCACTACAAACAATTCTGAGTCCTTCGTTCTATATCTTCTACCTTAGGAAATGGAAACTTTATCTATCTGATCATCCAAACTCTAAGTTTAGGAGTTTCTTTGCTTTCTGGTTATTTCCTACTTTCTTCTTACCACTCAGCTTTGTCATCTGGGTCATAAGTTCTGCAAGTTCCCCTTCTTGGACTTCTGCCCAGCCTTCAATCTCCATGGAATTGTCCCTGTCTCTACCCTGCCAGCAGCTAGCTGAGATCCTGCTCCAAATCAGAAATTATCCTAACCCACAGTGAGTTCTCCCATATCATCTTAAGCATCTTTACTGAGCAAAGAATACTGCTTCTGTGTCCTGCCTGTTAGAATTAATGTTCTTGGACCCCAACGCCAGTCTAGAACAAGCCTTATACTCCTGGCTCCTTCCCTCAAGGGTCAGCTCTAAAAGATATGCAAGTTAAAAAGGTCTGCTTCTTTCATATTAGCTTCCATTGAAGTCCCTGCATGTTCCTCAGCCAAGCCAGCTTCTCAGAATATGACAGTTTGTTTGGTTAGGATAGGACAGGCTGTCAAAGCCTTGATTCTTGTTCACATCAGAGCCTAAAGTGGGTCAGATAGTTATCACTGCCTGGAATTCTTCAGGTGGCAAACCAAGGACCCAAGTGGCTTTCTCTTTGAAATTCCATCATCTCAAATATGTTTTATGCAAAATAGCTTAGGCAGGAAAGGTGAAAGCATGGAGAAGATACACCCTCTCTAAATTGCCTCTGACCAGATGTGACGCAGCAGTCTATTTATATGCCATTGTTAAGAATTAGCTATATGACCCCCACTTACCTGCCCAGGGGCTGAGAAATACAGAAGACATGAATATTCAATGAGCATGAATTAACATTATTTCATAATTATTTTGAGAAGCTAAACATTATCTCTAGGGTCTGAAAGGGCTGAAAAAACATTTAACCTGATCAAAGAGGCATAGACCTTTGCATCTAGTAAGAGCAGTGGTTGGACAAGTAAAATAGAAGGCTGATTTGAGGGTACCTCCTTGTGGGGCTCATACCTGGCAATTACTTTGAAGCATACATAGTCTGCTTCTGTAAATATTCTCTGATAATGAAATAAATGGTGGCTTGCTTAGAGTTGGGTGACACTGGGTAATTGATGCCTATCTGACAAACTGGCAGAAAACACACAGACATTCTGAAAAGTTCATTAGAAACACACACTTAAATACACCAAGATTACTTGTGACTCTCTTCCCGCCTGCAATATAATTAAATAGAGCTTTATCTAACCATTTTACTTGTATGCATTAGGGACTCCAACCAGGGCTGTCTTCCTCCCAAGACTTTAATATGCCCTTATCTGTTTGTACTAATCGAGTTTTCTCATACTACCACATGGGCAGCAGCTAATAGAAGATGGGAAGTCAGATCTGATATGCCTACAGGATGATGCTAAGGTTCCTAAAGATCTCTGAGTCACCTTTAATCTTTGGGTCCTCAGATTCATATATGAAGATAGAAAAATTTCATGCTTTCATACTATTTGATCTTAAAGATATATATATAGAGAGAGAGACAGAGACAGAGACAGAGACAGACAGACAGACAGACAGAGACAGAGAGGCACAGACAGGGAGAGGTAGAGGCAGAGACAGACAGAGAGAGACAGAGACAGACAGAAACCTGAGATGCTCATAGAGGCCAGATGAATGAGTGGAACTGCCTGGGCGGAAGGCATGCACATCTTCCAGCTGGACCTGATCACAGTCCAGAAGTGGTTCCCAAAGGTACTTGGACATCAGAACCACCCAGAACACTCGTTAAAACCCAGACTGCTGAGCTCTGCCTGAGATTCTAAGTTCCCATGATGATGTTGATGCTGCTCATTTAGGAACCACACTTTGAGAACCACTGGTTAAGAGGAAAGTAGGCCCCTACTATTAAGTGTTCGGCTTTTTCAAGAAAAACAATAATCCAGGTTTATATGTGAAACCTCTTGATTTTCCAAATCCTGGCAACAAATTTAAAATTACTTTTAAACCACTTGGTAAGGCAAGCAGAATCTTTAGGGTAGCTTTTGCTCTTAATCTGGTTACTCGTAACTCTGTACTGTGGAATGTTGTTAACACACACACACACACACAAACAGATACACACTCCTTTATGTGATAAGTGGCACCTTCAGTTTAGCTCACAGCTTTGGGAGGTCATATCTGCAGGTGGATGAGACAAACAACTCTGATCATTGTTGAATGGATATTAAAGATCCCTCATATTAGATCAAGCCATTATGTGAGCCTGACCTTTCCAAAGTAAGCCTAACAAACTTTTTAAATCTTCCCAAGGAATACTTAAAAGACACTAGTCTTCTTTGGATCAGTTTTTAAGACATCAGTTCTAAACATCTTCAGGTAAAACATCTTACTGCACGTTTCTAAGGAACAGGGTTCTCCGTGGTTCCACCTACTCTGTTTGAACACCTTTCAGGTGTTAGATGTAAAGATGCCCATCCACTACCAGCTCTGTGCAGCCTTTGGTTCCATAGTACCCAGACTTGGAAAGGTAAGAGGACAACAAGCAGAGAAGAGAAATGTAAGCAGACATAACTCCAAGCTTTATTTGTTCTATACACAACAGGCATTCCATTAAAGAGTTTATTTGAAAACAGTCACTCTGGATAAAAAAATTTGATCATTCCCTTGGCCAATAAGTGAATGAATCAAAAATTGTTTGCAGTTCCTTTATCTTGGATTCAAACTCTAAGCCATTCGATTTTCTTTATTATAATTTAAACTGTGGAGGCCAATCCTTGCAAAATATTCACTTTTGGTATGGAAAAGCCCAGCTTATGGTTTGACTATTTTAACCAAACTGTAAATATACAATAGATTTTTTTTCCGCATTTGGAATATGGCAGACAAAATGGTAATAAGCTCTTTGAGCTCAATGCTACCCTCATGTGTATGGAGACACTTGCTCTCAGTAGAAAATTCAAATGGTGGTGATTATAGTATGCATTTAGACAGCTAGCTGTAAGTACGGCCTAGAATTGCCCCAGCACATGCTTCCTCCTCCCTAGATTATATATCTACGTCCAACTCACAGGAAAAAAGTTGCTGGATACAAGATAAATGTCCAAGGATATTTTGTGGGGAAATTGTATGTTTCAACAAGTGAAAATGCTGTCTTATCTTTTTTAAAGGGTACTTTATCAACTCAACCTGAACTGTAAGGTCCTAGAGTATATTACTCTTCTTGCACTAATTAAAATATGTAATTTCTGTATGTTAGCTTTTCTTCTCTCCTTTCCTTTAGATAAAATGACAGAAACTGACAACTCTGGTGGAATTATGGAGATTACATTTACAGCAGGGGTTCTTATGACCTCTGCCCCAACCCTTCTACACTCTGCTTTCAAGCAGACATCTACCCCTCACTGAAGAAAGGCTTTTGCTGAAGTGACAAATACACTGAAGCCAGATCTTCTAAAGTCAACTGAGTGAATGAGAGGGAGATACACTGGGTCAGCGAAGGTAGAGGTCAAAGAACACCTGAGAGTGAACAAGCTGTGGGTGCTGTCTTCCTCAGAGCCCTGTCCTCCAAGGTCAGCTGCTGTGGGCCAATAAAGCTGGCCCCTCCTGACGCAGAGGGGGAGATAGGGATGCCCATGCCTTGTATGACACGAGGTGCGCCCCTAATTCAAATGATGGAAAAGGGCTGCCTTAGCAACTCCACACTTAGAGGAGGGAAGTTCCCTGGGTTGTGCAGACATTATAGAAGCCACTGGAGCCGTTTCCATTGTGTCCAACTTGGAGGGGAAGAAGAAAGCATTTGTTGTTATCAGAAGATGTCCAGGGAGAAAAATCATAATTTGTAATGAATCTTTAACCTATTTAAAGTAATTAAAGATCCACTCCATCTGTGAGAGGCAAGCCTTTGTCTCCTCACTCTCCTAATTAGTCCCTTCACTGCCTGGGACTGGCTTTTCCTACGGCAGATTTTGTTCTTCTCCTCTGCCTCTTTGATCACTGCGATGCCCATGATGCCTCCTAGAATTTGCTTCCCTGCAATGATGAAAGGGTGCTGCTTTTGGCACACCTCCAATTGTCTCCTTGCTCCAGATCCGTTCCTCCCTGCTTCCCTCGGAGCCCCTACCCCGACTCTGGTGCTTGATGAGTCAGCTCACATCTCCTCCACGTGCTGCAAAACCTCTGCCTCCTTAGATGGAGAATAGAGTAAAAAAGACAAGACACTGATGTCATTTTAAGCCAAGAATTTAAACATATTAAGAAAAAAAGTCACCTTGTTAATTGCAAAATATTAATGTACAAAAGAAGCATACTTTCCCTTAACTCAGCAAATCCACTTCTAAGAATTTATCCAACATATAAAATCATAAATGTGCTCAGAGATGTAAATATATTACAGCATTCTGATAATATCAAAACCAAAAACAAGCAAAATGTCTATTGTTATGTAACTCTTCAGATAAACTTTGCTGTTATAGTGGAAAACTGTTCAACCATTAAAAAGAGCAGGGAAGTTCTCTAGGAAGTGATTTGGAATGATTTCTAGGACACATGTTTAAAAACAAGGAAAGGAATAGTATATAAATAATTATAAAAATATTTTATAATAAAGGAGATAGATCTCATACATGTATAGGTAGAAGACTTCAGTAAGGAAAATTGGTACAAGGGTTGTTTTCTGCAAAATGGAGCAGAGGGGCATTGCATCTCCAGGGGTGTGGAAGGGAGGCTTCCATTTCAACTCTTTAATTGTTTGAATGTTGAACCATATGTGTGACTTACTCCCTCAAAAGCAAATAAATTAATTCATGATTAATACTTGTGGTCCTCATATAGCAACATCATAACTGAGACTTTTTCCCACTCTGACGGAGCCAAGTTTTGACCCCTGTAAGACCCTTGTAATTCTCTGCATTACATTTTGCAAGGTTTCTGATAAAAATCCTTTGAGTGACTGCAACAAGTTACTGAAAGATAGCCTGAACACAAAGTTTCACACACTACACATACAAAACAAGGGCCTCAGTCTGAGTTCCCTAAAAGTCATGGCCTGAGATTGAGTGCTGAGTCTGTATTGGGAAAGTACAGCCAGGAGATAAGGAAGTAAGGCAGGAAAATTTGGAAGCAATCCTACTGGTAGGTAATACCTTGCCATGTGCGTCATAGCTTCGAGAGAGACCTTGACAAGGACACTGCTAGATGTGTCCTTCACTGGAAGATGGAGGCATATGTAGACAGCCTTTGCAGAGAAACCAGCCTCAGAAAGCCCACCAGAAAGAAAGAAGAAGGAATCTGCTAGCTCACTCATCCCCATTGTGCAAGGTTTGCTCCACAGGGAGTTACAGCCCCTGCACTCTGGATTGCACTGTCTGGCCCCTTCAGCAGCCACATCCAAGTCCAGAATTAATGAGCAGAGGTAAAGAATCTGAGCCAACAGCCTTCTGCCTTAAGCAACTGGACGACATGGATGTGTAGTGACTCTGGTGTCCATTGCAGGAGCTGAGACAAGGGAGATGAGTTGGGGTTCAGCAGGCAGGTTAGATGGAAAGAACCCAATGGTACCTGTAGGATGTGTCTTCTATAGTAAGCAAGAGACTCTTTTTTGCCTGTGAGTAGTCTTATCTAAGGGAAAAAATTGATGGACCCCAATAAATGGAAATGTCTTGGTTAGTTTTCTCTTGCTGAGACAAAATACCCATCGCCCAAAATGAAGGAAGGAAAGGTTTATCTAGCTTACAGTTTGTGGAGGTTTCAGTCCATACTTGGCTGGCTCCAAGGCAGAAGATAGCAAAGCAACAAGAGCAAGGGGCAATGGCAGCCGAACAGCAAAGCAGCCAGAGCAAAAGGGCAGAATGGCGCCAAGCCGCTTCTTTCCCTGCCTTACATTGTAAACAGGCTACCCCCACCTAAGGGGAGTGTAGCTCTCACATAATTTCCATGCCCTCTTCTTCCACAGGCTCAGGATGTATACAAAGTAAGCACCCTGGCTTCCTGCTGAGTCACTTAGTCAAACCTCTAGACTCCCCAAGTTGACACAATGTATCAACTATAACAGGAACTATTGAGTGCTTTTAAGGAGACATTTATTAGTTAACTTTCAGTGTATAAAGTATCACTGTGAAATGCAGGGACTTAAAATAAGAGCCAATTTATTATTGCTCCCAAGTCTGTGTATTGATTGGCAGCTAGATGGCCTCAAATCACCTCACTCTGTTATTTGGAGGTGAGGAATGCTCTGAGTTCACGTTGGTGGTCAGTGGAGGGCTCTCTCATCCTGCACTAGGCTGGCCCGTGCTTCTTCACATGGTAGTAGTTATAAATTTCCAAAGGGTAGCAAGAGAGAGCAAGACTCAGCACATTAGCACTTTTTGAATCTTCCCTTATGTCACATTTACTAATGTCCCATTGATGAAAACTAGGCATGCAGGGAAGGCCTAACTCAAGTGTTTTAGTTACTGTTCTCATCACTGAGACAAAATAACCAACACCCAAAATTAAAGGAGAAAAAGTTTATTTAGCTCACAGCTTGTAGAAGTTTCAATCCATAATCCACTGGCTCCAAGGCAGAGGAGAGCAGTTCATGGCAGGCAGCAGACAGCAAAATCAACAACCAACCTTTAACAGCATCTTCCTGACCCTTTTATACTCTGTCCAGGATGCTAGGATTACGATGGTGCCAAACAAATCAGTGAACTCATCACACTTTCTTTATCCCAGCACCACACACTCTAGATTCAGCCCCTCTCTGAAAACCCAGACCCCGTGACTTGTGAGGCTTTGGGGGGACACATAGACACAAACCAAAACAAGGGGCATCACAGAGGAGAAATCGTTCATGGCAGGCAGAAGGCGGAAAGCAGCAAGCACTGGCAGCAGCCCTCTTTCTGTCCCTCTATAGAGGCTACATGCCCTTAGGGCAGGTAGCACTCACAGCCAGGGTGGGCCTTCCCATTATCCACTCTCAGAACTGTGCCAAGCCAATCAGTGGACTAGGTCAGTAATCACACACCCTTAATCCCAACATCACACACTCTAGATCCAGCCACCTCAGAAAATAACCTACCTATGACCACATGAGGCTTTGGGAGATGTCTACATACAAGCCATAACACTAATGTCCCATTGATGAAAAGAAGTCATGCAGGGAAGGCCTAATTCAAGGAATGAGAAGATGGAATCTACTAAGAATAGGTGGTAGCAAACCTGTATTACAAAACATCATGTGCACAGGGTTGGGGGTGTATGGATATTTTACAATCGACCATAATTCACCAAGTACCCCAATAATGAGGAGAGCTCTCTTCATCACTAGCTTTCTTAAGCAGGGGAGAATAAAACAGTTTTCTAATCATCTTTAGCACTGGTAAGTCAATCTCGTATTGCCCAAATTGACTATTTGGGGTGTTTTCACAGAGGCAGAAATCCTAAAGATAGCAGGCAGCTCTCGCCCTTCTTCACAAGACCTTGGGAAATTCACAATTCAGTTATTCAACCAGATGTTCAGAACACATGACCTCAGGTTGAACTCCTTAGCAATAAAGAGTTTACAAGATGATTATTTACATCAGTATTATTACTTCTGCTCACTCTTGCTGATGGGGAAGCTAACATTCTGGCAAATTTGTGCAGTTTTATTAGAAATCTACTGCAGTCAGCCAAAAAGACTAAAACACCATTGCCACTATGAACAGGGCTCCTGCTTACTCCATCAGGAGGAAATGAGAGTTTATTTATTTATTTATTTATTTATTGGCACACAACGGCGAGGCCAAGACCTCAAGTTTAGTATCACCTTGAGAAGGCTTTTAACATTTTAAAATACCTTTTCTCTAGGCACTAACTTTTTTCAGTCAAGGTAAACTGCTCTGAGGTATTCAAATCAGAAAGTGCCATATTTTGAGCAGTCAGGTATCCATAGGTGGTTTATTAAGTCACAGAAGCTGTGTCTTATTCTTAACAACCCAATTATTTTTCACTTGAAAAAGAAATGAACCATGTATTAAAAAAATTATTTTAAACAAATCATTTAATTACTACAACTAAAATGATACAAAATTTAGAGCACTACTGAAAAAACTACTCCATGGAATAGTTATCTAAATAACTATTGTGGTTTCTCACATCTTTAGAATGTCAGCTTTGAGTGGAATAATTTTGCCACAAGTCTCTAGTTTTGAAATACCTCCTAGGGTAGTTTATTTTTTCAATCTGCATTACCTCAGTGACCTATACTAGGATCACTATAAAAGAAAGGAAGCCAAATGCAGATTCACAGGCCCTTGTTGCTGTTCAGAAGATGTAGAATAAGGGCAACATGTACTATTTTAATAAACTTTTAGGGTGTTCACTAAAATTTGAAAAATTCTGCTTTGAATTTGTCAATGACTCTAGTGAAGTGTCAGATTTTTAGGGAAAGTTTATGTCAAAAGGCCTTGAAATTGTCTTCCATATGGATTTCAATCTATATGGACATTTGCTTATAGATTTTTGCAACATAAATCTTTTATTGACTGCTAAAGCACTGTCAAATTATTGAGGAATATTTCTTGGGTTTTTTTTCTCTTACTCTAAATGAGGAAAAAAATCACAATCGTGTAAGAGACACTACTGCATTTTAAGTGGTCTCCTTTCCAACTGGTTCTTTGATTTATAAATCTTCTTTTTTCTTATGGAATAGAAATTGTCTACCCCCTTTGGCATCTTGTATTTGATCAATCACTTGATTTTTGGTCAGTAGGTCTTTGTGTAACTACATGCTGTTTTCCTTTACATATGTGGTCCCAAACTTAGATCAGAGGCTGTCAAATCCAGTTGTACATCATAATTGCCTAAGGCTCTACCTCAAGCCAACTGTCCTGAAGCTTAAATATATATACATTATCAGATTTGGTAATGTACTTTCAATCCAATCTTATTCTAAAAGTTTAATTCTAAAAATTATACATGATAAGCTCATAACAAGATGATTTATAGCAATTTCTCCAATAAAAAGTTTTGGCTCCCGTAGCCATTCCAGAATCCAAACATAGAAAGTTACAGCCAACAAAGGGTATATAGCCCAATATTGCAAATTAATTTCCTACACACTCTTCACAAGTTAAATTCACATTCCATAAGGAACATTAAACAAAAAGAAGACATTATTTTCTAGAACTCTAGCAATAACATTATCTTCTTCTGAGCGTATCAGGCATATTTGTGGATTTTGTAACCATATCACCTGGATTCAAATACCTAGTATCCCATTTACTGTTTCAATTAAATTCAGAAAGTACTGGCCATTTCCTTATGAGTAAAATGAAGACTGTACTCTCAAGACATACTAGGCATCCTTTAGTTGCCAGAATCAGAAAACCCAAATCAATTTAAATGATGAAAGGAAGCTATTGGCTGACAAATCTAAAAGTAGTTTAGGTTTTTAGGCTTCATCTAGCTGCTCAGTGAAATCAGCAAGTATCCAATTTCTTTCTCTTTTTCCTTACCAATTTCTTTGTTACTACTTTGTTTAAATTTTATCCAAGACTGACTCCCCTAAGCAGCTCCTATGCTTCTGCAGTGATATTTATCATAAAGAATGTGTCTCTCCAGGTATTTCCACTGAAGAATCACAGAGAAAATCTCTCCTGAGATCTAATTGGTTCAATCTGGATCATATGACCATCTCTGAACTAATCATTGTTTCTAGAAGAATGGGATTTGCTGATCAGTTTCAATCCAGCAGAGCCTGTTCTAGATATGGGGATGGGAGCAATTTCCCCCCAATTCAGCGGATATGCACGGGGAGCCAATGAAAATCTGAGGACTACTGCTAAAAAGAAGGGAGAGAAAATCTGGGTGGCCAAAATCAAAGAGCACTCACTACCTTTTTAGACAGGAATTTGAAGGATAACATAAAGCCACCTACATAAAGCCATAATGGCTGACCCATGGTAAACACTCAATAAAAGTTTACTGTGATTATTACTATTATTAGTACTACTGTCAGCATCAATTAATTGGCCAAATGCATGGCAATGTTATTATGGCATGTGTATTACCCAGGGCATATGCTTCTCATTTGTGGAAATGAAAGAAGGGATGTCGTGCTTAAATCCCATTGAAGTATGTTTTTCTTAACCACATGTGGTTAAGAGTAGCTCAGCGTGACAAGGTAAGGCAAGTCTACGAAAAATCTATTTCTTGGCTTTGCTCATAAAGCTATGCTTCGCTACCCGAAAGGACACCTTCATGGCACCTCTAGATATACCATTATGCGTTTCATCTGTCATGGTTACACTCTGTAACTACCATGAAGACAGGACCTGCACAACAGAGGCCTGTGACTTTTATATCCTGTTCTTCAGGCAAAGAAGATAAAGAGCTGATACAAACTCTAATGTCTGAAATTCACTGCCTTTGTTAAATGTTCTTTTCCACTGTGTTTTTAGGCATTTCACTCTTCTCCCATTTTGGGGTTCTTATTTCATTGTAGTTCAGAGAAAACCTTTATGAAACAGAATTATCTCACTTTATAACTTGTAACTAATTTTTAAAACTGGTAGAGTTTAAGCTGCTAGAGTGAGGAAACAAGGGGGAAATTTGGACAAGTTGTTTTAACCATTCAAGCCCGAACATTCTACTTAGGAAAGTAGAAATAAAATAAGTCTAAAATAGTATTCATTTAGAAAAAGTAAGGATTCTTGTTAGATTTCTTGGGGTACTTCTACACATTGCCTGCTCTGTCAGTTAGGACCTGTTTCCCTAGAAGAGGCATAACTAGTTGGTAAAGTGTGAGTTATATTTTTCTGCAACTTTGCTAACCATCACCAGGGCCCTAGCTTACACACTCCATCAGTCATTTACTTGGGTCGAAAAAGAGAACACCTAAAAGTAAATAATCCTTGTGTCTGTTGCTGGTACCCCCAAGGGCTTATCACAAAAATCTTTTCATTTCTCCTTACCTTTGTCCTGTCGGCCACAAAATGAGGCACCCTTTTTACCCAAGAAATCATTACTAAATGTAATATCCAAGCCAGTTCTCTTCAGCTGGGTGTATAAGAGAAGAACCCAGGGGAGACTTTTCAAAATTTAAATGCTAGGGCCTTACCCCAGAACTCTTATGGGATAAATCAATATCTCAAAGGGCGAAACACACACACACACACACAGACACACACACACACACCCCAAAGGTATTCCTACTAAACATATCTCTGTCCCTGGTGTAGATTACTACAAGTGTAATGTGAAATGTGCATTCCATAAAAGGTAAACTCTATATGTTTTTATTTAACCTCTCTTAAAAATGAGCTCACCTGCTTTTAAATTATTTTATTTTATTACCTCTTTAAAATTGCTAATAACAGATAAATACCATAAATAGAAAAATCTTAGAATTAAATCCTATATAACAAGATAAAAGCAATCACAGGACAGATGTACCTTATTTACATATTGCCAATAAGATCATATATCTGTCATGGAGGTAATATCACTTTATAAATGAAGACAAAGAAAACGAGTAGTCTATGTTTGCTCTTACTGCACTAAAAGTAAAGGCAAGCAGACTTTAAAAAGTCATATTCCTTTTATTAGAAAGAGAAATCTTCAAATACTAATGAAAGAAAAAAGCTATGGGGCATTAAATCTGACCTCCTAACTTAATTCATATAGATAGTAATCCACATAGAACTATGTTTTAAAAATTAGTTACAAGTTATGAAGTGAGATAATTCTATTTCATAAAGGCTTTCTCTGAACTACAATGAAATAAGAACCCCAAAATGGGAGTGTGGTGGAAATCTTTATTAACATTGCTTAATTACCCATGTGCTGTACTATATATCAGTGCTTGTATATGTACATGAACAGTCTATCTTTTGGCCCAGACTAAATTATCCATACCAGATTTTTCACACATGAGAAACAGATAAATCATTAAAAAATCAAATGAATACAGACAAATATGTGTTGATGTGTGCTCCTACAATGAAAAATTGAAACATTTTCCCAAAAGATGTTCATTATATTCAAAATTCCACTAAGCTTCTTATATTCCAATCAGAAAGAAAGTCTTAGAGAAGAATAGAGACATTACCTGTACCTATTGACTTAATCAGTTAAAAACCACAAAGCAGCAAGGGTAAATTCAACATATTGCAAACATTTATCACCACACACTGGTTTGACTATTCAGTCTTCTCTTTGATCAACTAATCACTGTGTTTTATCATGCACATTTACCTAGCAGGAACTAAATCTACATGGAGGAGCAGGCACAACTCAAAAACAACTTGAGGAAAAGCACTGAAAAATGTGACATTCTTGGAGCAAAGAAAAGGACATTATTAATCTAATGAAAACTAGGGCAGCATTTCCCTAAGTTTGTTCTCTGGAATACTAGTCTCCCGAGAGGCTTTACTAATAATAGTTTCTGTGGTCAAGTAGGTTTGAGGAGCACAGCATTCTATGTCTCCTCACATCCTTTGCAGATTACTATTGTACATTCATATAAGAAGACTCTTGGAAGTCCTTCAGAAAATCGATATATTTGGTTCAAAACAATTTTACTCACCAGATGTGGACACTCTTATGCATCTCCTGGCATCCATAATAGCTCATGGAGCTAGAAATCTGCAGAGCATCTAGAACTCCTGGAAGCATCAACATAACACTGGTGGTTGAAGGTGACTTGGGAAAAAAACAGTGCCTCAGAGATTGACTGCAGGAAGGATTCTCATGCTTGTCATTCCTGTGGCAGATAGGGGCATGTATATGGAATGCAATGCTGTGTCCTCAAATTAAATTCTATTCATGAGATGAGTATCATTGAAAATTTAACAATTCTCAATATGAATTTAACAAAAAAGAAGACAGAGATGATAAACTAATATTATTCTCCAACTACTTTAATAAAAGGTAAAATATATTTGGGCACACCTCCTAGAAAACTTAAGGAGTTAATATAGATTTGCCTCTATGATGCACTGGGCTCTGGGTCACTCACTCTGTCATAGTTAATTTCATATTCTCCATGACAATTCTAGAAGATAAACATTATTATTACTCCTATTCAGATATTATGAAACAGCTTCAGAAAACATGAAATTTCACTACTCTGTGAGGTATTTTGGAAAGATAAAAGAATATGAATATGGAAAGTTAGTGTGAAAACAAGAACAAAGTAAAAAGGAAAGGCCCTAACTGTGCTAAGGAGGGATGAAGAGAATCCCCATCCACTCAGGAAGGAGCAGTGTTGCAGAGGTTATGAGGAAAATATCCCAAGACCCATCTCAGTGGGGCTTTTGCAATGTTCTACTACATTTCCATTCAATCTAAGCAATCTTGTTATGGTTTGGATATATAATGTCCCCCAAAGACTCATGTGTTAGAAGCTTGGTCCTTGATGTGGCAGTGTTCAGAGTGGGGCCGTGACAGGGAAGTGGATCATGAAAATAAATGCATCCGTGGATTAAGCTATTGATTCGTTCATAGTTTACCAGCTATTCAGTGCTGGGGCTTAGTTGGAAGAAGTAAGTCCTTCCAACTAAGCTGACATGAAGACTGGCTTCTAATTCTGGGAAAAATATAATTCTTAGAAACACTCTTTCTGAAGAGATTTCTCTGAAGAAAATAAAAGATGGAGAGAAGGCTGACTGACTCCATGTGTGAGCAGCGCTTGGATTACAGGCATTTTCCCTCCGGTACTAGGAAGTAAGGGCCACTTGCTTGGTGGGGCCACACCTCTGAAAGGTGCATCTTATCCCCAGCCTGTCCTGTTCACTCTCTTTCTCTTTCTTTCACTCTTGCTTTCTCACTCTCTTGCTCTTGCTTTTGCTGTTACCCTCGTTTTCCTCTTCTTGGTTGCCATGTGATGAGCAGTTTTTCTCCACCACTCCCTTCTGCCATGATGTTTGTTTCTCACCATAGACCTAAAAGCAATGGAGCCAGATGACCATGGATCTCTAAAACCGTGAGCCAAAGTAAATCTTCTTTCTCTTAGGCTGATTTTCTTGAGTATTTTTTTGCATCAGTGAAAGCCAACACAAACCCAAACATGGAAGATGCTGCGTGATGCATTTAGTACTCAGTGCCTTCCTGCAGTGTCGTTATCAAATCTTCTGTTTTCTTAGTAAGTTGAAACAAGAATAGGTAAAGAAAGTTCAAGAATTTCCTGAACGCATACATAACTAATGAAGAGCAAACCAAGAATTTGATAGCTGATGTGTTACTGGGAGGTGAAAAGACTTGAGAAGTAAAGCTGAACACACCTTGACTAATGGCTTAACAGAGGCAGTACTGGGGTTGGGGAAACAGAAAAGATGGCACATGGGAGTGGAATGAAGTTTTTCTACTCAATCCCTTTCAAATGGGACACCTAAGAATAATCACAGAATAGACTCTGTTTCTCTGTTTACTAGTGAAGCAAATCTTTTCTGCTGCCTTCTTCTATAGCAATAGATTTTAGCATTTTAGATATAACCCTTATGGTTTTCACCACCTGCAAATTTAGAAACCTTTTGCTTACATATGCAACAAAATCCTGTTCAAAATGGCATAAGCAAAATAAAATAAAATTTAGTTATGTTACTAAAAAGTTCAAGAATGGTCACTGACCCAGCTAATGCTAGGAGTTTATGGCTCAAATCATATTATTAACTGTCTCTCTCTCTTCCCCCTTCTTTTTCTCTCTCCCTTGTTCTCTCCCTCCTCCATCCTCTGTTTTTATTTCTACTTTGATTCCTTTCAATTTCTATCAGTCCCCTTTCCTCTGTGTTGGTGTCATTTTCAAACAGGTCATCTTGACTGGAGATCTCAGGGAGTTTGTGCTCTTGAGTCTGCTATCTTATGGCTATTAATCCAAGTGAAAATAGACCTGCTCTCTTCCCAAAATACTAATGACAGTTCTAGCACTGAATTCCATCATACCAATTTGAGAAACTTGCTTGTCTTTGTACCAAGTGCAGTTGCCTAGGTAATGAGATCTACTGACTGACCAGTTGTGTTCCTTGGACACGAGAGATGGGCACGTGCCTCCCAAAGCCATGGAAGTCGTAAGGGTAGAGAGAGATTCTGTCTAAAGGAAAGAGGGGCAGGTAACAGATTTGCACTACAGAAGACATAGTCACTTTAAAATTAAATGAGGCTTACATTTAAGAAACTTCGGCCTTGATATTGGCTATCAAAACATATATGAAGTCACCGTGAAAATATAAAGGAGAGAAAAGTTTGTTGTTCTCTTTGGACAGGCAGAAGTCACTATACTGGTGTTCATGGAGGAATGCTTCTGAACTGGGCTAGATGGAGGGAAAGGTGGTGACAAACAATCAGTGCTCACAGAATATGCATGTGCTTATTGGCTGTGCAGTTAGTCTGTACCTATGTGACAAGTTCTGGCCCATGGGATTTGAATGAAAGTGACAAGCCTGCAGATGAAAGTAGTTCAAAGCCCGTGTGCCTCCTCCATTTCTCTTTTGCCCTTTGGCAAGGCATGTGGATGCTCTGCATTGAAACTGTGAGGTCTCAAAATAGAGTCTTTCAAAATAAAATCAAAAAGAAGAAACCTTGGGTCACTATATGGAAGAATCACCCAGTAAAGCCACCCAACTTTGCTCTTTGCAAGAGTGAAAAACCTCTCTCGTGAAAAATTAATGACATTTGAGATCAAGATAAGATCACCACACTGGATCGTCTTTATAGTTTTGAAGTCTTCTCAGATTCATAGTATACTTCACATGAGTATGGAGATTTTTGTGAAAAACAAACCCCCTCAAGAGAAGCAAATAATAGCATTTGTGGGAATCTAAGTTCATTTGTGCTGCTACAGAATATCACACATTGGGTGATTTACAAATAACATGAATTTGTTTCTCACTAGTTTGGAGGCTGGAAAGTCCAAAATCAAGTTGCTCATCTGGTGTCACTTACTCTTTGCTTCAGAATAACACCCTTTGGCCTAATTCTCTGGATGGAAGGAACGTCACAACCTCACATGATGAAAAAGAGAGTGTACAAGTGACCACTCCCTTCAACTTAAAGCACTTTTATAATAATGGTGCCAATCCCATTCATAAGGGCAGAACACTCATGATTTAATAACCACCCAAAGACCACATCTCTTTAAAGTGCTACACTGTTATTGTGTTTCAACATAAATTTTGAAGGGAATACCATCATTCAATTTTTTAAAAAGTAGTTAATTTATTTAGTTGGATGTTTTCTTCATTAGCTAGAGATGTGTAAAATATCTCTCAAAAAGGCTTAGAATGATACTTTTTTATCCCTTAAACATCTGAAGTTTGACTGTGGACTGAAGAACTAAGCAGTTCTCTATATGACTTTCTTCCCCATTAGTAAGTAGATATTTAGGTAATTTTTTTATGGTGATGAGGTAGGCACATAAGCGAAAATGAACATGCACTAGGCCATCTGAGACAAAGGCCAAAATCAGTACTGTCATTTCTATCCTCATGCTATTAACCAAAGCAATCACATACCTAGTCCCAAAGTCAAGGAATAGAGAAACGCATTCTACCCATGATAAAAGCATGGAAGTGGTATAAATCTAGGAAAGAAAAGATTTGGGACCAATACTTCCATCTACTTTTTTAGGTATTTCATATCATAGGAATTCAGACAGGCCTGAGAAGAGTATCTTTGTCTATGGCAAGGTTATTCTGTACAATGAAATAAAAATAACTAACCACAACTTTCAGAATTTTCATCTTGGAAACTTAAAAGCCAGAAGTGTCTCTCAATCTCCAGCCTTCTCTGTCCACCAACAGACTATGTCAACATTACAGACAGCAGAAGTGGTTCAGCCCCCCACAGATCAGGAATATATCTTTATTTACCTTGGTGACAGGCTAGGAGATGTAAATAGGCCATAAGGAAAGCTGCTTTTTCATTTGCACTACTTCATTCATTTTGTATTTATAAGATATACGGCCCAGGAAAGCTGTAAATAAGAGGCTAGAAACAGCTTGAGGGGCTGGTGATGGAGTCACAAATCACCAGAGTTACATCTTCATCAGTATCTTGATGGAGAACCTTTGTAATTGCCAAAATATATTTATCTCTGCTCAAGCTACATAACTTGTATGTCACAAGCTAAACTGAGTGACCTCAACTTCCCCAACATTTCTAGAAAGTTCTGTAAATCTACAAATCTGGCTGCAGTGGATGCTACTAATTCTTGTCTTGCCCAAGGTAAAATTGGAAATACTGGTGTTTCTCCTTGTGTGTGTTTGTACCTATCCCTCTTCTGCTCTCATATTTATGTAACCCTCTCAGATGAGCCAAAGTGTGATACGAGAATTTAGCCTCACGGATCTATTTATTCTGATATAAATTCTTACTAATTGTCCCTTCATGGTTTACAGTTTAAAGTAGAAAGAGTGGGGAAGTAGAGAGTGTCACCTTCAAAACATCTCACTTAAAATGTCCCTTTTTAGAAAAAAAAGTCTCTTAAACTATTGAGCTGATGCTGTGGATTTGAGAGGATGAAAACTACATGTTGCAGAAGGAGAAGGCGAGACGCCAGAAGTTTGATCTGGTAGAAATAAGAAGGCAGCAAGCTCTTGGTGGGTAGAATTTGGATGTGGATCCCCAGGGGGCCCAGAGAGAAGAAAGGATAGACTTGTGACAAGGAAGAACAATAAAGAAACAAATAAAAATTCTGCTGAGGACAGAGATCATTTTCCTTTCTTCTTAGGCCTCATTTTCCTACAAACTGCATTCACAGTAGCAGCCAGCACTTATGGAGCAGCTGATCCAAGCCAGGCTCTGTGTTGGGCGTGTTGCACGCTCCATTTCATTGATTCTTCACAGCTACCATTGTGTGCCATTTTCAGATTGGGAAAGCGAGCCTTGAGAAAGAGTGAGTGACTTGCCCAAAGTCACACAGCTAGAAAGTGGCAGTGGAGTCGGAGGAGGAGATGAGCATAAAGATTTAACCAAAGCAGGAGACCTTTAACTTAAAGATATGACCACTATATTATATTTCCTTAATTCTCTTCAAAGAAATGAATTGATCTGGTCACTGGTGCTAAGAAAAGAAAAAAAAAAAAAAAAGACTAAAGACAAAAAGCAAACAACAGCAAAACAACCAAAGCAATATCAGTCAACGAGAAAAAAATGCTGAACTTAGTGTCACGAAATGTAACTCCACCATTTAATCATTTGAAAGAAAAGACAGATTCTCTGAACTCCAAAATTTACAAAAAGTATAATGAGATGGTGAGTAAGACCTTCTATTGCCAAGAACTGGTGATAGGCCACAGAGCAGAAGACAAAGAGAGGGTCCAGACACCCACATTCTAAAGATAGTCGTAAATGACCAGGGCCAGATATTCATGCCAGGGGTTACATAAAAGTGAGAAAAACAGGTTTTGCAACATCCAACCATCACCTATAAAATGCTGTCAGAAATGTTCCACCTGTATCTCTTTGGCCTTCACCACCTCCACACACTACTTTAGCTTCCTACAAAAAGAAATTGTATCTGTCTCTCTGCCTGTGAGCTCTTTCCATCTGCAGGATGTTCTGTTGTGCAGGAAATATTCTAGAAGTTCAGAGAGTCATTCTGTCCGGGAGCAACTCATAGCCAAGAATGGAAATTAGCTGAAAGGAAAATAAACCAATTTCCTTGCCCTCAAGAAACACCTTCACGAAAATTCATCTCCCTTTTTTTTCATTCTGAAATATTATCTTGTATGCTTGGAAAATTTCTTAAATTAGTCATAATAGGATTGGCTAACCTGTAGTAACAAGTAATCCTAAATCTCAGTAACTTGAAAAAGAAAAAAAACAAAAACCTCAGTATCTTGCCAAAACACAGATTTCTCAATCAGGCCAAGATCAAAGTGTGTTGGGTACCTGTACTGAGCGATTTGCTTCCATGCAGTGGCCCAAGAATACCATTATTTGTTTTAAGAATTCCATCCTAAGGCTACACAGTTTCAGCACACAGGTTCCACATGCTATACCAAAAGGCAAAAAAGAAACAAAGGAGGTACATGGGCTTTTCACTGCTTATGCCTGCAAGCTTGTCACTTCCATTCAAATCCCACTGGCCAGAACTTGTCACATGGTTACAAACCAATTGCAAAGGGGGCTGGAAACAGCAAAGAAGCAAATGCACATTTTGTGAACACTGATTGCTTCTGCCATGACTCTTTTCCTTTTTTAAATCCATTCAGGAGCATTCCTCCATGAAGACGTTGATAGCTCCTCCTACCTCCTTCCTCTGCCCTCCTGCACATTCCCTTGGTGCTTTGATATACATCTCTAATTTCAGCTTATTGGGTTGCTTTCTAATTTTGCTTTTGCATTGTTTTGTGAGCCACACAAAAGCAAAAAAATTTTAAATGCTTATTTCTTTTTCTAACCAAAAATTAGATAGAATTTAATGAATTTTTAATGAATGGACGAATGAAGTTTCACAAGTAACTCTGATCTCGTGAGTTTCCTGCCCTATCTAATCAGTGGGGCATGCAATGGATGTGTCCGAGAAGCCATCGTTGACTCTTTGCTGTGAAAACGTTCCTTGACTGCATTTCTCCTTCTGGGAATGGCAAGGAACCAAAGTCAGGGAAAGAGCAGATAACAGTAAAACCCAGGATCAGGAGCCTTGAATTAGTACAGCAGGACTCAGATGCCAAATATAGGTCAGGAATAAAAACTGAACCTCCGGGTATTAACACTCTCTCCAGGCTAGCTGTACTACCCCCAACGCTCACAAACAGACAATGTGCCCAGCTCAAAGCCGCTAGGGAAGCAGCATCCAAGCCCAGAGTCCAAAACTTCATAAGAAGAGATGAGCGGAGCTGAGCTGATCTCCAACTGGCAAGAATAAATGAAGGAAAAGATTTCTCAGCTGAGGATCCTCTGAGAAAAGGAAAATTTTAAGCTTCCCAAAATTCATCACTCTTGCCATATGCTGTGACTTTTCCATTCATACCAGCAATTGTGGAAATTTCAGCTTCTGAATATAACATTGAGAAATTAACAAAGAGTTTATAAATAAGTGCTGACTCAGAGCAGAGCCCTTGTTAATGTTCTTCAAGCTTTGTGGTAACTAATGCCCCACTTACTTTGTGGTAACTGAGGCCCTCCATTTTTTGGACCGCCTCTCCCAAGGAGGCCCTCACTATCCTTCTGTGACCTTGGCCCTGCCAACCTTGCCGCCTCTCTGTAGCAAACCTAAGACTTTCCAGGATTCTCCATTTGTGCCAGAATTTGAAACAGATTGTGTCAGGATGAGAACTGGGAAAAGGATGTAGGGAATGAGAATATGAGAAACAGGAACATTTAAGCAGGGTGGTGCTTTTGTCCTTCAGTATATGGGGCCTCTGACTATATAAGTAATTTGAGTCACCCACAATTCATGTGTCAGCCCCATGTAGAAGCCTGGCCTAATCTAATACCACCCTGTCCGGTATAAGCAATATTTTTGCTGGATTATTGTGCTGGAAACAGGTCCATAGCTAGCCCCATAGACACAAGTCATAGAGCCTCTCAGGGCACTGATCAATCTCAAATAGGAGTCAGATGATCAAGGAGATAAAGGGATTGGATTCTTCTGTGGACTCAGAGCATCTAAATCACACAGCACCATCATCAAGACTGATAAAATTTGCAAAGCTCAGCACAAAATAAAAGTATAGGACTTCTTTAAGGATGCCTTGGCATTCTAAGGCAGTGGTAGCCTCTCAGTATGAGGCTCTGCGTGATCCTACAAGTTGTAATCCATGAAGCTAGCCATGAATGTTGGCCTTCCTTGGTTCTAGGCACTAAAGCAAAACAGAAAACTTCAAAGTGTGGGACCCCTTAAATGTGGGTGCTGGGACAGAGATAATTTTCCTTAGTCATGCTAACCTGGGTCCAAGTAAAGAACTAAGCCAAGATTACAGAGAGAAAGAGTAAGAGTCAGTGATGTACCACTACTCATCCCCAGCTCTCCGGATGTCAGGGAACTTGTGGCAGAAAATAGCTAAGAACTTTATGAAATACTTATGCAATAGATTCACAGCCACCCAGTAGAATGTTACATAGCCACCAAAAATAATGTTTATGAGAGCCTTCTAATAATGCATAGTAAAAATTATTGTAATATAAATTCAAGTGACTCAAATATAATCACAATTATGTGAATATGCATGCATAAAAAAATACTAGTTTTAAATAGAAGTATAATTTCAACAGAGGGTACTCCTGGTAAGGAAATATTATAAGTGACACTTATTGTCTTTTATAATTTTCTATGACTCAGATTTTCTCCCATGAACCAAAATGAATTTTGTAAAGAACACAAAACTTGAGGGATTTTAGTGAAGTACAACAAATCTTCACTATGGATGGTACCATAAGACCTCTTACATCTGATGAATTCTGGAAACATTTTATTATGAAACTTTATAAGAAATACCCTCTTGTATGCAGAATGTTCTTTAATTTCTAAATGGTAGGAAAAGGACAATGCTTTCTTTAATAATACTGATTTTTATAACCCATTTTGACATAATAAAATTAAACACTTAAAAACCATATTCTGAATTCTTACCAAAACAATTTACTTAATGTTAAGCTATCCCCTTCTTTCCCTTGGAGTGGGCCATGTCACTGTTCTAGATATGGGAATTAGTGCCACTGAGAAATTGAAAGACGCATGCATAGATACAGTAGAGCAAAAAATTACATACTCCAAAGTATTCTAAAAAAATAACTTTTATGTTTTAGTATATCTTAATCTTTATTTCCTCATGGACTCCTTCACCTTGTTCCCATAAAACTATTAGATAAGAAAGGCAGAGGAGGTTATTTTTGCCAATTGGTGATTATTCCCCTCTACTAGTTTAAAATAGTCTCTTTATATTTACTAAGTTGAGAGAAATAAAAGACTTGAAGCGTTTCTCTTCTAGAAAGATAACCAAATATTGATTAATTTTGATACCACAAACTTGATCCTTAGATTAAGCAAAAGATGTGAATTAAGCAGAAGACTTTGTTCTGGAATGCTGTCATTGTTGCTACCCTTTGCTGTGCAGCTATTCCACTGGCATATTTGAAGGAAAGTATGAGAAACAACTCTTAATGAAAACTATTTTGTTTATGCAGGGCGAGTGTGATGGTTACACTTGTCAACTTGATTGACTTGGGAGCTGCCTGGGGAATTAGTATAGCACACTTTGGGGTGTGCCTAGGTGGGTCATGGAGGTGTGACCTTGAGTACTATATCTAGTCCCTCTCACCTTCTTTTTGGCACTGTTCCCCTGCTCTGCTTCCACCATGAACTAAGCAGCTTTGTTCCACCACATCCTTCCACCGAGACGTTTCTGACTTGGAGCCAGCCAGTAGGACTGAATGCCCTGAAACCATAAGCCAAGTTAAACCTCTGCTGCTTTAAGTTGTGAGTGTTGGGCATTGTGTCTCAGCCATAGGAAAAGTGATGAATTCTGACAGCGAGGACGAGGTATCAAATGGGAAAACCCATGAATACATTTCCCTCAGATATCCATTAGAAATCATTACTTTGTTTTTGTGTTATAGATTCCTTGACCATCATAAGGATTATATTTTTCTCTTGATTGCTTTGGCTGCTAGGAAACTCAGAGATACACTGATAGTTTATCTCTCATAAGTGCATAATTTAAGCCATTTATCTTGTTCACTAACCTTATATTTAGCTCCAACCAACATTTCATTTCCTCATTTTTCCTAGTCCCCATTTCCTCACCACTTAGGTTTTATCTTGTATACTCTGTAGATCACCTCAAAATAGTTTTGAAACAACGAAGTCTCCCTTGAACTTGCCATGCCCTCACAGACACAGGAGCACTTTAATCCTGAAGATATGCTATTAAAGACTGTTTTGCAGCAAAGTGTTCCTCCCGTTGGCCCATACTCCTTAAGAGCACAGACTACTTCTTACCGTGTGGCATCTGGCATACAGTAAGCAGTTTGAAAATGCTTGTTTGAGCAAACGAATACAAGGATGGAGGAATGCTTTGAAAATGATTGAAACATGTGCAAAAGTGACTTACATTGTAGTATTTGTCACACGTGACAGTTTGCTTTAAAATATTGTGATAATCTGTTATCATAAGATAGCTCTATAAAAAAAAATGGGATGAAATTTGAACGTCAGATTTTTTTCAGTGCTACCCACCAAGTCTTGCTCTGCAGAATGACTGTCTGGCTGTAAACATGTTTGACGCTCTTTATTCAATGTGAATGCAAACATGCAGCTCCACGAGGCAGGTCCCTTTGAATCTGCTGTCGACTGGAAGAGCTGTTCTTCCATTCATGAAATCTTTTAGCAAAGTGCTTTAGCCTTTGAGTTGTAGAAAATAAGAAACTCTTTTCTATGGGGAAACTAGTACAGTTTACCAGGGCAGAGTATACTCACAAACCCCTGAGTGACCACGAAAGCCATCACTGCTGTTAAGTTCTAAAACCAAGGTGCCTGAGCCCTCCAGATTATATGAAGGTTTCTACAGTCTTGATGCAGTAATAGCAAATGAAGTCTTACATTTGTGTAATATCTTGTAAAGTACTATACTGAAAAGCTGTAGCTTTTCAAACTTTTTATCAGGTACCTAATGGTAAGAAATAGATTAGTGTTTTGTAAACATTCACTGTGTGCCAAACACTAGGTTAAATAAGTACTTTGCAAACATTTATCAGAGAAAAAAACTGAAATTGACAGCCACCGCCTCCCTTTCCTGCAAAGGAGAGCGGATCACAGAACCCCTTTTATGTGCTTAGAAAACAGGATGAGTGGAGATGCGCACAAGGAGGGAAGAGCAGACAGAGCTGGAGGTAAGGCTGAGAGTGGCAGCAAGCTCAAACAGCAAGACGGACGAGAGGCTTCCGGAAGACAGGTCTGCCTTGCTCAGAAAAGGGAGAGAGCCTGGGAGAGATGTGACAGCTGCCACAGGGAAATAGAAGAAATGTTCAAATGTGACATTTAGAAAATTTTGTAGTGTGATGTGCAACATAATCCCTGCCATGAAATCTGCAGTAAAAATGTGTGAGGCTTCTCTGTACAGAAACAAGTGAGGTGTTGGTGCTCTAGACTACCTACTTGATCTCTTTCATGTCATGACTGTAGGCCAAGTGTCAGGAGATTACAGCTCCGGGACCAGATCTGTCCAGCCTGGATCTGCAGTTGCCTCAGAGCACAGCCATACCTGTCCATTTCAGCGCTGGCCATGGCCTCCTTCACAAGACGATGGCTGAGATGAGTAGTTGTGGCAGTCTGTCTGGCCCACAAAACCTGTGATATGTACTAGCTAGCCCTTTGTAGAAAGTTTGCTGACCCCCATTCTCAGTTCCTAAATAAGAAGAAATAGGATCAGGAAAGTGAAAATATTTTACCAATCAAGTTAACAGTGTTGGAGAAATTTAGAGTAAGCAAATCCAACTTTAAAATAGATTCACTGTTTCCTCGGCCAAGTTTTCTGAACTGTACAATGGATTAGTAATCCATACATCACAGAGTTATCAGAAGACTCAGTTTTAAGAATAGTTTTTAAAACATGTTTTTTAAATTCAAAAACATTAGAGAAATGTCATATGTTGCTGGTAGTGGCTTACATTTTTCTAACTTTTGGAGTTTAGATTGTATGGGTATAACACAATCAGTGGCACTTAAAGGCAAATTCATAAATACTTTTAGGACAAGAATATGTCTCAGCAGGACTATTAGCCACCATGGTGTAAGGCTCAGATACTCAGTTCATTCATTCAGTCCATTGAAGACTACCTTAAATTCCTTCAGGAAATACAGTGTTGTTCCATCAACAAAGTCTTTAATATGCCCCTGTAAAATATGTCAGATGAAGTGAATAAGGGGACAAGCAACTGATCCATCTTTCTCTAAATGACACTTCAGGGCTTATTTACTGAAGTTTTAGAATAGCTGAAACATATAATTACATACTTCTACATAACTGTCTATCGTCCTTGTTGCTCACTTGCTCCTGAAAGACACAACAGTTTCCTTGTTTACTCGCCATTAATGAAATCCATTTCAGTAAACCTCATCCAGGTAGAGGTTAAAATGCTACACAATTAACTGTAGTTGAGAGTACAGAACTTTCATCTTACAACTGAATCTTCAATTTGCTAGCCATCTAGTGGTCATCACTGCAATTATAGTTGCCATGTTTTGTTTATTGAGCTTGGAAAGAATAAGTTGCATATTATCAGGTTGTCCTGAACTAATTTAATACATTTTCTTTTAAATGCTATTCAGAGAGTATCTGGCATATCTTTAATCTAAGGTACTAAAGGTAAAAAGTATAATAAATTTGTAATAAACCTCACTCTTTTTTGTTGTTTTTGTTTGTTTGTTTTGGTTTTTGAGACAGGGTCTCACTATGTAGTTCAGGCTGGCCCTGAACTCATGATGCACCTGTATTTTTAATTACTAGTTTTGATTCATAATTCTTTATCTCAGAATAATATTTCCCTTGAGCATTCTTTCAAATGGAGAGAAGAAAGAATCCTTTTTTAAGCCCTCAAAATCAATGTTTAATGTAAAATCATATTTTAGTGATGCCCATCAGAATAATATGAGAATTATTACAGATTCAAAATTTAAATCCATTTGAATCAACCAAGTCAAACTCTCTAGGGAATTAGACATATTTTTAGTGAAGGTGTCAAAGGACTCTTTAACAGTTCATTCAACGTCAGTTTGGGCACTTTCAAATAACACTAAATAACACATCCTCCTTCCAAAGGACTGACCTTGTGCTATTGAAAAAAATTAGTAGTTCATGGAAAAGACAAAAGTTAAGTTAACAAATACAAGAGACCTCTGTAGATGAAAATATATGATCAAATTGAAGTATCTAAAAGGTCAAAATAAAACAAGAGTCAATTCATGATCTCGAATAGGATGATTTACCATGTAAAAATGTCAATTTTGCCCAAATGTAAACCCAATTAATAGTCTAAAATTTAAATTTAAAAACATGCATTAATAGCTAACTTTGAAAATGAAGAGGAAAATTTAATGGGAGAGATTGGCTTTACCAAATATTAAGACATATACCAAAAACATAGAACTCCAATTGAAAATTATATGGTGCTGGTGAAAGAACAGACCAATAGGCCTATTTATGAGAATTTATTTGTGAGACACAAATCTTCAGGGAAAAGACAGCTATTGTAGTGAACAATGTTGCAAAATTACCTCCTTACATGCAAAAGAAATTCAACTAGATCCATACTGAATGCCACATCACAGTAAACATCAAGTAGATTAAAGTTCTAGATATGAAAGGTAGGAGTACAGATTTAATAATGTCAAAGAAAATATTTAAGATCAAAGGACGGGGAAAGACTTCTTAGCCTCTGAAGCACAAACTACCAGGCCAAATTTGATTAATTTAATTCTATCAAAATTAAGGGTATCCATTCAAAGAAGAAAGTTATGGACAGAGTTAACAAACACATCACTCCAAGAGAATATAGTTGCCTTGTCTAAAGCTATCAAGCAACAAATATGCGGAACATACTTTAGAAAGAGAAAGCAGGGGTGAAAAGCTCTTATAATAGGAAAATTTTACAAGCCCAAATAGGAAAAAAGCTGGTAAAAGATCAAAATAGTTAATTATTAGGGAAAAAAAGTCTGATGAACACATAAGAAGCTCAAACTAATTAATAATTAGAGAAAGGCGAATTTATGAGCTATCACTTTACACCATGGGACTGGTAAAAATTAGAAGCCAGAATAATGATAAATGTTGGCAATGTGCAGTGACAGAAATTCCCATGCAAGGCTCAAACAGAATATATAGCACTGCTGGAAATTTTTATAGCTGCATATGCAATCAAATTAGGTTTACTCACATCCTATGACCCAGTATGCCAGCTCCTGGGATTATTCCTGAGAAATCTCCACACAGGTCAATAAGGGAACATACATGAAAAATATTCATAACAGAATTGCTTATATTGGTAGGAAATTGGAAGTACTGTAGCTACCCCAAACCAGGAGATGCTTAAGTTCAGTGTGGAATGTTATGCAAGAGTTGGAATCAACAGGCAGATATGTACAAAGCCACATGCATTAACATACATTGTTGAATATAAAAGGAAAAATAGAATGAGATCTATAACACAATATTAGGTGTGTAGATCAAAATCCATAGGTGTATATCATCTATTTAAAAATGTTGACTATGAAGGAAATAAGAAGACATGGAGATAAAAAGGAAGCGGGGGAGAAGCTTATGTTTAGCATGCTTCAGGTCCTTTATTGGACCCCCAGCAGTAGGGTGGGGTGAGTGGGTTCTGGTAGGTAAGTTACAGCAAAATTATGAGGAAGGAAAAGAAGGACTGTGCCCTCCCTATGTTAGTAGTACGTAATGAAATTCAAACTACTGTGTATTTAAATGAACTCCCTGTCAGAGGAACAGAGAGATCTTAAGCATCTGATCTCCTTAGCATCTGAATTACTGTTAAGCCTAAGCAATTGGAAAGAAAGGTCAGTGTTAGTTTTAACAAGTTCACAGGTTGTGTGAGACCACCCAGGTCTGTAAATTTGTCCACCTTGACCGCTGGGTATGCTGGTAAATCCCAGGGAGTTGTCTCAAATTCCTTGCCTAGCAGCTTTAGAGCTGGCTCCTTATCTTTCATCCTTCTGTTTGTCTGTGAATAAATATATACATTATTCTTGTTCTTTTAATTCTGTAACCTCTTCAGAGCAGTTAAAAATTATGTTAAAAACTCATTAACTTTGACGAGATATTGATGATGCCAGCGGTTAATTACGAGCCAGCTGGTGTTATGGCAAGAATTAAAAAGTTAGACATTGGAAGTTTGTTTTAAAAAAAAAGCCACACTACATCACCGCATTTACTTGGGATTGTTCAGACAGCCTCACTCATTGATGACCTCCCAGCAAAGGTCGAGAGATCTGCAGATCAACAGATCACCCTGCATCCCTTCTTCCATTACAACATTGGCATCTTCCAGGTTCTCCCTCGCTGAGAAAATAAAAAGTAAAGGCTATAAATTCCCATGCTTCATGGTGTTAATTGATTGCAAGCTGGGGTCAGAAAGACATTTCTCCCCAAGGAGTACTCTTCCACAATTTAGAGGCACTGCGGGGGTTCTAACATGCCTAAAAAGCATTAAGCAGTGGTCATTGTCAAGTACCAAGTAGCAAAATTTAGTATGCTTTTGGTTTGCGCTCACAAGGGAAGCATGAAAGTGTGGAGGGGTCCGCTTCTTCTCAGGAGTGAGTTTTTATGAGCTCGTCATCCAATGAAGTCTTTCCTCTTGTAGCTCAATGAGGTTTGTTTTTTTGGTTTTTTTTTAAAGAAAAATATAGTGTAAGTCAAAGTCCTTGGGGTGGGGGGTTAAAGAAGAAAAATAAACCAATACAGAATGTTTACCTTTTTCAAAATATTATTTTAACTTCTAAGTACAAAATGTATAAATGGACAATGTAGAACAAAGAGTCCAGATGCTGATTCTAGGGTTGCTCATTTCTCACACAAGCAGGGGAGTACCTTGACTTGGTCACGGGGCATAGGTGAGTTATATTCTAAGAAGCTTTATAATCTTTTTTTGTTGTTGTAATACGGGCATCACATTTGTACCTGCCTCTTCAGCTTTATCATAATTAAAGGAGCTGTTGCACACAGAATATTTAGTACCATCTGAGGAGTGTAGGAAACACACAAGAAATGTTTATTATTTATTTCTCAGATAGACACCGGAGTATAGGGCTTGGAATCACAGTGCAGAGGTTCACCTCCTAGCTTTGCCGCCATTTTCGATAATAACCCAGGGCAAGCTAGGGAACCATTCAGAGTTCAGCCTCTTATTCAACCAATGGAGAGTAATAATAGTAAATGCCTCATAGTGTTGTGTCAGGATTAAATGAAATAATCCTTGTAAAGAGTCAGAATGTTTTGCCTAGTGATCCCTTCCTAATGAAAGAGATCACTTCCTGCCATTATTATTACTGTTATTACTAGCTATAGGAATAAAACCTTTATTGATACTAATGGCAGCCAGCAAGAGCCAGAACACTGTGTGGACATCTGTAACAGACACAGAAAGATACAAAAGAATACAAATATAAAATCACTTCTTGCAAATCTCAAAAGGGGCCAGAGCAGAAAAGAACACTTACTTTTAGGACCTTTGGTTTCTTCTCCTCTGGTTAAGCACTGGGTGAGCAGTGATAGGTGTGTCCTCTGCCTCTCCTACCCAGGCCCCACTTGGATGTGGACAGCTGGGCCTGCACTGCGTGGCTGTCCCACTAATGGCTGCTGCACCTCCCCCAGTTGTGACTTGAACCCCCCAGGTGACGGGTGGCAGGCAGAGGGTGCTCCTCTCTGGCTGCGAACCTAATGGATTGGGCCGTAATCATCTCTCACTCATCAGTGAATAATCATTATTGTTTACTCACTTCTCTTTTGATGAGGAACAGTTATCAAGATGGTTTTCTTTCCTTGGGTTCCCATGAGGCTCTTTATTTTATAGACTTGCTCTCGACTTCACACAGCTTTATTCAGTTCCAAAAAACTACTCATCATTTACTGATGTTCAACATTTAAAAAAAAAAGAAAAAGGATTTCTTTTCTCGTGCAAATCAAAATGTTCAGCCCAAGGCTTACTGATCCTGACCTCCCTCATTTCTGTGAAAACAAACCTTCTGAACTCATCTCAGAACATTTGCTTTTTACTGTACCTATTCCATATGGCTCCTCTCTCCTAATGTTATTTATTTCATCTTGAGTAACTGAGGGGAGGCGGGTTTGTGTGGGAAATGCCATGAAAAATGAAGCTTAGTATACTGTAAATGCTAATTAGCTTGGAACAATGGGGCAAATACTAGACCAAAAATTTCTTTTATTTCCTTAGAGATCATAGAAAAGACCTTCTCTGATTCCCCACTGAAGGCCTTCATAATCCCCAAATAACTATACTATATTGAAGCACAGACAATCTGTATCTAAACTCAAAACTAAAAACAACCAACTAGTTGGTTGAAATATTACCTTGAATTCTTCACAGTTCTATTCTCTCGTCTAATGGCCTTTATGGTTTTTTTTTTTTTAAGTTTTCAAGCATGTACTATTTTTATAATCAGAAAATAATACCTTTTCTAAAACTTTCTAATGGTACGATTAGCAGAAGTACTCAGACAATCTCACCAAACCAACGCTGCCTTCTTCCCTCCTTTTCTGGACATACCGGAGAGGGATTGCTAATAGCAGCCATGCCTGACTGTCTGTGTCATAGGCTGGATTTCGGAAGGCTTACAATATAATCTTTCTGCCAAGCATCTGATATCACATTTTTAGCTTACTGTTTGGGGTCTCATGTTTTCACATTCCAACTCTTGACTCATTGTATGTGTGTACGCACACTTTTCTCCAGACTGTCTGTCAGAAGAACACGTCTTTCTAAATGAAGGGAAGTGTTTCTGGTGAATGCCAAGATTAGAGTACGAGGAATCACAGTACAGAGCTGCTATTTCTTTGTTACTGCTGGCTAATTGCTTGAAAGACAAAATCAAGGGCAAATGTGGTTTTAAGAAAACCCTCTGTGGCACCCGCACCATTTGTACCTTTCGAATTATCACAACTCGCCTTTTGCCAATTTCTGATCAAGGTGACAAATCTTGGCTCAGAAAGGAAATTTAGCAATGTGTTGTCCCCATCAATAAGCTCTAAGGAAAAGTAATTCATTTTTAATGGAAATTCTGTTTACAAAATAGAGTATGTATATAACCAACCTCTAAGAAGAGATAACTCACTCTGGCAAATGGGCTGCATACCTAATAGAGTAAAATAAAAAAGAAGCAGAACACATTGTACTTACTGAAACGAAGTACATGCAACATCTTATAGTTACTACAGCAGTAATTTGACATCATATAGAAGCTTTCATGTTCAGCGTTGATTTAGATTCAAGAAGGAGAAAAAGTTGGGAAAGATAGAAAAGGAATGGGGCCATAATATTAAGTAAAATTGTATGAACAGTTTTCAAAAATCTTTAGACCAATACAAAATCCTTTTAGTCCTGAGAATTTTTTGAATCTTTGCCAATTTCTAACCTCCATTGGACTAGCTACCTTTCTCCTTAATCGTTGTTGACATTGTTTCCCTAACAGATATTAAGACATTCTCTGATTCCTTTTGTTCCTATTCTTTAACATGCTTTTCACAATGACCATATAGGTAAATAGGGTAGTTAGTATTATTCCTCAGTGGCAAATGAAAAAACCTGCAGCACCATGGAGCTCTGCTGCCTGTGTAAAATGACTGAAATAGTCCTCCTCACAACGCTGGGTGATCAGCATCCTCCTCTTCCAGGAGAAAGAAGAGCTAGGTGACAACACCACTGGCTGAATAAGCAGAAAATCCCCTTAAATATATTGTTCCTACCACAAATTCAGAGATCTTGGAAAATCCAGAGACAAAAGCCAAAGCCTTATTAATCTACTAGAATGTTTGAGGCTAGATTGCTCAAAGAGGCACACACAAGGATAATCAGTGGATATAGTTGAGATCACCAAAAATGCCTGAGAAAATTCCCAGTTGTAAGCAACAATAACAATAAAAACACAAAGAAATAATCACAAAAGGTTCAAAATCAGAATTTAAGAAAGGTAGACACTGAAATGAAAATACATCAGGTTGAAAATAACACAGGTGGAGGTTTATGTCCCAGCTCCTAGCTCTTGGCATGTAACTGATGAGCTAAAATTTTTGATCCAAGAGTAAATGCATGACAGCCACCTCCTTCAGTGAGTCTAGGCCTAGTGTAGAAACAAACCTGAAAGTGAATAACTGTTATAGGCTATTATCTTGCTAATAATAGCCAAGAATTGCTTACTATTTACTAGGCCTAAAATCCTTTTATGTATTAATCATTAAATATTCACAATGACTTTATAGGCTATGGACTTTTAATAGCCTCATTGTACAGATAAGTAAACTGAGGCATGGAATCACACAGATAAAACTAGAATAAGAGCCCCATACTGGCCGTATAGCACTGGTAATAATTGGACCACCAAGCATGGCAGCATTCTGTGTTGTGGCGGGAAGAGACTCCATGTTAAATCATGGCCACTGGTTGACTGCAAAAATGGCCACAGTTATTCGCTCCCTGTGTCTCTGTGCTCTTTGCAACCAACTTTGCGTTTCTTCTCAGCAAGAAGTAGACTCTGCTCCCCTAGCTCATAAATCTAGGCTGGCCTTGTGACTTGATTTAGCCAATGGAATGTGGTGAGAGTGACAGATGTTTCTGTTCTGTGCCTGGGACTCAAGAGGCCTTGCTTCTGTTCATTTTCTTGGGACCCTGCCACTGCCATGTGGACAAGGCTGGGATAGCCTGCTGGATCATCATCACATGGAACACAATTGAGTCGGCTGATTAATCCCAGCTGAGGCTTAGAGATGTGAGAGCGTCTATCCTAGATCAGCAAAGCCTGCTAGCTGACCAGCAGCCGATGGCAGATACATAAAGGAGAGCAGCTGAGATTAGAACTACCCAGCTGAGCCATCTAAACTGCCAACACGTACAATCAGGGGCTAAATAAACAGTTACTGTTTTAAGGTGGTCTATTAGAAATAACCAAGTGGCATATCCACCACATCAAGCCATGCTAGGAACATGCTTAGCTTTTTTTTCTTAACCATAAATTATCTGAGAAGGAGAATGCCTCTTAGAATTGAGATCAAAATAGTTTTGGAGGACCAACATGGCAAACTGTTGAAGTCCAATGGCAGGATTGTCTCGAGGACATTATCAAAATAAAATGAGATGAGGACCTTCACAGTCCCTGTTTATTTTTGTAGTAGACTGCTTCTAAAATGGTCCCCAGTGATCCCAAGTTCCCTTCAGTTTTGTCTACCAAGCTGAAATCATCAACTGGATCTATTGCCTCACCTGAAGCTTCAAACAGGGAAAGATCAGCTTCTAAGCACCACATGACTGTTGGCAGGGTCCAGGTCCTCAGAGGCTGTTGGGTCACTGCTGCCCTTGGGTCTTTACCATGTGGACCCTCTTTAGGGCAACTCACAGGATGATCCTTTGCTTCTTCAAAGCAAGCACATGAAACAGAGAGATCAAGCAAGATGGAAGTTATAGTCTTTTATAATCTAATCTTGCATCTGACATTTCACCACTTTTGCCATATTCTATTTGTAAGAAGTAAATTTCCAGGCCAGGATTTGGAGAACACTAGGAGCCACTTTACAAGCAGCCAACCATATCACTAAATTCTGAGTTTTTAAAAATGAGTTCTTAAACAAATCTCAAAATGCTAGGCCTCAGAATCTCACTCTTGAAACTTGAAGATGGCATTTTCAGTACAAATCATACAGTGATCTTATTGTCCCAAAAGTATCACAAAAGGTGGAACTATAAATAAGTTTTAAAAGGCTTAGGAAAGTTCTCAGATGCTGATCTCTAATGGAATATTAAGGGAACATAAGGGATGTGTGCAGTCGATCCCTAATGTTTTCAGAGCAACGACAAGAAAGACAACCTTGGCTCCCCACAAAATAGCCCGCAGAGGCAGGCAAGATGGACCATTGGCCTAATCTGTTATGGCATTTCTTATATACTTATGCATAACACTGTGTGGGAATGCAATAAAAATTTAAACAAGGTGCTAAAGTTCAACAAAATAAGAGGATGCAGCTTTTGAAAAATGGAGACATGACATTCCTACGCGGTCTCTAAGATATTCAATGTGCCAGTGCTTTTATCTGTTAGTTCCATCCACAGAAGCTCATCTAAACCATAGATTTTTAAAAAGCATAGCTCCGTTCCTCCCAGAATTAAACAGAAGAAAACAGGGTTTTGTAGGTATTACTGTTAGAGAGAGGAGGAAAATATCTGACTCCATATGACAAGGCTCTCTTTTATACCTACATTATGTTCAAGTGTTTAAAACAGCAAAGCCATCTATTTTGCCCTCAGGCGATGTCTAAGTAGATATTTTAGGCATACACTTGGAGCTTGAGGGGATTTGTTTCCTTCAAGTTTACACAGAGAAGAATGAAACGGGTATATCGAAGGCTTATGCTTTACAACACACATAGTAGGGCAAATGAATGTTCATTGCTAATGCAGTAGCACTTAATTAGACGATAAACATCCCTCACTGAAAAGAGTGAATTTAAAAGTTTCCACATAAGCAAAGGCACACACTTTGACATTGCAAGAGCAGTAGTTTCCGTCAATCAACCTGAATTCTCTTTAAGCCTTAAACATATAAGTCACATTGAGAGGGTTATGTATTTCACAAGTGGATTTATATATAAATACTTGCGCTGGCTCCAGTTCAATACAACAAAAGAAGTCAAACATTAGTCTGTATTTGTATTTCTTTGCCGAAGTGTTTTGACATAAACTGCACACAATCCTAGCTGAAAAGCAGCAGGCAGTTTGGAACTAACTGCTCCTCACACTTGCATTCTTTGTGATATGAATTTTTTTCTACTTAGAAAATTAGACAGCTTATGAGTGAAAAGTTTACTGAAACCCAAGAGAAGACATTTTAAAAGGAGCATAGTATTTCTGAAAACTTCTAGCTTCACACATAATTCACTTTCTATTTCTCAGAATCCCTGTAAGTATCAAATTCCCAAATTCCAGCTGTGCAATTTATGGCTAGCATTTATATCTTTTGAAGACAGAAAGTAATGTATATTATACCTAGAAGTCACTCAGAACAGGCTTTTTACCAAGTTAGTTCTTCCAATGCAGAGAAAGAAAAGACAGTCTTAGTTGATTAAGATTTCTATATTCAAATTACATTGCAAACACTCTTTGAGGCATTTATGGAAATAAGCATTTTGGAAATTTTCATGCTTATATATTTTGAATGGAGTTGGAAAAAAATCTCTGGAGATGACATGTATTTACCAGTTACTGCCTTGATAATACTGAATAATAAACCACCCTAAAATTTATTGACTTACAGACCCAGTCATTTATTCTCATATTCATTAACTGCAGGCTGGCCACTACCTGGCTGAGCTAGGTTAGACTATAGGCTTGAAGCTACAGGCTGCAAGTTCTATTAGATCTGCTCCACTCTTTCTTATCCTCCATGTGTCAAGAGTTGTCAGAGACATGTGGTCAGTGTTACACCCCTCCGTCTGGAATCCTGGCTAAAACAGTAGTGGCTTTATGAAGTAGGTTGTCTTCCCTGGGAATCGCTGAAGTAAAAATTAAGTCCAAAGTTCAGGGTTGGAGAAATATGCTTTTCCACAATGAGGTCATCACGATAAATTACTCTTTCATCTTACCATTGCGATGGGTGTTATTACCCACCTTAAATAATCCACAGAGATCTGCTTTCTTACAAAGTGAGTACAACTTTGTTGTTGCATTTAAAAACTAAGAACTCAGAGGGCACATTTCATTAAAAATTTTTATACTTTATCTCCTGGAAGTCTGCATACAAAGGGCAATTCTATGGTTTAAAAATGCCCATAGTTATGAATTTCATACCAATTATAAATGTATAAATATATGAATAAATACATAAAGATTAGGTACAGGTTGGGTTTAGAATTCTACTTAGATTTAGATCTATAACTCTTGTAGTATTTTCTTTTTCTAAATAATTTACTTGGAAGACAGTAAGGAGGTAGCCTATTAAGAACCTCAGTAAATTCTTAAAAATAGCATACTATTCCAAAAAGGGTAAATTTTAAGCAAAATAAGATGAAAATGATAAACTGAAACAGTGCTAAAATCTAATCATATTTTGTCAAACATGTTGATTTGTTTAGTCCTCTGAGACAGGGCAGTAGCTTCAACTTCTGTCAGTATAAGACATTATACAACAACCCTAAGTCAAAATGAATCAGTACATAGGCTCTCTTACACTAGAATCCTAGTTGAGCCAGGTCCCAGTAACCTGAGTATCTAAAAATTCCTTTCTCCAAATTATATTAGTTTCTAAAGAAAATGGCTGTGTGAGGTTGGCACAGCAATCTTGCTTTCTCTGGAGCAAGTTATAAAAAAATGTTTACCTATCACAGTATCTGTTTTCTGATAGAACACAGTATTAATAAAAATATTCATTTTCAATTACTTTATATAAACACACACAGTCAGTTTTGGACGCAGTCATATGTTTCTTCCATAAAAGTTTAATAGAATGATTTTATATCTTTTAGAAGACATACACAAATAATTTCACTTGTGTACATTTTTCTGGTTTGTCTATAACCTCAAATTTCCTCAGTCAAGCACCATCTTCTTTGCTTCCTGAAGCCACCTTGCACCACACCTTGTATTAGGAGGCACTTGGTGACTCTGTCTGAATGAATTGAATCATTGGATTCTACTTTTCTAAATCCATTGGTTTGTAGGGGTACTTGCTAGTCTCTTGGGGAAGATAATGATGTTCTTGACAACAGTAGACAAATTATGAAAAATGAAGCAAGTCACCAGAGTAAAAGACCAAACTATGAATCAAATATACTGGGAGTCCAACCAAAAGGACAAACAGAGAATGTATTGGCTTTATCCTCATGAATGAATAGTTTCTCACCCACTGTAGCTGGTTCATCTCCTGTCTTAAAAGAAAATCCTTTTTATTTCTACAATCAAGTGTTGGCTGGAACATGCAGAGAGTGGGTCCCCTGGTGACTACCTGGACTCAATAAAACTTTTCTGGTGATAAATTTTCCTCATGTAGTAAGAGAAAACTGGGAAAGCTAGAAAAAGATATCACACAGCTATGGTATCTAGAATATAGCCTGTAGACTTATGTATAAAGCCGGATATCTTGTTTAAGTAATGACATGTTCAAATATCCAAATAACTTCCTCTCAATCAGCTAAAATATATTAAGACCTTGGTTTTACCATCAGAAAATAGCTTCAAGAAATTCCTAAGGGAACAAACTAAGATATTATTTTCATGCACAAATAGCCTACTTCAGCAGTGTTCCTGGCTTATTTTCAGAACTTCAAAAATATAGTAAATGATAAAAAACACATAAAGATATGTAATCCCCATATACAAATTTTGTTTTAATTTTATTAAAATACACAGAGATAAGCACTAAAAATAATCATATAAGATACATTATTACTCCATTGCTTAATAGCAAATGATTGCAATTCCTTGTTCGGTTCTTCCTCTCAATCAAAGTTCCATGACCATCAAGCACTGAGAATACCACCATCCATATAACATCACCCAATTAATTAGTGTTCTTCACTTATGCTCATGTTCACCAGTAACCATCTGGCAATTGTGCAACCATTTGCCCTTGACCAAAATGATTGCCTCTTAATTTTCTGGAATAATAGGCAAAGGAGTAAGTTTCTTAAGCTTTATATTATGAAAAATTTAAACACATGTAAAACAAATGAGTCATTAATATAGAATAAAGTTTCTACAGAGATTCTACTGATTTTGAATTAACTCAGAACCCTATTCTTGTTAGAATTACAAAAAGAAGAGCAACAGGGGATTTAGCTCAGTGGCACAGTGCCTGCCTGGCAAGCACAAGGTCGTGAGTTCGATTCCCAGTACCGGAAAAAAAAAAAAGAGCAACAAATCGCACTGATTCTTTAGGTCTTTGTTTAGATAGTATTTCTCCCAACCAAGCCTCCCTCACCACTCAGCCCCTCCACCTATCTGGGTAGAATATTCTTTCTCAAATTCTGCATGGATTTAAGAGAGGGTGAGTTGAATTGGAGATTCAGGATTTAGAAATCCTGTTCTAATTCCATATAGAGTTTCCACTATATATTGTTAACTATAACCATATGGTGATTAACCATAACCATAAATAGCTGGTAAATGAGTACTTTTCATTTTCTCAAATTCTGCATGGATTTAAGAGAGGGTGAGTTGAATTGGAGATGAGTGAGAGATGTTACGGACAGAATGCTCAGGAAAGGAGTTGGGGAACAGGATTTTCAGCTATATAGAGACAAGAGGCTAACCAGGGTAGCAACACATATCCAATTACAAAAAGGTATGGTGAGTTCTGTAATATGGACAAAATCTTGGAGTAAAGAAGAATATTCTACCCAGATAGGTGGAGGGGCTGAGTGGTGAGGGAGGCTTGGTTGGGAGAAATACTATCTAAACAAAGACCTAAAGAATGACTAGAAATTAACCAGGTGAAGATAAAGGATAAGATATTCAGACTCATCTACAAAGACCAGATATATGAGGCACTGGTAGATTTTTTTTAAAGTCCAAGTTTAGTATAAGTAAAGCACAGACTCAGCAGGAGAACAGCAGGCTGGGGACAGAATAGAGGAATATGTGAAGCTGGGAAGATAATCACAGACCATTTTTTTTTTTTTTTGGCAGAACATTTTATTACAAGTGAAGAGATTTTGGGTTTTATCTTGAAGGCAATGAGAATCATTGATGGATACCATTACATGACCATATTTGAGATTAGAATGATTCCTTTTGTCCTCCTGTAAAGAATGACTGAGCAAGAAGGTGGAAAAGGAACAAAGAGAGAGGAGGGGAGAATTACTAGAGGCTGAAACTATATGGGAACAGTACTGGAGAGAGGAGAGTGGCTTTCTCTAGACAGGAGATGGTGGAAAGGAAGTAAGATAGAATGATTTGAGGAATGCTGTAAAAGAGGAAGGCAGTACACTGGTTGCTGAATGGCTGGTTCTGGGAAGAGAAAGAGAAATGCTGCTCAGGATTCTCCTTGGCCAACAATGCAAATGGTGATAGCATTTACTGAAATAAAGACCCCGTGCGAGATCTAAAGTGACTAGGATTTGTCCAGCTGCTACACTGGGCCTTAGATGAACAATACCAAGTCAGATAAATGCAGATAATAGGAATTATCATGAGTGTTACCTGCTTTACTAATTGAATGTATCTCTCAATTTGGATGTTTGCTCCTTTACCATAGGAGACCAATTTGGTGAAGGAGAAGAGATCTGAGTTAGGAATCAGAAGACAAAGCTCTGTCACATAGAAGATGTATGATCGTGAGGATACCCCTTTAAACATCAGGTTCTTATCTGCTATATGCAGAATAACGAAAATAACATCATTCCCAAATTCCTATTGTTGTTGTTCTAATTAATCTAGTCTCTGCTCATTAAAATTTACTCTTTAACAATATGCAGTTACCAAAATACTGAACAAGAAATGCATGTGATAGGCAATGAAATTCTTTTATCTTTGATAGCATAAATTTTTTCAAAATGTTTTTAATAGTAAAAGAAAGTATCCTGGGTTGTCATGAAACCTATTTTTTGTTTATTCTACATGTCCATAGCTCTATTTAGTATATCCTATTGTATAACACAGCTATCCATTCATTTTGAAGAGCCTCTATAGAATAGCACCTGAAATTTATATAGTTAAATTTTTTAATTACTACAGGTCTGCAGTACTAATAACTACTCCCATTGTGGGTATTTTGTACATGTGTATTACACATCTTACTTCTCTTTACTGTTCCCTTCTGCTTCTTCTCCCCTCTTTGTCTTCCCTCCGTCTCTTTGTCCTTTTCCTATTTGCAGTAGATCTTTCCTATTTGCAGTAGATCTCCCTGTTTCCTGTTGTCTGTCTTTTATTTTGCTCCTTCATTTATATTTTTAATTTTTCATATGAGAGAAATCGTATGGTATTTAAGCTTGTAGGTCTGGTTTATTTCACTTAACATTACCTTTTCAAAGTGAACCCATTTTCCCACAAATGACCAAATTTATCTTTCCTTACACAGAGTAGTAATCCATTGTGTATAAATATCACACTTATTTATCCATTTGTCTGTTGATAGACATATAGGCTTCTTCCAAGATTCAGCTATTATGAATTGTGCTGCTATAAACATTGGTATGCATCTTGACAAAGTCCAAGACCCAACATGATTTTAATAAAAAAACTACAGAAAATTGGAATAGAAGGTCTTTATCACAATCTGATAAAGGCCACCTATGACAAACCAGAGCCAACATCATTCTAAATGGCTAAAAGGAGAAAATTTTCACTCTAAAATCAGGAACAAGAAAGGGATGTTTACTATCACACTTCCTATTCAATATAGTTCCGAAAGCATCAGTCAGAAAAATTAGATAAGAAAAAGAAATAAAAGCAATAAAGATAGGAAATAAAGAAGTTATATTATTATTATTTGCAGTTGCATTATTCTTTACATTGAAACAAACAAACAAAAAAAACTCCTCTAAAGACTTCCAGCTTTACTAAGCACTAGTGTAGCTGGATACAAAGTCAACACTCAAAAATCAATAGCATTCCTGTACACCAACAACAAAGGCACTGAGAGAGAAATTAGGGAAAAAACACCTTTCATGATAGCAATGAAAAAAGTGAAATACTTAGGAATAACTCTACGAAGGAAAAGATCTATACACTGAAAATTAAGTACTCTGAAAAAGGAAAATGAAGAGGTTATCAGAAAATGGAAAGCTATCCCTTGTTTATGGGTAAGAAGAACCAATATAATGCAAATGGCCAAACTACCAATTTTTTATACAGGCTTAATGCAATCCTAGTCAAAATACAATTAGCATGCCTAATGTTCCAAAATTCTAGAACTGGAAAAATATTCCCAAAATTCATTTGAAACTTAAAGAAACATACCATAGCAAAAACAATTCTAGGCAACAAAGGCAAAGCAAGGGCATCACAATCTCTGATTTGAAATTATATTAAAGAGCTACTGTGATAAAAACAGAATAGTACTGTCAAAAAAGAGAGCTAAGGATCAGTGAAAAAGATTAGAAAATGCAAAAACAACACACTCAGTCACCTTATCGTTGACAAAGAGGCCAAGATAATTCACTGAAAGAAAAATAGCCTCTTTAATAAATGATTCTACAAAAACTGGCTTTCCACATGCCAAAGATTAAAATTATACTCATGTCTCTCACCATGCACTAAACTAAAATTGAAATGGATCAAAGATCTAAATATTAAAACAGAGACACTGAGTCTGCTGGAAGAGAATAGGTAGAACTCTTCAAGACATAGGTATAGGTAAAAATTTCATGAACAAAACCCTGATCGCATAGAAAATACTACAAAGAATGTACAATTGGAATCTCATCCTACTAAAAAGCTTTTGTACAGCAAAAGAAACCACTAATAGAACCAAAAGACAACCCACAGATGGGAAAAAAATTTAGCCAGTTGTTCCTCAGACAAATAACTAGTATCTAAAAACCTACAATGTTTGAAAAAATCAGACTCCCCCAGTTTAAACTCCAAAAATGGGCCTCTGAGATGAATAGACACTGCTCAGCAAATAAATATATGAAAAAATGTTCAACATCATTGGTCATTCAAAGATGCAAATTGAAACAGCACTAAGGTTTCATCTCACTCCACAAAGAATGGCTATTATCAAGAAATCAACCAGTATTAAATGCTGAAGAGGATGTAGGGGGAAAAGAAACCCTTCTCCACTGTCGGTGAGAGTGCAGATTGGTACAACTACTGTTGAAATCAGTATGGAGATTCCTCAAGAAATTAGGATTAGAGGTCCCATTTGACCCAGATATTTCCCTTCTGGATATCTTCCCAGAAAAAGTAAACAAATCATACTACAGCAATATATATGCACCCATGTTTATAGAGGCACAGTTTGTAAGAGCTACATCTTGGAAACAACTTAAATGTCCATCGATAAAGGAATGAATAAAGAAGATGTGTTTTTTTTATGCAACTAAGTACTAGTTAGCCATAAAGAAGGATAAATTTGAGACATTTCCAGGTAAATTGATGCATCTTGAAACCATACCCTTAAGTGAAATAAATCAGACACACTTGAGTAAATATCACATTGTTTCTCTGGTGTAAGAAATTGAATGTGTAAATTACTAAAGTGTATAAAATATATTGTGTAATAGGAAGAAATTGTTCCAGAGAAAGGGGAACCAGGGAGAGGGAAGGGGGACAGGAAAGAAAGGAAAAGAAAAAGCAAGTCCATCCTCTTAAGTGAAATAAATAAGATGCACATATTTAAATATCACATTGTTTCTCTGGTGTGAGAAATTGAAAGGGTAAATAAGGACCAAAATGTATAGTGGATACTGGGAAATAGGAAGAAAATATTCAAATATGAAGGGGTCCAAGAGATGGGGGAGGGGAAAGGAAGGAAGAGGAAAGAAAAAAAAAGAATAAAAGGTAAAAAAATGGAAGCAAAAGTTTTATGAATAAGGAGAGGAAGAGAGGTTGAAGGGAGGAGAGGGGGTTGGGGGAAAAAGAAGAATCAAGATACATCAGGTATAGGTACAAACTCCCTCTGATGAATGTGATCATGTATCTCTAATGTGTACCAATAAAATTAACCAAAATTAAAGTTTTTTTTTTAAAAAAACTGGTATGCATATATTACTGTAATTTGATGTCTATACTCTTTAAGAATGATATTAAGTAGGAAAATAGCTGAGTAGAATGGAATTTCTAGCTTTAGTCTTTTGAGGAATCTCCATACTGATTTCCATAATGGTTAAACTTATTTACATTCTCACCAAAAATGTAGGAAGGTTCCTTTTTTCCTACAGCCTCACCGGCATTTGTTATTATTTGATTTCTTGAAGATTGTCATTCTTTCTGGAGTAAGATGAAGTCTCAGTGTTGCTTTAGTTTCTCAAATGACCAGAGATCTTGAACATTTTTCATGTGTGTATAGGTTATTGATCATTTATATTTCTTCTGCCAAGAAGTGTATATTCATTTTAGTTGCCTATTTTTTCATTAGGTTTTTTTATTTGGGGAGGCCTAATTTTTTTGAGTTTTCATATATTTTAGATAACTGGTCCTTTATCTGAGGTGTAGTGGTCAAAATTGTTTCCCATTCTGTAGGCTGTTGTTCTTTTGCATTGCAGAAGATTTTTAATTTGATATAATCTCATTTGTTGATTTTTGATGTTATGTCCTTTGTAACTGGTGTTCTGTTCAGAAAGTCCTTGAGCATGCCTATGGTTTCAAGAGTTTTGCCTATTTCATATTCCAGTAGGTTAAATCTTTCTGTTTTAATATTTACAACTTTCATCATTTTTATTTTATTTTAGTGTATGGTGAGAGACACAGATCTAGGTTCAATACTCTGCATATATACAGCCAATTTTCCCAGCACCATTTGCTAATGATGCTATATTTCTTCCGGTGTATGTTTTTCAACCCTTTGTCAAATATTAGTGGACTGAAGGTGTCTAGGGTTTTTTTGCACCCTCTATTCCGTTCCACTGATCAATGTGTCTGGTTTTGTGCCAGTACCATGTTGTTTTTATCATTGTGGCTTTGTAACATAACTTGAAATTTAAGATTGTGATGACTACTATTTTTTGTTCTTCTTACCCGTTACTTTTGCTATTCTTGATCTGTTCTGATACTATATGAATTTTAGGATTCTTTTTTCCAGTTCAGTAAGGAATGCTGCTGGTATTTTGATTGTAATTGCATTAAATTTGGGAGTATGGCCATTTGACAATGCTGTCTCTACCTATCCAAAAACAGGAGCTATCTTTCCACTTTCTGATATCTTCTTTAATTTCCTTTTTCAGAGATGTACAGAGTTTGCTGTACAGGAATTTGTTAGTTTGTTAATTATTTAATTTTTCTTCATGCTATTGAGAATGGTAAACACTTAAATTTTTATAAGCACAAAAACATAAGCACTTGACTTTGAAATTATTTTACCATTTATTCTCCAGCATTTTTAATTAAAATAAAAATTATCTTTCTGAATCTAGAAAACTAATTTATTTTTATGTCACATTCTTTTGTTTCATTTACATTCACAGCTTAGCTTGGCTCAAAATCCAGGAGAATGTGTGTGAACATTCCTTTAAATAAAAGGCATCCGGTTGTTAACATGGATTCCTTCAAGATAATGATATAAGCGGTGAATGTAACATTGTTTTGATACACAACAAGAAAAAAAAAAAGAGAAGGAAGGCTGTCTTTAACTTGTTTCGTTATTCCTTCTGGAAGGACTGTTCTACAGGTCTCATTGCTTCATAGCAATTTCTTTTGTTATCGTGGGCCCCTTGCAGAAACTATATTTGCTGTAGCTTCAGAGACTACTTTCCTCCATTGTTTCATGGCTGATAATAGTAGCCCAAGCCAACAGGGAATAAAGTCAAAGAAAATTTGCTCTCATATCTCATTTAAACTCCAGCCCTGCAGTCTGATGGCTTCTTGAGTATGTGCATTGGCCCATCTCACTGCCACCTCACACATGCTGGTGCAATGCCTAGCACACAACAATAACAATGGCTACCTTTTGTTGAGTCATTAATGTTGATGCCAAGTACTATATACAAGGACTTTAGTACATATGTCACAGTTAGTTTTCCCCTCAAATCTGTGAAGTGAATTTTGCCATTACCCCCATTGTACAGATGAGGAAATTAAGACTCACCGTAACTTGTCCAAAGTCCCTTCACAAATACAAAATGATGGTGCATGGGACTCAAATGGAAGCCATCCAACATCAAGGTCTGGACCTTACCAATGACTCTGCATGATTCCGCATCAACACTTAATGAGTACTGAGGCTAAAGGATGAGTAGATGCAAAGATGCAGTTATATGTTGACCCAAAAAGTTTGTCCCAATTTCTCTGTTTCTGTTGGTCTCCACTGCAGTCCTATAACCATCTGTGGCTTAAAAGTTCTTCCTGACTTATGTTTAGTTGACACAAATTGCACATCAGTTTACATGCTAGGAGCCATAATGCCTCTGCTCTCTCAAATACATTCTAGAGGAGAAAGAAGGTGATAAGCAAGTAAATACACATATTAACATGACACCTGCAGATTCTGAAAGTGGTTTGAAGACAATAAAATAAAATAATGGGATAGAAAGTGATTGGGTGATAGATATTTTCCTTAGTCCTATTGATATTTCCTCTCTCTGGTCTCAATGCCTGACCCCAATAGAAGTTCAGATGTTGGAAATCTTCATTATAACCACAATCTCATAACCGGTCCTGAGTTATTTTTTGTTTAGACTACCATGGATCTCTTTAGGATAATATTCCTAAATTACCTTTGAGTCTTGCCTTTTGGAATATATTAGGCACAAATAACTCATCTTAAACCCAAGTCCATTGGTCTCATCTCATCCTACAGACTACAGAACACCTTTCTTCCTACACTCACAAGTGTTCCAGAGCATGTAGCATGCAATAGCTATGATACCTTCCTCAGCACAAGACAGATGGTGCTTTAACCAAATTTCTTATGCTTCTTTTGTACTTTGTCTCAGTCTCACACTTCTGATACCAGAAAGACCTAATCTGTTCTGTCCACTTATCAAACTCCCCCATGCCATTTGGACTCCAGCTAAACACCCAGTTTGTGATTAAGTTTTCTTTATGCCATTCGACACTAGTGCCCTTTTGTTTAAAAAAAAACTTTTCCATTTTCATCACTTTCTATTTCTAGATTTCTACTTACACACATTGTTTTGTGATGTGACTTAGCTGTTATATGAATGTGGGTGTTATGCACACATTTGTGACTGAAAGTGCACTTATTCAGTACCAACAAGTCTTATATTTCTTTCATATTACTTAATGTCAATAATCACAGTAGCAGTCAAAATTTATTTAGCACTGACTATGTACTAAGTACTGTGCTAAGTGTTCTGTACATTGCAATGTTTTACTCCCTGGTCACATTTATTATCTCCATCAACAGACAGGAAAGGAAGACTTCAAGAAGTGAAGCAAATTGTTTAGCACCAGGCCTGGGCTTAAACCTATGGTGCGTGGTTTCAAAGGCTACAATCTAACTTCTAAGCCATGCTGCATGAACCCAATCCTGGTCATTGTTTTACACCCTCAATTCCCATCTGCTTCCTAAAAAGAATCAGGAATCTTTACAAGTGAGACACCAATGCCCCTGGTGTGGTGGGGGAGAAAGACTGGCAAGGAGTTTCCCTTCTGGGTTTGTCACTGTGAGGACCCCTTTTATGGATTGGGGCTTATTTTTGCAAGGGAGACAATATAATACAGGACATATATTTTATAAGATTATTTATAATAGTCACCCAAAGAATGATATACAAGATAGTGCAGGAAATCTGTCCATGCACTAAAACCAAGGAATCCAGCTGAGGGTTTAGATCCCATGGACATGTCCTGCATAAATACAGCTGAAGACCTGAAATTCATAACAGTGCCTCCCATGAGTCAAACTGGAGGCCTAGAGCCCATGGCAATATCTCATGCAGGCCTGTTTCACGGATCTGCACTGGGAAGGCCCAAAGGTCAGTGGTGGAATCTAAGAAATTTGTGCCAGAGGGATGGAGGATCCATGCTAGTAGGCTAAGGGATCTGAGCTGGAGCCAGAAAGTAACACGCAAAGTAAGAATCAGAGCTCCCCTGAAAAATATCACAGCCATCCTCAGCCACAGTGAGGTCCTGAGCTCCTCCAGTGGTGAAGACAGCTGAGTTCCCATCAGGAAAGTCAACGCAGCAAGCTTGTCCAGGAAACTGGCAGTGCACCATCTTCCCCTCCAGAGCCAGGAAGCGATGCTCAAAGTGAGGACCAGAGCTCCCCAAAGTGAACCAAAGCTATTCTCAATGCCAACAAGGTCCAGAGCTCCTCAGAGGATGAAAATAACCAAGTGCATCAGGAAAGCCAGCACGACAAGCTCCACCAAGAGAACCAACAGCTCCTTAAAGCTTCTACCAGCTCCCAACAGCCTTATTTCTTCTTCTCCAGTTCTGCCTCTTATGCTGCTGGCAACAGTCCCCAGGTGGGCCTCCCACACCCAGTACCACACTTACTCAGTTCAGCTGGGGGTTATGAGTTTACCCACCAGTTGTCAATCCACTACAATCCCCATAGGGAGTAACAATCACCACCACATCTAACCAAGGGCAAACATTCAACTGAAGAATTGGTGTGTAACAAAGGAGAAGACCTTAAACTTAAACATCAATGGAAGGATAGCATTGAGAATCACTTCACACATCAAGAAACAAAATTTTACTATCCATAGCTAGGAGTTCCAATAAACTCACTGGGGTTTCTCCTGGAAGGTCAGGGTACTTCTTATAATTCTTCTCCAAGGAACTGAGGATAGAGAAAAATGTGTTGGATGCTTATCAGGGACAGACTGTGAGCCTTTTAACAGTTTGGACATTCTTTTAGGCTTTTTTCCTTTCCTATCGTTAAAACAGTTATTTTATAGTGTAGTGTTCACTATTGAATTAAAGCTGGCTCGCCTGTTCTCTGGAGTCTCCATTTACAGTGTCTGGTATTTTGAATCTCAGGGCCCATTATTCATTTTCATTGGTTTTTCTGTTTGAGAACTGTGATCCAACTCCAGCTACCTTCACACTGCCTTCTCCTTTTCCTAAACTCACATGCCATGGTGGGAGAAAACTACCTCTTCCAGGAGGAGGCCTTTACGGGCTCACGTGAGATGGGGCAGATGGGTAAGGGCGGGACCAGTGATGGCCCATGGTCCCTGAGGTTGCAGCCACCATAGCCTCACCATGGGGACTTTTATGGCAGGTAGTGGTTTTCAGAGGATTAAATGGAGAAGGAAAAGGAATTTTCTTAGACTGAACTTACCTTTAAAATTTGATGATCCGGACCAAAAGAAGGAAAACCAGGATAGGTTATGGGTGTTAACCGTAATGAGCACTAAAGATTTCATCAACTGAAAAGACAATGCATTTTTAGAGTTTAAAATCCCATCCGAAGATCCCTCGTAATAAAGGAGAGCACATGGACGATTGCTAATTATTTTTTTATTTTGTTTGTAATATTTGGCTTGTGGCATGGGTTCTAAGTGGTAATTGTCTGTACCAGCTACATTAGGCAAAATATTCATAAAGTCTGTTCCATTACAAAACAAACATACCAGAAGATTATAGAAGTATGAATAGAGAGTATAGAGGAAAAAGTGGACGGCCCATTGCTGGACACTGGTGCTGGTCTTTCGGTCCTTCTTTTCAGTCCTGGCCTTCCTTCCATTCATCACCCCTGAGTGAGGGGAGTCACTGATGAGGTAATCCGCTATTTCTCGCAACCCTTGGACTGTAACTACTTGTTGGATCTTTCTTGCATATCTTTGTTTTCCTAAGAAACCACTCTGAGGATGCCAACATGTATTGAAGCAGCCATTGATGATTTCCTACCAATCTATCCATAACTCTGAAATGTTTGTATTGCTCCTATGCTATTTCATAAATGGATGTATGCTTGTTACTATGTGTTTGCAACAACAACGATTGAGAATAGTTATTGATTATTTGATTGATCACTCATGTACAGCTCTATTTGTTTTCCCTAGAGACCACTTTGGTGAAACCAGGGTATAGTACAACAACCACTGATAATTTCCTGCCATTTCTGTCTGTAACTCACTATTATTTGTCTATTTGTTTTCCTGAGAAACTATCTTGAAGATAACAATAGGCAAAAATAACAACAATTGATAATGTCCTACCACTTTGTCTGTAATTCAGTGTATCCCCCTACTGCTTTGTTGTTCTCCTTTTACTCTTTAAAATAAAAAAGAAGTATAAATAGAAATTAAAAGCTCAAAATCATATACATGAAAGATGACAACTAATATACCAAAAATTTAAGTCAATATCAAGTTGCATATAAATTCCCAGCAACTAAAGAAAATGTTATCTGTTGTAGAGTTCTCAATTATTTTTACTTTTAACAGACACATACAAAATAGAAGTTGTATACATTTAATGGAGTACCATGTACTATTTTATATATGTATATATTGCATAATGGGAAAATCAGATTGAATATATTTATCTCATTTATCATTTCTTCACTGTAAAAACATTCAAAATGATTTTCTCTAGCTTTTTTGAGATGTATAGTCTAACACTGTTGTCTGTCGTCACCACATCCAGTGCAACAGAACATCAGAGCTTCTCCTTCTTATCTAACCGTAACTTGGCACACATAGACCCATCCCTCCTTTACCTCCCTGTCCCCAGCCTCTGGTCAGCACCATTCTACTTTCAACTTCTAAAAGAGTATTCCACACATGAGTAAGATCCTGAGGTACTCATCTTTCTATGCCTGGGTTATTTCATTTACTGGAATGAACTTCAGTTCACACGTTATTTCCAATGGCAATATTTTATTGTTTTTGTGGCTGAATAGTATTTCACTGTATATATGTACCTCATTTTTCTTTCTTTATTCATGAGTTCATAGCTCCTTTTGCCATTTCTTGGCTATTGTGAATAGTGCTTCAATGAACATAGGGGTCCAGATGGTTCATTGACATACTTATTTCATTGGCTTTAAATATATGCTCAGTAGTGAGGATGCTGGTCAGATCATAGTTCTATTTTTAATTTTTGAGGAACCTCCCTACTGTTCTCGGTGATGGCTGTACTAATTTACTTTCCTACTAACAATGTATAGCCTTCCCCCTTCTGAACATCTTCACCAGCACTTATTATTTTTAGTCTTTTTTATATTAGCCATTCTTACTGGGCTAAGGTGATCTCTCTGTAGCTTTGATTTGTATTTCCCTGATGATTGGCAATGTTGAGTATTTTTTATATATTCAACATTGAATGTGTTCTTTTGAGAAATGTCAGTTTAGATCTATTGTCTTTTAAAAATTTTTTTTGAGTTATTTAACTTTCTGCTGTTGAGCTTTCAGAGTTCCTTTTATAGGCTAGATATCAAGCCCTTGTTATGTATATTTCATGAATGCTTTCTCCATTTTGTATGCTGTTTCTTCACTCTGTTGTTTCATTTGCTGTGTAGAAGTTTTTTGTTTTTTTTTTTTTTTTTGATGTAATCTGACTTGTTTATTTTTGGTCTTGTTTCTAATGCCTTTTGGATATTGTTCCCCCAAAATTCTTGCCCATTCTAACACCCTGAAGTGTTTCCCTTGTTTTCTTCCACTAATTTCATGATTCCAGTCTTACATTTAAGTCTCTAATCTATTTTGAGTTAATTTCTATAATTTATGAAAGATAGGGACCTACCCTTTCTCTTCTGCATATGAAAAAGTTGTCCATTTTCCAATGCATGCTCTTCGCACCTTTTTTGAAAGCCAGTTGGATGGAGATGGATATGTTTGCTTCTAGGTTCTCTATTCTCTTCCATTGGTCTACATATTTGTTTCTATGGCAGTTTTATTTACTACAGCTTTGTAGTATATTTTGAAGTCAGATAATATGCCTACTGCTTTGTTCTTTTTGCTCAAAATGGCTTTGTGTATGTGTGCATGTGTGCGTGTTTGGTTTTACATAAAATTTTAGAATTTTTTTCTCAGTTCTGTAATGAATGTCATTTGTATTTGGAGAGAGATTGTACTGAATTTGTCTGGTACTCTTTTGTACTATTTTGTGTGGTACTGTGATTGTACTATTTTGCTTTGTGTGGTATGGACAGTTTAACAGTATTGATTCTTCCAACACAAGAACTCACGTGTCCTTTTCAATGTCTTCCATTAGTGCGTTATAATTTTCATAGTAGAGATATTTCTTCTCTTCAGTTAAATTTATTCTTATGTGTTTTTTATTTTTATAGCTACTATAATGGGTTGTTTTCTTAATTTCTGTTTCAAATACTATGCTATTGACACATAGTGGTGATACTGATTTCTGTATGCCGATTCTGTATCCCACAATTCTGCTGCACATATTAGTCCTGGCAGTTTTTTTACAGATTTTGGAGTTTTTACGTATATAAGAGCATATCACCTATAGCAATAATTTGACTTCTTTTCCAGTTTGGATGTCTTATCTTTCTCTTGCCTAACTATTCTGGTTAGGACTTATGGCACTATGTTGAATAAAGGTAATGAATATGGGCATGTGTGTCTTTTGCCAGATCTTAAACAGAAATCTTTAAGCCTTTCCTCATTCAGTATAATGTTAGCTATTTAATGTCAACACTCTTTATTATTTTGAAGTACATTCCCTATGTATCTAGTTTGCTCAGCATTTTTGTCATGAAGGGGTATTTAATTTTATTGAATGCCTATCTGCTTCTAGAAAGGCTTTGTCCTTTATTCTGTTCATATGGTTTAATTACATTTATTGATTTGTGTATATTGAACCATCCTTGTATCCTTGAAATGAATCTCATTTGATCACAGTGAATAACTATGTATTGTATTATTGTATAGTGAATAACTATGTATTGTATTTTGGATTAAATTTGCTAATAGTTTGTTGAGGATCTTTGTATCTATGTTCATCATGGCCATTGGTGGGCAATGTTTTGTTATTCTTGTCCTGTCATCTGGTTTTGGTAGCATGATAATACTGTTCTTACAGAATGTGTTGGAAAGAATTCTCCTACATTTTAGAATAACTTTTGGAGAATTGGTATTAATTTTTCTTTAAATATTTAATATAATTTAACAGTTATTTAGTGCTGAGTTTTTCTTTGCAGGTGGCACTCTAGTCCTGATTCAATACCACTGCTTGTTATTGATCTGTTCAAAGATGTTATTTCTCATGATTTACTACTGGTAAGGGGTATATGTCCAGGAATTTATCTGCTCCTACATTTTCAAATTTGTTGGCATATAGTGGCTCATAATAATCTTTAATAAACTTTTGTATTTCATAGTGTCATTTGTGGTGTTTCCCTTTTTATCTTTGAACTTATTTGAGTTTTTGCTCTCCTTACTTAGTCTAGCTAAGGGTTTATCTTTACAAAGAATGACCTCATTGTTTCACTGATCTTTTGTTTGTTCTTTTATTCTCCATTGTTTTGTCTTCTCAGTTAGATTATTTCTTTCCTTCTATTAATTCTGAGTTTAGTTCTTGTTTTTCCAGCTCATTGATGTATAATGATAGGTCATTTATTTGAGATATTTCTACTTTTTTTGATGAGGGCTATAATTGCTAAAAAACCCCTTGATTTTGCTGTGTTCCAAAGGTTTTCATATGTTTTATCTCCATTTTTGTTGGTTTAAAAGTTTTTTAACTTTTTAATTTCCTTCTTGGTTTCTTCCATGGCCTATTTGTTGTTAATGTCTATATATCTGCATAGTTTTGAAAGTTTTTCTTGTGATTGATTTTTAGCTTTATTATATTATGGTCAGAAAACATACTCAATATGATTACAATTTTTAAAAAATTATCACAACTTGTTTTGTAGCATATCATGTGATCTATCCTGGAGAATATTCCATGTGTTGAGACCAAAAAAAAAAAAAAATGTGTATACAGCAGCTGTTGGATGGAATGTTGTACAAATGTGTGTTTGGTCCATTTGGGTTGTGGTGCAATTTAATTCTGATATTTCTTCATTGATTCTATTTTTCCATCTGGATGATCTCTTTATTGGTGTTAAAATCCCCAACTATTATTGTGTTGGACTCCATCTTCCTCATTAGCCTGTTAATACTAGCTTTATATATTTAGATGTTCTGATGTTAAGTGTGTATGTATTTAGAATTGTTATTTCTTCTTGCTGAATTGGTCCCTTGGTCATTATACAATGGCCTCCTGCGTGTCTTTTTAGTGCTTTTGATTCAGTTTATTTTGTCTGATGTCAATAGGGCCATTCTTGCTTTCTGTTGAACTCCATTTGGAAGAAATAACATTTCAACTCTTCACTTTCTATGTGTGTCCTTGGAGGTGAAGTGATATTTCTGTAAGCAGTATGTATGTAAGCAGTCTTGGATTTTTACTTTTTAATCCATTCAGTCATTTGTGTCTTTTAATTGGGGAATTTAATCCATTTACATTCAAGTAATCATTGCTAGGTAACTGTGACAGTTAAAGTGAATCATCACCTCAGTTGGCTTGGGAACCACTCAGACAGTCGGAAAAGCACCCTTCTGGGTGCCTGTATGAATCAGAGCAATGCCTGTCGGATACCCCTCTAGCCCCTTGCTCTGGCCTTGTTCCCCAGTAGGTTTTCCAGCTGCCTCGAACTGAGCAGTTCTGCGTGGAGGTCAATGCAGCTCTCAAACTTCCTGGGGTGAAGACTGTGAAGAAATGAAAGATACACAAAGCTGGGATTGGGTGGAGCTCTCTCTCACTTGGTGGAGAAAAGAACTACTGGACAGTCACATCGCGTTTATTTAGACCCTCGACAGGTTGATGTCAGATGAAACCCCTTTGCCTAACAACTAGCTCACCTCTCACACCCAGAGTGCATGGGGCTGGAACACTTCTCCTGGGGTGCTCTGTGCCCTTGGGCATCCTCAGGCGCTCAAGATCTCCAGCTCAGCTGCTCTGACAGTTTTGCTCCACCATGCTCTTCCAACATAATGTTCCTGCCTTGGAGCCAACTGATCTTGGACTGAAATCCCTGAGACCCCAAAGCCAAGTAAACCATTTCTTCCTTTAAGGTGTGAATGTCCAGTATTTTTGCTCTCAGCAAAGCTGGCTGGTACAGTACAGTCTTACCATCACCATTCTGTAACTTGTGTTCTGGTTCCCTGTTAGCTTTTTTCTCCCTCTTTTACAATCTTCCTTGGTGGTTAAGTGAATTACTCTAGTAGTGTGTTTTGATCTCTTGCTTATTATCTTTGGTTTGTCTGTTACGGATTTTTGCTTCATATGCTATTGATTTTTGCTATATGATTTTTGCTTCACTATGCTACCATGAGCCTCAAAAACAAATCTTTCATTATAACAAGCTATTTTGAAAAGATAGCAACTTAATATGATCATAAGCATAAGAATAGAAACAAAGGTACAAAAGAACAGGAGGAAGTATATTGGTAAGGAGTTTTATTCCTTTGCTGGAAAAGTCTTCACCCTGTTTTTATTTCTAAAGAGTAGCTTTACTGGGTACAGTATTCTGGACTGAGTATTTTCCTTCAGTACTGTGAAAATCTCATCTATTCTCTTCTGTCCTGTATGGTTGTTAAGCAGTCAGTTATCAGATGAACTGAACACTCATTTTTCTTCCAGCCCTGAGAATCTTATTTTTTACCTGTAAGAGCTTAATTATAATACGTTTGGGGGCAGATTTAGCTGCTCAAATTTGACTAGTAACCTAAGACCTTCCTGTACGTACATCTTTTTTTACTTCTCTAGGTTTAGGAAGTTTTCTGTTATTATTTCTTTGAAAAATCTTTCTATCCCTTTGGCATTCTCCACTCTTCCTTCAACCCCAACAATCCAAATAGTTTCTGTTTTAATACTGTCCCAAATTTCCTGTCAGATTTCATTGTTTTTTGTTTTCTGTGATAACTGTATTTTCAAGTAGGCTGACTTTAAGGAAATAAGGAACGAAGAAGCATGTCTCCCTTTTGCTTCTGCAGAGGAGCTCCAGTGCTCACCACTGTCTCTGGATGTTCCTCCCCAGATCCTTGCGCTTCCAGCACAGACTTTCAGGTCTCCAGGAAGTCTTTGGACTTCCAACACAGACCCTTCAGCTTTCCATTCAGACTTGTACCACACTCTGCTTCAAGCCTTCAACTTTTGACTAGATCTTCTGGCTTTCCAGTGCAGAGATAGCCTTTTTGCATTCTTCTAGTACTGACCCTGCAAGCAGCCTGAGATATATATATATATATTCCTCTGCTAAATGCTGATACAATAGCTAAATGTGCTTTTAGGAGGGAGGACTTGCTGAAATGGACATGTCACTACAGACATGTCTTTAGAGAGTATATCTCCCTCTCAGATTCCTCCCTCTCTCTTTGCCTTGTTCCATGAGGTGAGCAGATTCCCTCTGCCATGCCCTTTCACCATGATGTTTCTGCCTTTGAGCCAGTCAACACAGACTGAATCACTTGGAGCTTGAGCCAAATTAAACCTTTCCTCTTTCAAGTTGTGGGTATTGGGTATCATGTCCCAGCAATGAGGAAGCTAATACACAAGTAATACTAGCTGGAATAGACATCTGATGAACTGGGGCCGTGTGTCTTCCACTAGCATGAGAGCTATTCCAGATGCTCCTTCCACAGGCAGGCCTGGGGATAAGGACTATTAAAATCTGCCTGGTATTGGATTTCACCAGCCCAGCACTAAGTTCCACAGCAAAGTCCTGTTCTTACTACCTGTGCTACCCCCAGTGAATACAGTCTTCCCCACACTATTCTATCCACAGTTGGAGTATCAGTGACAACAGGCCCTTGATCACTTGAGCTGATGCTGAGCTGCACCTAATTCTTATGGTCACAAGAACTTGCAGTCTCAGAGTTGTACTCAGGTCCACATCACAGCTGACAATGGAACAGGCTGAAACCCAGGTGTGTCCCTTAGGGACACAGGTCTCTATGCACAGGTGCACAGAGGCTCTGTCTGTGAGCTCTGGCGTGCGAATGGAGCTCTCAGTTTCTACTGGGTCCTTGGTCTCAGCACGGTGGGCCTGGCACTGGGCTCTGAAACAGTGCTCTTGGTTACCTTTTGTGCCCTCTTTCCCAGAAGGTGAGACCTCACTCTCTGCTCTGTCACCTGAGGTTGAGGAAGGGGCAGTAGGAGCTGCCTCCCTCCTTAGCCTAATACTGGTCCAGGGTCTTCAGTTTGGTGGATTGTTCTGGCTTCCAATCCAGAGGTTTTGGGACTTTGCCCAGCACTGGGTTTCACTAGAGCCTGAACTTAAGGTGGTGCTTCTCCCCCTGCTGGGCTGCTTGGAGCTGGGTGAGGGATGGTGCTGACAACTCTTTCCTTCCCGCCTTCTTCAATACATCTTTGCATTCTGTCATATTAAAAGCAGGCACTATGCTCTCTCACTTGATTGCCCTGGCCCTTGTGAGTGTGGTTTTGGGGAGAGAATAGCTGTTCAACTCAGGGTGTCTGTGGGGAGAGGTTGCCAAAGGGTCTCACAAAGCCATCATCTTGCTCTGTCTGTCCCCACAGAGTCCTGAATTTAGCAACATCATCTTCCGTGGGAAGAAGATTATTTATGTTTTGTTTTTCATGAAAATTCCCTCATTGCCCCGTGTTTCCCCAAACGCATGAATAAAAACACTTTTTAAGATGCTAGTAGATTTTCCCCTTCATTCTTAATGTCTCAGTAATATCGCTCAGTACCCCATACAGCTCAACGTGTTGGAACTTTCTGATTTTGATTAAAGCACACACCCGAGAAATTCATGAACGTAATGTTTCCTTCAAGTCATTCCTGTAGCCTCACTCAGCCATTGCAACATGCACAGTTATTTAATTATATCCTGAGGAGATGAGGCAAACGGGGTGTAAAGCGATAGCCTTGAAGAATAAGGGTTCAAAGACAGCATCTGGCCAGGGAGTCATGTCTTAACACAGACCCTGAATCTCAAACTACACCCACTTAGCAATCTGAGAATCAGCCTTCTTCAAGTATATGCACTTCAATCACATGCCCTGAGAGGAGACAAAGCCACTATTTGTCTCTTTCTTTCATGAACTGTCAAGCTTTCATGAATGGCATACATTCGGTCCTTCCTTAGCTGCTTTCAATAGGTTTGAACCCCTAAGGCTGCTGATACATGATTATATAAATATATGTATTTTTGAAGATATGCATTTTCTCAAATCTAAATAAATAGCACATATTTAGTCAGTAATTGACTTATCAGGAGTTATTCTTTCTCTCCCTTAAAAAGTGTGGGCTTTGTGGTTCTCAAAGTCACTCTTTAAAAAAATTAATGTATTAAAAGGGACAGTAAGCTTCAGTGTCTTGTGTTGATTGTTCTCTGCCAAGAATACCATGTTAAATGCTTTATCCCCCCAAAACTTGCATAAAGAAACAAAGCGGATATTATTCTTTAAATCTAAGTTTAAATGGTTTAATGAGTGGGGCCAATTGAACTATATCATAATTGCTAAATAGGATTAAGTTTACAACAGCTTTGTGAAAGTCTGTGGAAAAACACAACACAAAAATAGTCCTAAGGAACAGAAATGCATCTGTATGCGGCTGCTGTCGCAAGAGTCCTTTCTCTGGAATGCCTACATTATGAATCAGCGTGTGTACAACAGCAACCTTTGTGGTCCTGCATTCTCACTTGATCAGTATTATTTATGTTCCATATTCTATAATATAACTGGCAAACATTTTCAAACAGTAAGACTCACATGCCACCAGCGGTGATGTACAGTCAGGCTGAATTACTTTCTCTTGCATTAGTAAATTAGGGCAATCCCACCAAGTCGTACTCATTTGTACACCTTTTGTACTGCACAATTTATCTTCAAACTAATGGATTTTATGCAGGTGATCAAAAGTTGTAGGGGTTACTTCTCAATTCAATTAGCTAAATTATTTCTTACCATTTCAAATCATAGCCTAAGGCTCCATAAGCCAGCAATTTACAAAAAAAAAAAGTAAGGCCATTCATGCTCAGACATCAGACATGCAGTTAAAAAAAAAAAAAAAAACACGAAACTTAAAATCCAGAGAAGAAAGGAATATAAGCAGGTGACTTAGAACTGTTACCAGGCTTTTGCCCCCAGCTCTTTCCTGGCCTTCACTCATGGGTTTTTAATAAGACTCCAAGTTAGAGCAAATGCTTTGGAGAAATGTCTCCCAACCAACCTTTGTCAGAACACTATTCCTGTCAGAAGTCCAGGGGAAAAAAATACTCCCAAAAGTCCTACATCAACTTGTAACTTAGCTACATTAGTTTAGCCCCTGTTTCCCAAAATTAAGAGGCCACAGAATCTTATTTTTCATCATGAAATCCCATAGAACTAATGTTCAGCCATGATTCAGTTGGGAAAACTTAATTTTGGAGCATCAAGTTAGCTTTCTATTTATGTTGTCTTTACAGATTCAATCTGGAAAATATGTAGAAAATAATCCACTGTGCCTTTGTGGAGAGAGCTCTTATCTCTAGAACTGTGCATATGGTTCAAATTTATGTAGATGAAAATTTCTTTGGGTGCATAAGCCACTTGCTAACTTTGAGTTTGGGACACACGTTCACTGCTACATTCTGCCCTGGGGCAGAGTCAAATGTTTGTGGAGTATGTATCCGGTGCTGTAACTTCTGCAGATGTTTAACTTTTGCTCAACATCGGTGATGCTCATTGAGTCTTCACTTGTGTATTATTCAACTTTCCCATTGCTGTGACACAATGCCCGACACTCACTACTTAGAGGAGGAGAGGTTTAATTTAGTTCATGGTTTCAGGGGATTTCGTCTATGGTCGTCTGGTTCCAAAGCAGAAGCATCATGGCTAAAGGGCATGGTAGAACAAAGCTGCTGAGTTCATGGTAGCAGCTTTGCTGAGTTCATGGCAACCAGGAAATAGACCAAGGGAGCAGCACCAGAGAGGAAAGGGCGAGGTACCAGACATAGACCCCCAGACACACCATAAGTGTGTTTCACCAATGCTCCTGGCAGGTCCCAAAATCAGTCAGGTAGAGCTCAAGTATCACAACTCGACTAGCAGTAAGGTAGTCCTTACAAATTGTTTTAACACTTTCACGCTATTGAATGCAGGCCCTTTACAGCAAAGTCGCCACTGCATCAATTCCATTAAGACTCTCAGATCTGATTTCCCTAGCTCCGCTGATATAACATCCTCAGAACAAAATATCCCATCTAAGCAAACTGCCTCAATGTCACAGACCCTCAGCTTCCCAAGTTCAGAAAGCTGCAAAGGATATCTCCACATTCAGTGTGATTCAGCAAGGATGTAGCATAATATAGCCTTAGTTCCAACATGCTAAGTTTTGCCAGAGCATATGGGATTATAAAAGCAAATGTGTATTATGCATAATATTATGTCACATTATCGGGCACATTTTTTAAAAAGGCAACACCCACAGGTCTGAACAACTTCAGTTTTATGCAAATTCCATAAGTACTAAGACGTGCTTACTTGTCATTTTTTTGTTGTATCAGCACACTGCCCCAGGGAGGAATCGTGTTTCACTTCACCTTGCCATTATTAGTGTCTACCTTTGCAAATACACTCACGACTTGCTAAAGGTTTTCTGGCTCTACATAAGAGTTCTCAGTTCGCATTCTTCTTTTGTGACCGGCAGAGAGGAGCTTCTTTGAGTACAATGATGCAACTCAATCCTCCTTGGGAATTCAATATGCTGTACCATTGATGCCCAACCCCGCACGCTCTTTATAATCATAGCCATCATCTTTTTTATTATGTCTTGGACTTGAGGAGGCCTGAAAGCAGATGTAACTCATGATGACCTGACTTCAATGGGAGAATGAACCAGGTGGCTAATTGTCTCTAAAACAAATACACTGATAATTAGCAGGAGAGCACAATGCAACAGAAGCCTAACCACCAACCTTTATTTAAGTTAAGCAAATGGGTGAGCAAATGATGCAGCTGCACCGCACTTTGACAAGTTAATAAGGGAGACATACTTCATCTCGTCAGCCACACTAGCCAAAGCATGCCTTCAGGATTTGGTATCGGTGATGCGAACACTGTAAAGTTGGGAAATTGTCAGCGCTCACAGTGGAAACCCCTGCTCTGAGCATTTTGTAGAGCCAGAATTTAAGGTGCTAGATTTTTTCACCTATGGAATGCTGGAGCCATGGCTAAGACAGTAAGAGCTCACCCATGCATTAAAAGTGCTGAAAATTGTAGCTCTCTAAGAATGTTAATTTAGTGAGGACATCTTTGCAAATTTCATTTTTCTACAGTTTAGCATTACTCAGTTTGGGTTGGCCAATATCTATCTTGGAGTTCAGTGAACTTTTTCTGAAAAATGCCAAATAATAAATACCTTAGACTTTGGGGGTCTTACAGTCTCTGTTCCAAATACTTAAGTCTGCCATTTTAATGCAAAAGCAGTGATAGACAGGATGTAAATACATGCTTGTATTCCAATACAACTTTATTTATTACTGCTGAAATTAAATTTCATGTAACTTTCACATATCAAAAATATTACTCATCTTTGATTTCTTTCAATCATTTACAAATTTATAAACAATTCTTGGCTTGCAGGCCATACAAATTGGGCTGGATTTGACCCAAGGGCTTTAGTTCACCACTTATGGCTTAGATTAATTAATTGAGCTTGAATTAAGAATTTAGAGATAGTAGGGGGTATACTCTCATTTCCTGTTTGTTTCTTAGTTGTAAAAGGCAATTCAGTTCATAGGAGAGCTAGAATAAAGGCCACAGGAAAGAGATATTCAAATAACTTGATTTAATAAATATATATCGATAATCTGATATGCAAATCACAGGTCCTGAAAGATCGAGGCTTTTAAGGAGGTTATAATTCAGATTTCTAGTTGGAAATGGATCAATCTCAGGGTTTAGGCAGAGAAACACTTCCCTGAGTGATTTGCCCATTGGTATTAAAACATACATATTCTTTGGCCCAAATACTTCATTTCCAGGAATTTATCCTCAGTAAATAATTAGAACACATGCAAAAATTGAAGAACAACATTGAAGATCTAACTATAATATCATTTACAATAGCAAAAATGAGTGTGCCAAACAATAAGGTCAAAAATGACATTGTCAATGTTAAAAAATAGAATCTTTTTAATAGACTTTATTTTTAAGAGCAACTTTAGGCTCAGAGCAAAATTCAGTGAAAGTACAAAGAGTTCCCATACACTTTCTGCCCCTACATCTGCATAAGCCCCTCCACAATCAACATCACACAACAGATTGGTACACTTGTTACGACTGATGAAACTATGTTGACCTATCATGAAATATAGGATCTTCATTAAACAATTCATGACTACAGTCTATAAAATGGATTATTATACAGCCCTTAAACGTATGATGCATAAGACTGTTTGATTGTTACAGAAGGATGTTCACCTGGGTATGGGAGGCAGGTATGTAACAAAACAATATAGACACAAAGACTTGCTTTTGTTTTTAGAGTTGCATAAAATACCGAAGAACTGTTATTGTTCATCTCTGCAGGGTGGGTGTATGACTGGTTCTTAATTTCGTCTTTCATTTTCTAATTGTTTTTATCTCATTTACTGAATACATATTTATTAAACTGTTAATATATTCTATGACTTTTTTTACAGTGGAAATGTAATATTCTGTCATATTTAAAACTACACATTTAAAAGTAGTAAACCTGAAAAGTTAGTGAAAAAATGTCGGGGCAGGTGGGCTTAGTTGCATAGGGGCCTGCACTGCAGAGGAGACAGTAAGAAGGATGAGAACCAGAAGAATAAAGCAGAACCATTTGGGAACCGGGTTCTAAAATATCTAAAACTGCATAGGTAGCAATTATTAGCAATATTGCACGGAACTGTCACTTTTTCTACAACTTGTCAAAGCCAACCTTCATAACCATCTCCCAACGCTCCCAAGGGGCCAGTGGATGAGACACTAAAACAGGCAAAGATCTACTTCATCATTCAGACCTGTAATGCCACCTTTCAAAAAGAGAGAGAAAATGGAAGGGAAAAATTTGGAGGTCCTATCTACTTTGAGGGTTTAAAAAGAGTCTTAATGTGTATCCTTATCTTTAACTACCATCCTCCCTGGGTAGAGTCGAGACTGCACAAGACTGTTTGAGCTAATTTTGACATCTTTTATCAAGCAGAGCTTATTTTAGAGTACATATAGATTTAAAGTACCAGGATGGTGTTGATGGAGACATAGGAAAGCAAACATTTTCATGTTTTTCCTATAGATCTCTTGGATTTGCTGGTTACACTGAGGTATTTTATCATTTCAAAAACTGGACCTAAATATTGTTCCTCTGACATTCAAGTGTGCCAGTCATTTTTGCTGCATTTGAGGCTATGCCTGTTATATGATACAAAAAACCACAGCGATAAGAATTTACAGGATTATTGGAGACCTGCACTATAATCCCGAGACTACTGGGTGTCACCCATTATTTCAGTTATGAGATTTTTTATTATGAAACCAGTTGTATGATTAGAATAGGATTTATTACAATAACAGTCAAACCTGGCTCTTAGACTCTATTGCTTTATGTGAGTCCTTGTGTGACAGACAGTTGATGTGGCATGAACCGCACAGGTGTCTTGCTGATAGATGCCTTACTTCACAGTGGGATTAGTGACGATATGTCTGTGGAGAGGAATTAGAGGTCCAAGAGGACTTGGGAGCGTCTTAGCTAGCATAGGCCCTGTCCCTCCCACTTTGTCTCCTTTGCTCCATCCTCCACCCACATCGAGTGTCTGTCTCATTTCCTGCTTCTCTTTCATTTCCCGTTTACACATGATAGTTCTCATCTAGCCTCCTAAAATAACAGTTCTGGTATGTAGCTGGCTGACAACTCAACACACAATCAAAACCATGCTGGCCAGATATGTCTAACTGCTTCTCAGTCATTGCTGATCCATCTGTCACTTTCAGAACACTGAGGGGAAAGGCATTCAGTGAGCAGAGAATGTCTACCAAAGTTGTATGCATATTATATCACTGCATCTCACACACAAGCGCGCACACACACACATACTCGCTTGCCCTAGATGCGATTATGTGGGTGTGTGCACTTATCCAGAACACAAGCCAATATTTTTCAACAAGAGATTTACTTCCACTTATAAAACAGTTTGTGGTGCTTTCTTTTTTAATTTCAAAATAAGCTATTTCTTTCCCTTAAAGAAAAAAATCTCAAAATGTTGTTATCACCACTGCCATTTCCCAAAAGGCCCTCATCTGTACCTCACAGAGAACCAAGTTGGGGGACAAATATTTGCATCAGGCTCTACAAGCACTCAAAAGAGCACCAATAGTTGGAACAAAAGAAAAACTTAGAAACAGTTGTTTAGTCTTTAATATAACACTTAATTTTTTCCATTGATATATGAAAATTCTCCAGAGAGTGTTTAAGGGCTTGCATTGCTATTTTTATTTTTTATCAATAATATTCATGGCTTTTATTAGGCACTTTTTCCCAGAGAGTGCTAAGTTTATGCAAATCATTTTTCTTTTTATTCTCACACCATCTTTGAGGCATGGCCCAGGTTAGATCATTTTATTCCAGTTGCAAAGATAAAAGGGAATAGGTAGCCATGTTACCATAAGGGAAGAAACTGCCCCTGGGTTTGATTCGAGGGTTTATTCTTTCCTCCTCCAAGCAATTCCCTCCAGCCATTGCCTCTCATAAACATGTGATCTTTTCCTAACACTAGGTTACAACTTTCCACTGCTTGTATTGTGCCCTGCAGCACCATGGCTGGTTTGTCTCTTCTGCTCCTTATCTCACTCCTCCCTCTCCACTCAGTACGCCCCACTTTCATAGGCTGCCTAGGCTTTGGTGCACTAGATCATTCCCACAAACAAGAGTTCACATGAGGCCGTGGATAAGGTGTTCCCAGGAAAACAGGAGGAGACTGAGAAAGTGGGAAAGGAAGGGAAGGAAACGCAGCAACAAAGATGTAAAACTAAGACAAGTGTCAGGCCATCTTTAGCCCACTTGCACAGATGAGCTCTTGAGATGTAACCTCATCCGGGCAAAGGGGCTGAGGGATTCATACCTATCGATCACACCCTCATACCCATCAATTGTTGGTAGGAGTAGGACGGACATTCCCAAGACTTCTAGCTCTAGGGAGTTGCAGGTAAAATGAAGTATAGCACCTCAAGGCAGCCCTGCAATAAAGGGAACGGGTGCTACTGCTGGAAGAACAGCACACCAGTAGCTTATGATTCTAAAGGGATAGATGGAGCAGGAACAGTACCCAGACGTTGAGCTTCTGACCCTAAAACACTCCATGGCGGAGTTTAGAGGCTGCATCAAGACCTGCTCTCCCCTGAAACTCTCCTTCCCTGGGCTCTTTTCCAGCGGTGCCCTCCTTTCCTTCAAATAGTTTCTGCTTTTCACTTCTCTTATCTCCTGTAAATGGAGGTAGGACTGTGTTTCTAGATCATGGAAGCACTTCTTCCACCCATTTTTCCAATGCCCTACTGTATTCTTAGCTCTTCTCACGATCAGTCACTGCCCGCTTCCTGCCCGTCCGGGTAGAATGCACTCTCCAAGAGTGAGGATTCCGCCTTGCTCTCCACTGTATCCCAAGTAGTGCCCCCATCTTCTGTATCCAGCGGTACTCAGTCAGTATTTCTTTAAAAAGTGAATAACTGAATCATAGCCTTCCTTTTCACAAAGTAATTCCAATTACTCTACTATGGACAGCAATTACTTTAAAGACAAATAAAAAAGTGTACTTAGAAGAACAGAAAAATGGCTTCTTATAGTATGAGAAGCCTGAACTCTGTGGTAATACCTTAACAAAAAAGGCCCGAATTGTTCAAGTACCAATAAAATAAAAAGTAAATTAAATATGAAAGTTTCTCTCCATGTAGTGGAAACGTCCACAAATGGTAGAACTGAAAAAAATAGAAAAGGAATATTTGGGAGGATGCTTCTATTTTAATAAACCAGATTGTTTCTAAATTGGGCATGGGAACTTCTTTCACACATAATGTTTATTTTTATACTGCTCTCCCCCCCTAAATATAAGGTGTTTGTCATGTGAGCTGAGCTTACTCAAGTTTCCTGTGGTAGATGAATTCTTTTCCTCCTGTATCCGAGGGAAGTTTGCAGTACCCCATCACCATATTGGCACCTGGCATTATATATTTTCCTACTCTTGAATCTATATTGCTAGATATAATGTTCTAGCCCAGTTTCTAGGCCTTGAGAGGCCCTCCACAGTTCTCCTCTCCACTGGACAGAACCCTGCCCTGGGAACAAGTCTGGCCTGGCCTGCTGGAAGGAGAAAAGAAACATGGACCCAGGATGACTGGTCCCACACATGGCTGTCCTAGACCAGCCAGCCTCAGCCAGCTCTCTAGCTGACCACAGGAGCTTGGGGGAACCCAGGTGAGACCAGTATTCAGCCCAGGTCAGAGATTCTACCCAGTAGATGCATAGTTTATAAGAAGTAATAAATGATTGTTGTTTTTAGCCAACATCTTTTAAGATGTTTGTTACAATAGTTACACTGCAATGGCTGACTAAATTATTTCCCCAGTCATTTTAGAGAGTCAAGTTGGGCCTAAATCTCACAACAGCTTTTGTGGATCTCTGTTTTCTGTATTATATTGTTTTTGCCAGAGTTGATTCCTAGTTGATTTAAGAGAAAAAGCCGTCCTAAAGTTATTTATTATAAGTGACTAACATTTTAAAAAATAAAACCCTCAACTCAGGCAAGCTCTTTCAGAACAGAAGTTTCTTCAAACATCCAATAGCAAACCCTTCAGAAGTGAAGGGTTTATTTTGGCAAAAAAGACAAAAGCACACATGCCAAAATAAAATAAAACTGAATTCTATCTAGCCCTACTTCTATTATTATACCTATCAACCATATTCATTAAGACTTATGTACTTTCTTCTTAACTTATAAGTCATTAACTATGATTTAATAATAAAAATAAGATTAAGTGAATTGCTATTCATTTTGTGGTTTTAGTTACAGTTGTACACGGAATTTTGTTCTCATTGTTGCTTTTACCAGATCATCTGCTGTTTCATTGTCCTGTGCAAAGAGGAAAATCTAGGCACCTGCCAAAGCAAAAAAAAAAAGAGAGAGAGAGAGAGAGAGAGAAATAGGAAGTGGGTGAGGGGAGCTTTGTTCAGTGCAACTGCTCATTGGCCTACGTGAAAGAATAACGAATAAATAACCTCCCACAAATTGAGGTGCACATGGAGGTATAGACCTTTAAAGCGTATTCAGTTGCCACAGTTACCATTTTGCAAAATGAAGTGATGAAATTATCAAATGAAATTTTGGCTGCATCTTTCATAGGGATTTAATATATTTTTTTTAGGTGATAGCATTTTCCTCCAAATTTGGGTGTGATATTTTTAGTTCTAATTGTGCATTGTTTTAGGGGAAGGTTCATTTTTCTGGTGTAGTTTTACTATGTTAAAAGCCAGACTTTTAAAGTAATCCTTTCTTTTCATTTCTTTTTGTCTCCAAATATATGTGCCCATTCACGTATTATCAATTGATTTATAATTAAATAAAGAAGAGTTTTACTGCTAAATAAAAAAAGCTAAGAATGGTTTTACTAGACATGCAGAGTTTACCTGCTTATGTTAAAATAAACTCTGTCATTTTACTTGCAAAATTTTGGAGATGTGTAAATTTTGTTAATGCACGCATACTAAGCTCCACCCAGCCGTGTATGTGCTTAAGCCAATCAGTGTACGTTCTTAGGTTTACCCGTGTAAGCCATTCTCTTAGCCACAACAGTTGACTCAGATGGGAATGTGACTCCAGGCAGGCCAAGCAGGGATGAGAGCACAGCCTAAGCGGACCAATGAGTGACGGAACAGGCACCCATAAGGACCAAGGGCATGTCATTTGTTTCTTCGCCATTAGGTGAAAATAAAAGAATAAGCAGACCTGCGAGCAGCTCAGACCACAAGAAATGCTAACCTTCTGATGGAAACAACCCTGAAGATGTGCTAAAAAATGGATAGGAGGCAGAACAAAAGTGGAAGCAGACACATTCTTTCTTTTATATCCAGAAGCTAACTATACTTGGGATACTTCCACCCTAACCCCACCACCGTCACCTCTGTCTGAGCCACTGCAACTTCTAACAGGTGGCTTCACCTTCATTCTGTCCCTCCCCATTCTACTCCAAAGAGTAACCAGGGAAGCCCTGCAAGATATGCACGTCCCTGCCATGCCTCCACTCAAGCCTCCAATGGCTGCCATCTCTTTTTGTGAGTCAGAAGTCCAAGCAGCACTTTCGGGAGCAAGAACACCGTAAGTTAACACAGTCATCTTGGATCGTTACCCCACTGTCGCTATGCCCAAGGCTATAGTTTATGGCTTTAAAAAAAAAAAAAAACAACAGTTCTGGCCATTTGTACCTGCTGTGGGGTATACTACTATTCCACATCCCAAGCACTGTTTCTGATATTGAATAAATATTTGTTGCAAGGCATAAATGAGTGGGTGAATGAACAAATGGATATATCAAAAATATGAAATTAACATAAAGCTAAATAAGTATTTTGAGTTGAGCAATAGTATATGTGTTCTTTGGTTAGATTATTTAGGTAGAACTCTGCAAGTAATTCATCCAAACTGTGTTCTGAGCTATTTATAAAGTGAATGATGTTGTTTAACATATTTGTGTATATCAGCAACTTTGTGATTATGGAAAAAGATGGTCGTAAAGGATGAGAATTAGCCTCCACAATATAGATCTTTGCAAAGCAGAATTTTTGTCCAGAGCCAAAACCTACAACTTAATCATTCTATCCTGAACAAAGCCAGCCAATTATCTTTTCACAAATAAGTAAGCTGAGGCCCAAATGGTTCATCTGATCTATTTGTTTAAGAAATAATTATTGCACACCCACAATAGTTCAGGTTCCAGGTAGAGTAGGAACCATTCCAAAATGTGCAAAGCAGACCCTGGACTGCTGGGCTCATAGGATGACAGGAAAACAAATTTTGATGAAAGGACTACAGGTGCTACACCCACAGAGGAAGACAAAGGGTGCCGTGAAAGATGTACAAAAAGCAAGCCAATGAGGTCTGTGTCTACAGTGGGTATTAAATGAGATGATGATAGCAAGTTCCTTCAGTTTTCCTCAAACTTTAGATTACCTCTGAGCCTTCTAGAGGGCTTGTTAAAATGTAGATTGCCAGGCCCAGCCCCAGAGTTTTTGATTCAATAGGTTTGGGCTGGGGCCTGTGAATTTGCATTTCTTATGAGTTCCTAGGTTGATACTAATGCTGCAGGCCCTGGGCCCACACTCTGAGACCCACTGAGCTAAGTAAAGGTAGAGACCTATAACCGAAAAAATGGTTTTCTAGACATGAGACTACCATGTGGGAAGCCCCTGGTGTGAGAGTGTGGAACTGAAATACTGCCTTGTATTATTCAGGGTCTCAGCAAGAAGCAATGATAAGCTTATACAGGAGATGTTTGGAGAGTTTAATAAAGTGACTGGTAACAAAGATTTAGTCAAGAATAAGAGGCAGATATGGGGAAAATAATAGTGAAATATCAAGGACTAGCAGTAACAATGTCTGTACCAGTCCTAAAACAGGGTCCTGAGAAAGGATGTACAAGGGACACAAAATGAGATAATACAGCCACAGGGCAAAGCCACATGATAGGAGTCAGAGCCCTCCATAGGAAACTGCTATTTCCAACCTACACCCTCACAGAGTAGATCTCTCCAGCCTCCTACTTCCTAACCTCAACTCAACGGCAGTCCAAAGCTGGAGGTCAAGGAAGCTCTGCTAACGCAGTCCCTAGAAGTCAGGCTTCCGAGGCCAAGAGCAAGAGAAAACAGCATGCAGAGGGATCTAGAGGGACAAGGAATACACTTATATTTGCCATGCGTTAGAAGAGGTGAGGAGTCAGATATGGTGGAAAACTCTGTAATGGTTTCCTGATGCTGTGTAACAAATTACACAAGCTTAGCTGCTAATAGTTGTGTGGACAAAGAACTGAAGTTCAGCTTCTCTGTACTCTGCTTCCAGGTTCCACCAGGCTGCAATCAAGATGGCCAGATTGTGTTCTCATGTGGATTTAATCTGAGAAAGTTCTGCTTCCAGCGGAAGTCAGTTTGCTGTGATTGTAAGACTGAGGCCCTCCACTCCCAAAGGCTGCCTGCATGTCCCTGCCAGAGGGAACTTTCCATACGCAGTTTACCACAAAGCCAGGAGGAGACCAAGAGTGATTGAGAGGTAAATAGAGCCTTAATAATGTAACATAAACACTGGAGGAACATCCCATCATCTTTACCATGTTGTTTTGGTTAAAAGCAAGGTATAGGTCCCACATTTGGATGGAGACTAAGTAGCAAAATTCAGTTTCCACTTTACAGTTCTTTCTATTTCTCAGGGAGAGAGCCAATAGAAAATGCAAGGAGTGACAAATGACAGAGCTGGTTAGTGGCTAAGCCAGGGCTAGATCTCTGCGAACCACCATGCTCTGCCATGTTCAATGTCCCCATCCATTCATTCCGTGATGCATACAAGATTTACTGTCAAATTTGATAGTACAGCATCTACATGAAGGATAGGGATGTAAGCAAGTAACTATTTTGCTCAACAAATATGTAGACTTGGTCTTACATAGAATCTAAAACAAATTCTGAGTTTAATTTTTCCCCCTTTCCAACAATTATGTATGTAGAAGACTTTTTCAGAAAAAAATTGTTTCTCCTGCACATCCTCTGGAGTGCTCTGGATGCTTCATGTAGGTAGAAGAACTCAGAGTTTACTTACCTTTCACCTTGGAAGCTGGCCTGTCTGGAGCTGCCAGGCTGTAAGGCAGGATCTAAGGCATCTCACAGGCTGTGGAAATAACATAATCAGGGGCAAGCTTTTTGTAGTAAAACAGCAAACCACATATCTTTAAGCCTTGCAGTGTTGTTCTAGTATACTTGGACAACCGTTACATTTTCAGGAATTTTGTAAGCCAAATATTAAACCAACAAAGCAAAGCTTTATTTCTGACTATCTTGTTGTTAAATATTTCCTAACACACCACGGCTTTAAGACATCCAGACATCAACCCTAGCAACTCTACTCTAAGAAACAACCAGAGAAAACTGGGTGTGGTAGTGCACACCTGTAATCCCAGCAGTCAAGAGGCTGAGGCAGGAGGATCACCGTGAGTTTGAATCCAGTTTGGGCTACAACGTGAGTCAAGATCAGACTGAACTGCATAGGGAGACCCTGTCTGAAGAGAGAGAGAACGAAAGAGAGAAACAAAAGAGAAAGAAAGACAGACAGACAGAAAGAAAGAAAGAAAGAAAGAAAGAAAGAAAGAAACCAGAGAAGCAAATATTTACATATAATAAATATCTTTGTTAAAAAGAATGTTGGGAATCACCTCCATACCTAAAATTAAGCACATGAAGTAAAATCCTATGTCCCCACTGAAATCAAATTTTTATTTTTTAAAATATTTTGTTTTAAGCACATTTCCTTTTAAAATTATGACATTTTAAATAAACTATAACAAATTATTCACTCTTTATTTCATAACACTCCTTCTGAAATATACATACTAATCAAATATTTGCTGAAAATTATTTAAAAACACAAACTGAGTTCATATCCCTCCAACAAATATTTATTAGGTGTCCACTATGTCCCAGTGCATTACGGCTATGCTCTCTCCTTCGAGACAGCCTCACAGAACTAATCTCTTAACTGTCCCCAATAATTTATAGTTCTTAAGTCTATGAGCTCTCATCATTTTAAATTGTCATTATTAATTCCTATTAATCATGCAGATTAATAGGTTTCTCCATGGCATTTCCATAAATGCATATATAGTACTTTGCTGGAGTCCACCCTTCCTAATACTCTCTTGTCCTCTCTCTCCTCCCTATAACAGTGTCCTTCTCTTTCCCTATTAGTCCCTCTTCTCCTTATAGGCTGTCGGAGGGGGCTGTTTTTTTTTTATTTGGGTTTTTTTTCCACATATGAGAGACGACACATGATACTTGTCTTTCTGTGTCTAGTTTATTTCATTTAACACAATGACCTCCAGTTTCATCCATTTTCCTGCAAGGGACATGGCTATCTTCCTTTTTATGGCTTAATACTACTCTGTTGTGTATATATACCATATTTTCCTTATCCATTCATTTCTTGATAGGCACCTAAGTTGATACATACCTTGGCAACTGTGAAGGCTGAGTATGAAATATCTTTTTGTCTGCTCATTTCATTTCCTTCACGCATATATGCAAGAGAGGTATAATTGTATCATATGGTAGCTCTATTTTTAGTTTTTTGAGGAGCCTCTATACCGTTTTCCATAGTAGCTATAGTAATTTACATTCCCACCAATTGTGTACAAGGGTTCCTTTTTCTTCACATCCTCACCAGCATTTGTTTTGTTTTGTATATAGCAGCCATTTTCACTGGGATGAGTTAGAATCTCCATGTAGTTTTGATTTACATTTTCCTGAGGGCCAAAGATGTTCAGTATTTTTAATTTTTTGTGTATTTATTGGTCATTCAAATTTATTCTTTTGAGAAGTGTCTCCCAGAACTTACATCCGTGTATTGATTGGATTACTTGTTCTTTGTTGTTATTTTGAATTATTTACATATTCTAGAATTTGCCCTCTGTTGGATGAATAGCTGGCAAAGACTTCCCCCCGTTTTGTAGGTTGTCTTCTTGCTTTCTTAATTGTTTTCTTTGTGGTGCGAAAGCTTTTTAATTTGATATAATCTCATTTAGCAATTCTTGCGTTTATTTCCTGAGCTTTTTCAGTCCTACTCAGGAAATCTTTGCTTGTGCCAATATCTTGTGTTTCCCCTATATAAAAATTGTTTTTAAATTTATTTGGTAACATGAAAAATTATTCGGGATATAAGGAGATATATCAGAACATAAAACTCCACATATATTATACAAGGAATTTTGTGAGTAAACAATGTTTAGAGGGAGAAAAATATTTTTAAAAAACTGAATAGTATCGGTGATATCTTTGAATGGTGAGATAATGGGTATTATTTTTTTCTTTATATCTGTGTATTTTCCAAATGTAGTAAACATACACTGTATTTGTCATGCAATGGAGAGAGAGAGAGAGAGAAATAAGTCAGAACCTGAAAATCTGTCCTGCTCATCATTACATGTACTATGCCAGATTGACACTTAGCAATCAGGGATGTCTATCCCTGCCTCTCAGGCAAAACAGGATAGTGACTCCGGAATGTGTTGACCTTGTGCACTAGTTTTTAGAACAGTGGATAGAATTGCGCTTCTGACCGCAAACACATGAAAGCAGTGAACTACACCGAATTTAGTCTCCACTTATCCGGTTCTAGGACTCCTTCATAGGGAGCCTCGTATTTCCGTTCCATATGGAATGACATTCTGGACCTCACCTCCCCTCACTCCTGTCCACAGCAGGCGTGAGTTATCTGGTTGGAGCATTAGGAAGAAGCTCTCCTGGAGCCAGCCTAACCAGAAGACATGTATATTCGGGTCTGTTCTTAGATCCTTGCAGCTGACCAGCTGTGCCAGTGACTGTAGCTAAGTGCTGACTTCACTGGTGAAAAGGTAAACCCACATGGCCACAGATCTAACCTACATTCTCCTATCAACTTTATTTGTAATCAAGGCAATCTAATATCCCACTCTCTAGCGTCTGCTAATCATCCCAAATTTGTAAGGACAACACACAGATGTTTGCTGTTAGCCTCCTTTAAACCCTAACAATACTATGCTTTCATCCGTGTTTGGGTGGAATGGAAACTGCTGAAGATAAGAGTCTTCTCTCATCCTCCCATCCTCCCACCATAACACTTGGTGCAGACATTTACAGGTACGCACACACGGGGCTCCATTTAAGATTGGGTGTGGAGGGCAGAGAAAATTGGTCAAAGAAAAAGACACACGTGGAATCTCTACCTGTTTCCTACTAAATTCAGAGAGAAAGGGACCCTTCTCAGATAGATTTGGCTCATCCTCCCCATTCTTGGCTTAATGGATGGCATAGCATTTGTGGCTTAAATAATTGATAGTGATCAATGGGAACTCACACAAGGTGAAATGGGGTCTCATCTGAGAACAAATCCTCAGTAATGACAGACTGGGGAGAGGTAAGGCCATCAGCTCTTAATTACATTCTGTCCTCCTGGCTGTCTTCTGCTTTCTCTTTCTGCCCCTCCTTTAACACACATTTTAAATAAAGTAAAAATTTTTAATTGAGGGAGACCCCTTAGTACTCAGTGTAACTTGCAGTTGCCTTGGCGAGAGCCCCTGACTGACTCACTCCTGAAAGTCATAGCACCATTTCCGTCTTCCCATCAATTGGCACCAATTAGACACCTTCTAGGTAGAGAAATAATTTGCTTAACTGCATAAGAAAATGACCACTTCAAGCCCTTTAAGAATTTTGGTTCTCAATTACCCAGCCTTACTTCTTCTGTGAAGTGATAATTAGAGTCTAGATGGTAACTGGATTACCAAGGACATCTCTCCCGACAGTCGTTTAACACCTAATCAAGTGTTAAGGTTGTAAATTATGCATTTCTCAACAGCATTCAGACCCATTTGAAAACAATTTGAAACAGTTCAAGAGTTCCTGATGGTCTTCAGTTTTACAGGGCCGTGAAGGGTCCTGCTTAAAGGAATTACCCGCTTAGAAGAATTACCCGGTTAAAGGAATCACCCACTCAAAGTGTAAGGCTCTCTTAGCTCTTTAATTGGCTACAGATCATTATTTTTTAAACTAACAATTGGAACCCTCCCACCACCTGACAGAGACTGGAGTGTTTCCCACAGTGTCACTGCGCCTCCCCAGGGAGCTCAGATAAAAAGATTCTTGAGAGAATCTAGAAGGGGGAGAATTGGAAAAGCCTTACAACTTTCTTTTTCTGATGACCTGTTCAAAACTAGATCTGAATATTAAAAGTTCAGTACTAAGAACTACAGGCTGTGTTTCTCGTTTCTAGTTCAGAAGGGGAAAGTGCTGGGGTCAGGGGAGGTACACCAAGAGGGCTCAAGCCTGCCCACCTGGAAAGATTTGTGAGACAGGTGGGGGAAGGTGGAGAGAAGGGTTAGGCGGGGCAGGGATGTTCTGATGACACAGTCCCTCCGAGAACTGTTACATCTCCACTCTCACAACCATCAGACCCTTGTCTGCAGCACCAGCGACCTGAGCAAAAGTCTCATAGTTTGCAAGAAAATTTCCCCCATCAGTTGGCCTCTTGGTCCTGCCTTCCCTTCCACTCCTGCGCAGGAACGCAGATGTCATTAAAGGCCCTGGAGATCGTATGCATTCATGATAGCGCACCTCTCCTTCCCTTTAATACCAGTGGCTACACTTCCTTCCAAGCCTGAGAATGTTTAGGTGCTTGATACTCCTTTTGGAGGGAAAAACGGCATAATTGGAAGCATGGACTGTACCATGTAATTGTACCAAGATAAGGATCCATCTTCAACTCAACTCAATTAGTATATTTGTAAGTATTGCTTAATTTGATCTGAAGAGCACCCCGCCCCCGTGTCTTCTTGGAGAACAGGCAAAGTCTGATATATATGATTTCTCCCCTCTTTCTTACTACAAGCATCTCAGTAACGTCCCACATATTAAAAACAACCAGAAATGCAAAGGGAGGAACAACTCTTTTTCCTCCTGTCTGCTTGATTTCAACCACTAGAACAACCCAAGCTGTTGGTAGGGTAAATAGTATACTGAGTCCCACTGAAAGAAATATTCTCTGTTTCAGTAACCACCTAAGATGACACAAAAAAGAGGAAAATGCAGCATTAGTGTTAGATATATGAAATATCATTTTACTAGGGGCCAGTGTAAATATTGCCTTCTTTTCTCAATCAAAATACCCATGGCTGCCCATGACTTGCTGGGTGAATCCAAACACCATGCAATGGCATTCACAATGAACTCCTGCTTGCCTGGCCACCTTACATTCTGTATTGTCCCCTCAAATACACATAGCGTGCCCGTTTTCAATCACATTCTGCGACAGGTGTGCACACTCTTGTCCCATCTGTGATTTCACTGTTCCCCCTCCCTCTGCTTTCCCTCCACTGCTCCTCAGAAAGTCCTATCCATCCCTCAAGACCTAAGTCAATCTCACCTCCTCTATAGACCTTCCCTTTGCAGCCAGTACTAAAATGAATTGGCTGGCACCTGACGTCACCTCTTATTTTTCAGGGTTAGGTGGGGTCTACTTTTATCATCATTTTTAATGTGTGTTTCTCTTGGGAGATTGTAAGTTTCTATATACTAGTATACCTAGCACCTTGCTTGGAATAAATATATATTTTCTAGAAAGAAAGCAGGCTTTATGCCTTTTATTTTAAATGAGGTTTTGAAACATGTTTTTTTAAAAAACAAAAATGTATAGGTGCATTTTTTAATTTCCTCAGACCCAATTTTTAACATTGAATCTCCTGGAAAGCCACTTGTGCTAAAATTCAAAGGAATTCAAATCTTGGCATTATAATCAGCTTTCTTCTTCCTTTCATCTTTCATAGGGAGTTAGTTGTGTGTGTTTAGATATGTTTTACTTACAGTCATGTTTGACAGGGGGTCTTTTGCTCTCTGTAATCTCCTGGGTGTGTTGTGTAAACAAAAGCTTCTCCCTCTCGTTGGAATATTGACAGAAATGAATCATTTGTGAAACAGGTTCAGGTGCTAATCTCCTGCATTTTGAAAGGATTTCTTTTATATGAACGCTAAAAAGTCAATGATAAATCATGATCATTACAGTAAGGTAGTTAACATAAAATTGTTGTCTCAAATAAAAGCAAGGTACCAGCAGATTTACAAGTTAGCTACACAGAGCTGGGTCAAGTATATCACGCAGAGGGACATTTCTATGGTGAGCCCTCTCTCTTATAGGTCCTCATGTCAGGGAGAATGGTTAGGGCAGATGCTCACTATCAAATCATTGAGGACCCACTGGGAAGATCTAAATGAGGTGTGGACACCTTCCCGCTAATTTGTTCCCAGCTCCACACACACATTTTGTCACCCATCATGAATGGCCAGTGACCCAGCTTACAGATATCCCTGTGCACAGGCACTCAAACAGGTAACCTCAGCCTCGCCAGCTTTCTCCCAGGTCTCAATTCCCCAGGTTCAAAGATTCGGAGTCGTCTCCAAAGTCTCTTCCTTTCTCCCTATTTCCTAAAAGTTGTGTCATGTAACAATATAAAAATACCAGGAAACATCATTAGGAAAGTAAGGAAGACTCCATGAATTCTGGGAGATAGAAAATGAAGTAGAAATGGCCTCAGAGCGTCTTGTGGAAGGTGAGACAGAGAAAAGCCAGCATGGGGCCAGAGCAAAATGTCTATCTAGGTTTTGCTGATTTTTACAGAGTATTTTCTCAAAATGTGGCCAGCTCAGTACCCTAGGTTCCTGTGCTCTTCTGAAGATTCACTCTTCACCCTAAGTTACACCCCCCAGCCCTTTTTATTTATAGAGAGGTTCTCCCTAAGTTACTAAATTGCTCAACCTGGACTCAGCTTGGAATCCTCCTGCCTCGGCCTACCAGCATTCTAGGATAACAAGTGTGAACCATCATTCCTGGCTTGATGCAGTCCTTTGATCCCCTAAAAGGGCAATCCTAGTGACCTGGTGGGTCAGGGGCCTGTGACAGGGGAGGAAGGTGCCTTTTCAAAGGGCAAAAAAGAGAATGGGCCACTTCACATTGGGTGCCCTGTGGATGGTGAGCCATATTTAAGAAGGCAGGTAGATACAACCAAAGAAGATTAAATCTCATAGTGACAAAGTTTTTGACTTAGGCTCCATTATCTTCAGAGCCATGTGGTGAGTCAAAGCTAAGTGTCAGGTTAGTGCCACCAGAACCTTAACGTTTCTTAAAAGTTCCAAGTTTCTTTTCTGAGCAAAGAGCAGATCCCAGACTCAGAGCCTTAGCCAGGCTACCTATGAAATAAAATTTCACTACCACTGTTCTGTGATATATTTAACTTTCCAGTTATTTCTTATTTGTGGCAAGTGACATTTTTAATTCATTATAGCCCCGTGGCTTTCTTTTTTAGAATAAATTATTTAAAGTAAAATAAAGGGCATAATTGTGCAGGCTTATACAAATATGGCAAAAATCAGACAGAGTGTCTAACTTTAGGAAACATCATTGTAATATAATGACCAGAATATGGGATGATAAGACTAGAGGTCCTGGAATAGACATTCTGTCTCTGCTCCTGTGATAGTCCTGTGTTCCTGAGTGGGTGAAATAACCTCTCTGACCTCAGTTTTCTCATCTATGAAATGAAAATAAAGATAATACTGCCACATCAGACTGCGATAGGCCCAGAATAGCCAAATAAAAAAGATAAGGTTCAGTAAGTCAGTGAATTGGTGCTCACTACGTAAGAGGGCCTGGACAGTGTGGGCCAAGTAATTCACTTGTCTGACGTAGTGTGTGTGCTCTACACCACATGTGGTACTTGAGCATCCCCTTTGACAATAAAAGTAAGTAAGTTTTGACTATAAAGTAAGCCAGTGCAGAGGACAGAGGTATCCAGGTCCAGGTGTGGCTATGAGTGTGGTCAGATGAGAACAAGGTGGATCCTGGAGGAAGGAGAAGCTGTAGAAATGAGAGCCAGCAGGGCTACTCCAGACACCACAACCAGGACAGAGTTTTAGCTTTTCTAGATTTCCTCCTCCACTGTGCCCTTTTCTTTACTGCCTGACCTCTCCTTCTTTTTCCTCCCCTCTCTTCTTCCTTTCCTTTGATCCTTTCTTTGTTCTTCGCACAAATTCATTGTCCACTTACATCGTGTTAGGAGCTCTATCAGGCTTTGGGGGATAGAACTCATGCATCAAAATAGGTTTCTGGTCTTTTTTTCACATGAAATCTATTTTCATGTGAAGCCAGCCAGAGGGATTTTTTTTGGATTGATTTTTATTTAGAGGGAAGTTTGACAAGGCCAGTTCTGTTGCATCTAACTCCATGTGTTTAATGAAGCTAAACATCTTTAAAATTGGGGGTATCTGAATGAAGGGTTGCCTTAAGAGAGAAATTCCAGAGATTTTCCACAAAAATTTGGATGTCCAGTTTCTTTCCAAAATTGGAAGATCTGGGATCATGGGCCAGCATCAGTTGGATGTGAGTACAGGCCCCACGCCATGTTACTCCCGGTACTGAGAACAAGCATATGCTGGCATGTGTTGTTTTGATCTCATTTTACTTGAACTATTCTTGTCTTACACTTATGCCCCCTTAGTAACTTACTGTCAGGTCACCAGAGGTCCTTGAGTGAGCCCTCTGCAGGCCACACGCTCTTGCCACACAGGCAGAGCAAGCACCCTTGCGGGCAGTGCTCATCTCTTTGTTTTAAAACATGAGCCTGTGACATGTTGGTGGCATTGATACTTCATGGTCCAAAAAAGATAGGGAAGGAAAATTCTCCTTTAACTAACCCTGATTCTCTAAATATGAATTGTGCCTTTTTTTTTTTTTTTGCTATAGCCATTAGCATTTGCTACCACTGTTATTACCTACCCTGCTTACCTCTCAGGTGCGTTACACCCCTCCCCCCAACACACACAGAGCATTTGCCCACAAGGTAAACCTGCTGCCCTCCCAAGAGATAATAACACTTATCAGGGTGTTTGGTAGAGTTCCTGGACCTTTGGGGATTGAAGCATGCTTTGCACACCTAAAGCCCTCCATTATCACCACTACTGTTGTCATTATTATTATTATTCAGGATTAGGCAGCCCTCTCAGAAGTCTTGCCAACCACAGGCAGGTGCCACCTCAGAGCCTCACCTGGCCCAGCAAGGGTGACTCATGCCGGACGCACCTGGCTATAGGACTCTGGTTTACCCTGCTATATCTGGGATTTTGCCAGAGCAGAAACCTCTCTTGAAACGTTCACTATTCTCTTCTGCAAGGGGCAGAGGCTGGGGTTCGGGGTGGGGGTGTAGGCTTTTCCCGGGGGACCCACTCTCTAGCACATGTAACTACTTTTGGAATGTTTCTTCTTCTACACCACAGAAGTGAATGTTTAAGGTCTTGCCCTATGTTTTAGCAGTAGTAAGAACAAAAGGAAGAGTTTCAAAAGTACTGAGATTTATTCTGGCACAAACTTATGTAACTTTTCCCTCTCCAATGAAAAAAAGAAAATTCTAAGCACACTTCACAAATATCATTGCTATAACAGTGTGTTGTTTGGGGGAACATAAGGTTAAAGGAACATGCCAGTAGTCTTGACCAAAAGATGTTTGGAGAATTAGCATTCTAAACCCGTGCGGTCACCTCAGACAGGGGAGGAGCCAGGAGTCCCTGGTAATTCTTCATAGCTTGACAGACAGGACCCAGCCCTCGGTGGAAGTCCAAATCAGCTCCCTTCTCAGCCACAACAAGTCCACACACTCTGAGAAACCTTAAAGATAGTAGAATCTTGAAGCCCATCTGGCAAACAAGCTGTAGACCCACAAGAGACATGTTGAAACTATATTGGAGAATTTTTCTACTCTTTAAATATAGCACAGCATTAGGAAGCCTGTGAGTGGCTGAGGAAATGGGGCACTCCAACATCCCAGGATGTCACTTCAGATTCCTTTCTAATCACAGCATTATCACACTTACAACACATGTAGAAGTCCTGGACTAAAACTCTCTAAGTAGCTTTGGGAATATGTAGTTCAAATCTGAGGCAGCATTTTTGTGACTTAAGTGGTCATATATCTCAACCCAAGTGTACAAGACATTGCTTGAAAATTGTATGTGACTTAGCAGAAAAGATAAAGCAGGGAAAAAGCAGAATTCACTTCAGAATTAAATAACATTACATGTATGAAGAATGTATCACAATACCTAGCATCTTCAAGGTGTTCAGTGCAAGAGATCTGTTGTTTTGAGAAGAATTGGAGGTGGCATCATGGCTACATGAGATTGTAAGTCAGGTGGCTTTGGAGTTGTTATAGGTATAGTATTTGGAATTTGTCAGTGTCTCCCAAATCAAAAGCAGGTGTGGGATGCCATGCACTGATGTCAAAAAAAGATCTGACACTAATTCTCAACCTACACTGGATTTATTTAGGGGTAAGTCCTATTCCTAAAGTTCCTTCATTTTCAAACCAACTACATTAATTTCTACATATAGAAAATATGTGGTAACCGAATTGATTAACAATGCAATCTGCAGTCAAAGTGCTTTCCAAGGATATTTTTTTTTGATTCAGAGAAAACAGGAGGGCCCAGAGAATCAGCAGCCCAGAGAGCCTGAGACTCTTTTGAGTGCCTAGACCATTTGGTTGATTTTACTGTACATGAGAAGCTCTCATTTGTGCAAATTTGTGCAGGCCAGGGATTTCAAGTGATATCTGAAATAACTAATAAGGCTGCTACCTTCAAAATCCTCCCTATTTCTATGCTTTAGCATCACACTCTCAATGACTGGTGCAACCAAAAAGAACGCACAATAAACATTTCCCAAAAGTTGATGGAAGCACTGGATGGCGTTTCTACTACTTATTGAATTAAATGAATAAAAACATAATTCTGAAAAGATTGGCTATCCACAGTCCAGTCCCCAATCTATGCAATGCGTGACCGTGAGCATTTTGATGATGGCTTAACTTCTCCAAAGTGAACATACTCAAGCAACATTGATTCTCCTTTGTATTGCTGACCGTCATTCCAGAGCAAGGAAACATTTCAGTTCATGACCCTCAAAAACAAAAATTCTTTATGGTGCCAGTGAGGATGAGAAAATGAGACAGGGGTTAGTGAGATTCTGGAAGATGAGCTGTTTAATGGCATATCCTGGTGATAAGTTGTCGTTAACAATACCAAGTGAAGCTATTTCTCTGGCACACAAAGGGTGTTCTGACACTGGTGATAATTGCAGGATAGTTAAAGCCAGACCCTCAACCTCAGGTAAGAGGTAAAATTATACAGCCCAGCACCTATTAATCAGGATTAACCTCCAAGAGTACCAACTCGAATCTTCTTCACAAATAAGCATCTTCATGTATACTTTTAAAGAAAACAAAACACTCATTTTCTCAGATGGCATTGTTGACTGGCATAACAGCTCCGGAAAAAATGTTTCAGCTCAGCCATAAAAATAAGCCAATGTCCAAAAAGAAGTCAGCATGGGTTGAATGACACTCCAAAGCCTGCTCCACCAGCCTGCTCCCGTATCCTGCATTTCCTTTCCATGACTTTTCACATTTTTAGGAAATATCTGCTTGTGGCCAGATTAGAAACTCTCTTTCTAGGCAAAGAAACAATTGAGATTATTTGACATATATTTAGATTAAGTAGACATTTTAATTTTAATTACTTGCTTATTTCCAGAAAAGAAAAAAATATATATTTGAGACTGTATAACCAGGAATAAATTTTGGTTTGTATACTTCAAAATGTACTTTTGTCCAAACCGACCTCTTCCTTTTCCTACTTGCACAGGGGTCAAGGACTGGCTGAGACCAGGGAGTGGTGGGGAACCTCCCTTTAGGCAAAGTTTAAGAAAGTATAGCAATATGGAAGCCCCAGATACCCAACAAATCTAAAGGAACACAAAATATAAGGGATGCATCTCTGCCACCAGCAAATACCTGGAATACTTTCTCTGGTTTATCACCCGTCAACATATGCTAGGTGGGGAAGGGTCCAGGTGGCAGAATATTTATAGAGCTTTCAAAGTCTTGAGGATCTCTGGGATTTTAATTTATATAAAGAAACTGATTAGGACTTGCAAAAATGTACAAAAAAGCATAGCAAATCAATTGATTTGATATAAATATGGGAATTGGGTACATAGGTCACTGCTTTTCAAGGAAAAAACTCCTAAATGATCCTAAAGATAAAAATCTTACTAATAGAATTTAGCTAAATCTTACTAGTAGAATACCAGCTATAGTATACCATGTAAAACGTGCTCCCTAATCACAGCAAAATGTGTGTAAGTAAAAAAATACACAAGAATCTCCCTGATCAAAGTTAATCTACCAGGAAAACACATTTTTATGGACACATGACTTTTATCTTAATCTTTCATCCAAAGTAAAAATGGATTTTTACTGAGCTTCATGTTGCAAAATTATAACTTCATTTTGATCAGACTTTATACTATACATAAATTAGCAAGCGTACACAGCATCTTGCTATTAAGAAACAAGTTGTTTTAATGAAAACATAACCTGAAAATCAAGCAGTATATTTAAGAGGGAAAAGACATTGGTTGAAACAGCACTGTCTTATTGACATTAAAAACAGTTGACATAACTCTGCAAGGATGCTGAAATTTAACTTTTGTATGTTTTTATTATACCCAGAGTATCAAAGATAACAGAATTTATTCATAGAATGGCAGTCATTGAATTCAGTTTTCTGGTACAATTTTCTTCCCATATAAACTCATAAAAAATGTGATGGGTGAACCATTAGGAATGCTTAAAGCAGTGCCTGATGTATGCCCACACAGAAAGAACAGATAGATTGCAAAATGTTTATGCCTTTTACATTTTTTACAGTATTAATAAGGAAACACTGTGATTACCAATCAGAAAAGACTCCAGAGTGCTGCTTGTAAAGTGCACCATTATAAAGATTTATATCTGTATCTGGGGAGTAATATGGAGCACTGATATTTTAAGGAGCTCAGTTCAAAATCTCTTTATTCAAGGAAAGCCTGGGAGAGTGAAATATCTCTTTTCCTGTGGCAGAAGTATGTGTATTGTGGTTATTTTGTGATCTATGTGGTAGAAAAAAATAGGTGCAGCCCCCAAACATTCACTAAATATTTGAAAATGCATTGTGTGGTTTCCATGAAAATTTTCAGCGAAACTGTCTATTACAATTGGAATTGACATAGGAGTGGGTGTATCTGTTCAGTGCCAGGTCCTGTGTTGGTTATCTCCTGACCCAGGCCCCCTTCCATGCCAAATGTACTGTGTGTCAGCCCCTCTGGGAACTCCCAACCACATCAGTGTACATCTGTCTTTCACTCTTAAAGAACGTTTTCAGCCAGGAGACATCTACTAAATCCTTAGGAGGAAAGAACTTATGTTATTCCAAGGTGATTCTATCTCCTAATGGTTGGTATTTTGAGAATAAATGACTAGAAAGGACATATTTTCTAGTTTATAGCTGTAGCTTATATTCGTTTTCCAGGTTTCCCAAGCAGTACCCATGTAGTATTATAATCAGTTCCACTACTGATCGATCCAATACGAAAGTTTAACAAGGCTGTGTTAACCTACCTTCAACCAGAACCTGTGTAAAATAATCTATGCCAACTATGACACATTCTGCTGCAAGTATAAATAATTAAAGTTTAGTCTCATTTGTCTCAAAATTTGGAAGTTGGGAGGCCAAGGCTGGTACAGCAAAACAAGGAAGGATTCAGGGTTCTTCCATTCAATTATAACATCATTCTTAGCATATAACTTCATTTTATGCTGATGGTAAGAGGATTTGCCATACCACCAACCACAGGGGCAATCTGGCAGGAAGACAAGGGGCAAGGGAAGAACAAAGAGCAAGAGGCGGAGGAGGCATTACCTTTTACACAGGATAGGAAGCTGCAGGGACCATTCACAGCTGCAAGGCAGTCTGGGAAATCAGGCTTTGCTTGTGTTTTTGAGCAGGTATACTAATGCAGAAAATAAAATCAGGATTCTGCTAAAAACAAGAACAGAATAGACATCAGATAAGGCACTAGTAGTGTCACCCATGAAATTCATGCTGTAAACTTTCTTAAGGAGGGTTTTTCCAATGCCTCCAGTTATGCTGGCTATTACAGTGGCCACTAGCAAGATCTACTATCTCAGTTAATTAAAATTAGTTACATTAAAAACCCGGTTCCTCAGTCTCACTAGCTACATGTGCTAGTGGCTGCCATATTAGAGGCTGCTGGTCCAAGCCATCTTTCCAGGAAAAACATGCCTGTGTCTTCTAAGTCCCCATGTTTCAGTTCAAGGCCATTTTCTTTGCCTTTGTCTTCAATGAGAAAGAAATAGCAAGTTGTCATTCCTCACATAAAAGTACTTTGAGATTACTGTGTCACTACTATCATTACTACATCCATCCTTTGTCTTAATTTAGGTTCTTCTAAAAGCAGAAGGTAAGGAAAGACTTGAGTGTAAAACGTTTATGTGGAAGAAATGCTAAACAAACAAGGAATCAAGGGATGGAGAGAGAATCCGACAAGAAAAAAGAAAAGTCTATAAAGGTGAGTTATTGAGGTCATTGCAGCAAGCAGTTAGGGATCACTTCACTGGGATCTGTGAGAAACACACAACATGCTTTCCCAAATCATCTGTTCAGAGTGCAGAGGGCTGAGGCGTTTGCGTACTATTTCCCAAACCCTGTTGAGCGTGGGTCTTGCAGAGTAAACCCCCTTCCTCTTCCTCTGCTGAATGTTCTGGCTGAATGAGTTCCCACAGCTCTGAAGAAATCTCTCAGACCCAAAGTGGACGGATGCCTCCATGGAGAGGAAGAAGACCTTATCAGGATGCATAGTATTATTCACTGAAGCCAAGGCTGCTATCAGGGATGTGTCTAGGACATGGCAGAGGGCAAGCCAAGATCTCCCCGTCCCCTTTCATGTTGGTGACTAATTTCTGGAATTATTTCTCTTTGTAAAGGATTGTGATCCTACTTAATCATAATTGAGAAGATCATGAGTTTACCAACAGATAGCGGATCTTGTTAACTATTATTGCTCTTTGAAATCTTCTTTGTTCCACCACAAATAGATTTAAGAGCTTAAGTCACTAAACAGATTTTTTTTAAAAAAGAGAAGTCACTGAATTAGTGTCTCTTAGAAAATACATATTATACTTGTATGTTTGAGGAATTAGGTAGTTTTTGTTACAGGAACAACAAATGTCTTTCTCCTACCCAAACATTTGCCCCAGTGCTGCTTCAGGGCAATCAGCTGGTACTGGATTGTGACTTGAAGAACTACAAGCATGGATCATCTTCAAAATTGTATTTCACCCACTGTCTGCCTGAGACCAGAAATTCACCATTAGAGATCTACACTGTAGTGTATGGTAGTGCATCCCCAGAGTGTTCTGCTAAAACCAACTATTTCTAGAACAGGTGTACACTAACCAGTGTTTGTCACCACTGAGGCGAACTGGTTTGACTTATGGCTTTATAATATAACTACTGGAAAGAGCATACAAGGGCTAAGTTTATGGTAAGGAACCTACTCATGTAATATGGCAAAGGGCAACAGCTGGTGCAGACTTTTATATAAAAGAGAACATCTGCCTCTACGCACCTACCTTCTTTACCTCCACCCAAATACAGGATCACCAATAAAGGACACCAAAGACAATGTTTCATTATTTTGCTTTGAGCCAAGAATGGCTTTGGGTAAAATTGGTTTATTCATTCATTAAATATGTATTGAGCAGCTGCTAAGTGCTAGCTCTGTGCTAACTCCACATACACAGTCATCACCAAAACAAACATGGTTCACGCCTCAGGGAGCCTACACTTCTAGAGGAGAAGGCATTAAAAATCAAGGAAAGAAATGAGTACATATTCTGATAAATGCGACAAGAGAGAAGAACAAAGTCCTTCCTGTATGACCTGTTCTCTATGGTAATGTAACTTAAATAGAGGCCTGAAAGCAGGATGAAGGGAAGGAATACCACTCTAGGGAAAGATGGGTTTACTGGTACATCATAGGGATCTAGGAGGAGACCAGGTGCATTGTGGGAAAGATGAGCTCATTGGTACATCATAGGGAGCTAGGAGGAGACCAGGTGCATTGTGGGAATGATGAGCTTGGGAAGGAAGACAGTGGCAAGGAACTACAGGGCCTCATGGGACAGCCATCTCCATTATCTCATGGTTTGAGAGCAAGATGCCACATTTCCAGTCCTGCATTTGAACTTGCGTATGTGTCTTCTTAACAGTAATAAGCAATAACTAAAATTATGTGAGTCACATCCTGTGTGACTCATAAAGGGCTTTCCCACTAGCATTTATTATTAATAATATTATTCAAAATCAAGCTAATATCATTTAAGAGCAATACTAGCAGCTTTGGGTGAATTATCTCAGTTAATTCTCAACACAACATTTTATAGCAACAGCCATCACTCCCTACTTTACAGATGAGAAAAACAAAGCTGAAAAAAGTTTAAGGGTCAACCCCAAGCTTGCACAGCTTAAAACCTAGACATCCTTGATTCTCACTCACATCCGTGGCTGGCAAGGTACATCCCGTGGGCCAAACACTGCCCAGCACCTGTTTTTGTAAATAAGGTTCTTCTGAAACACAGCCATGCCATTCCTTTACGAGCTGTCTATGGCTTCTTTTCCCATTGCTATGGCAGAATCGAGTGCTTGCAGCAGAAACTTGATGGTCCACAAAGCCTAAAATACTTAATATCCATACATTTACAGAATGAGGTTACTGACCTCTGCTCTAGACGAGATGTGGGATTTGATTAGAGATTCTTGGGATCCTCTAAGGATAAGCCCCTTCACATCACCAGCATCTATGTTTGCCTGTGTATTTTTTCCTGAAGAAAAGGTCTGGGATTTTTATCAGATTCTCAAAAGGACTTATGACCTTAAAAAAGTTAGGAACTTAATTGAAGCCAAAGATGTTGTAGAACAGTGACCTTCAAAGTGTGTGTGGTCCCCAGTGAGTAGTAGGGGCACACCTAGTAACATGTTAAGGATGCAAATTTTTACTAAATTAGAAGTGCTGGGGTTGGGGTCCAGCCTAGGTGTGAACAGGGTTGCTAGGGGCTCTAAAGCTCTCTCCAGTTTGAGAACTTCTCTAGACTAACCTTACAAAGTCAACACTCTCAAAGCTAAAATCAAGATACTGAATGCCAACACATCCAAACTCTTCCGTTTAACATTATTTTACTTTACAAGGACAGAGAGGGAAACTGGTTTATTTAAACAAATACTGGAAGTTGTCATCTTTCTATCCACTGCCTACAACTGTCAACTGCAGCTTTTAAAACTGAACATCTAAGTTCATCTGAGGTTTAAAATTAAAGGGCAATTCACATTTGGCTTTCTTGCCTTTCAACATTGGGCCCTCGTTTAAACTGTTCAGATGGATTGTGAATGGCCAACTAGGGTAAAGCCCTCTGCAGACGCCACACTGTGAAAAACATACTAGAGACCACCATCTGGCCCGTTCTTTTTTAGTGACACAAGTGGCAAAATGGTCAAACATAAAAATTCACTGCCTCAGAACTAGAATTTTCCTCCAACAAACTAGTTATCGCCTGTCTGCCTTTCCCTGCCTGTCTCCAAACACTGTTCTGGTCCAGACCTGATGGCTCCTCATCCCAGACCTTCAAAGCCTTCCTCATGGTCTTCTCTCAAACATCTGTTCATTTCAGACACAGCCATTTCATTCTGGCTCTGGAATAATTATTGTTACTTAACAGGTAACAGGGAGATCATGTTGGTTTTAAGATTGATTTTTTTTTTTCAACAAAAACATGATTACTTGGAAGGTTCTCCACATTTCCATTGTTTTATTTCAGTTCCTAGGACTGACTGGGAAGAGTGACTTTCTCTGTGCATTTAGGCCACGGGGGAGAAGTCTTGCCCTTGGGTTGGACAAGCTCATCCGGAGAGATGTGTACCTCCAGATGAATGCAACGTAACCAGCTGCCCAGTTCAACCATAACTTCACAGCATCATCTTCTAGCTCCAAGCCCCATGCAGGGTTTTTCATTGTCTACACCACTCCTGCAGTGATTCCAGAAGTTTCACATAAACCTATCCTACACCTGCATAATTTAATAATTATTATATCAATATTTAATTACGTTCCACCTGCATAATTTAAATCAATTTTTTTGCTTGTTTTCTCCATTTGGAACTCAGGATGTATGAAGCAGGTGTGCTGGTGCTGAATATGGCATTTTCTGGAAGATTCCCTCTATAGTATTAACAAGACCGCACTGCCTGAAAGCAGAAAGGAAGCTCTGTATTTAGATAATGAGTTCAGGTAACACTGGTCTGGGATGGACCCTTTCAGTAGTTAAGCATGATTTGGTCTGTACTTGCCCACAATCAGTTAAAGAACATAGACTGTCTAACGACTTTAATTTTTCAATAGCTTCCTATGTATTGTGTTTATTCCTTCAGCACAGTTCTCCTCAGAAATACACTAAAATCAGTATTTGGGGAGAAACTCCACTATAACCAGTTCCCTCTTATTGAAGGAAAAATGATGACAGCAACAGTGCCAGGCACCTCTGCAGTTACTTTACATAGATTAACTCTTGTGATCCTCAGAATAATCCTGTAAGAATTCAAGGATCCTCTCCATGTTACTGAGGAAAAATTTGAGAGATGTTAGGTAACTTGCCCAAGTTACAGAGATAGTAGATAGGGAAGCTGGGTTTTAAATCTGAGCAGTCTGGGTGTAGATTTCATGTTCTTGAACAATAAGCTCTGCTGCTTCCAAAAAAAGATTCCTGTAGCCTCTTTTTAAAATCTTGTCTCTGGCTGTAATCATTATCTTCCTTCTGAACATGAGAATGAGCTCCCCACTGGAGTACCATGAACCACCTGCAGCATGGACTGAGATGATTGTTAAACCTGTCATTTCTTGGTCTACTCTCCAAACCTACTCAGTCATAATCTCCATGGAAAGGTCCAAGGATTCAAGATTAGCAAGCTATGTTAACCAACCTGCTAGCACTACTGGGAAAGAACACCCAAGAAAAGCAACTTAAAGGGGGAAAGGCTTATTTTTGAATCATAGTTTCAGAGGTGTCAGTCCATGGTCAGCTGACTCTAAGGAAGAAACATCATGGTCAAAGGTCATGGAGGAAAAAGTACTCACCTCATGACAGCCAGGAAGCAGAAAGAGTGAGAAACCAGAGGGGATGGGGCAAGAATCAGATACACTGTGCTTCCCAAGATCACATCCTGATGATGCCCTCCCTTCAATTAGCTTCCATGTCCTGTTTCCATTGCACCCCAATAATGCCATCAAATATGACCTGATCAATGGATTAATCCACTGATGAATTTAGAAGCCTCATGACTTAATTACTTCAAAAACCTATCAACTGGCAACCAAGATTTTAACATAATGAGCCTTTCGGGAGGCATTTTAGATAACAGCTATGGCCCAAAATTCAAGATGATCTGGTACCCATCAGATCTAAATTGCTTTTCTCAGGTATTTTGCCCCAGTATCAGAAATAAGTGCCAATAAATCTCCACCAATAAATTTAGAACCTCTAATCAGAATTCAAAACTTTCTGAATGCTACCATCCCCACCTGGCTCCATATCATCTCAATGCATCTTCAGGGCTCATCTTTTCTAGTTTGAAACCTTTTCTCTGGACAACTTTAAACTCACAGTTTAAAAGCCCCAATTATGCTATGATTTGAAGTATATACTGCACCCCACTTCGTCAGACCACATACTCAGAATGTCCCATCAAGATCTCGGTGCTTTGTCCATTCTGAGGAGTGTTCCTGGGAGCACCTGTGGGCATTTATTAACTGATATCAGCAGTTTAGAGTCACAGACTTTGGAAATGGGAGAGAAGAGAAGGAAACAGAAGAAGAAAAGAGGAAACCAAGAGACAAAGGAGGAGGAAGTCAAAAAATATGTGCGGCCCACTCTACCCACCACTGTCCAGGGTCCCTGCATGTGTCATCTCAAGCAGGAGCAGCTCTTTGCATCTGGAAGTCATCAACTCCAGGAAGTAATTTATATGTTTATAAAAAGGTGAAAGTAAAAAAGGTGTCTCCCTATTTTTAAGAAAATTACACTGAAATACAGCTTATTCTTATCTGCAGGCGCACCTTTAACATTTGAAACTACAGTACAAATAGAAAAGCCATTTAATTATGTTTTCTTTTTCTTACCTTGACAAATATATCTGCATAATACCCATGGTTCCCTGGAAGATCTCCCTTGAATTTAGAAATCACCACATCCTTAGAGCTCTGTGTGGGAACACAGAAGTGGGGGGAACGTGGCCTCTGACTCACGGTCTATACTCATTTCTTCCTTGCCTGGGGTCAGGGGATGCATTCACAGATGTTAGGCACTTAAGTCTACAGGTCTAAGTTCTGTCCAAATAGCCAATCCATTGTCTTCCCTCCAGACTAAGGGTGCACACATCTATGAGACAGTCCATGTTTGAGAAGAGAAACTCAGAGAGAAGGCACATTAGGTCCTGGAGATAGATATTGACTACTTAAGAGTATATGGGCAGAAAAATCTAAAACCTCAGATTATCCCAGAAGATAGTATAGAAGGTTAGTGATGGGTTTATGCGGGCACCACCTTCTGGGTTCTGCAGATCCTTGGCTTGTAGGAAGTCAAATGAGGCCCTCCAAAACAACACTACTTATAAATCCTCATCCACAAGCCAGCAGCAGCAGCAGCAGCTGCAGCAGCAGCAACAACAGCAGCAGCAGCTCATGGGATACTGTTAAAATGCACTCTCGGGCCCCACAGCAGGTCTACAGAGTTGAAAACTCAGTGAATCCCAGGCTCCTAGTTTTAACAAGATCTCCTAATGACAGACAAGTGTTAAAGTTTGAGGTTCACTGCTGCCACAGAGGACATGGCCCAGTGCCTGAAGTATGGCTCCTACCCCCTTGCCCAGGTCTAAGGTCTAGGGACAACATGGCTTATATGTCCTCTTTCTTTCTTTCCTTTGGGCTTGTGTAATAGGTCTCATATAGAGCTTTCTCCCTTTCCTCCTGCTGAAATATCCTCTGAGTCTACTTCACATATCACTTTGAACTCTTACCCTCACCCTACCCCATCACACTACATAATCTCTCAATTATCTGATGCTCTAGTAATTTGTGTAGTAATTTTGCTACTCTTTTATCATACAAAGAACCGTATTCATCACCCAGCGCCTATCTCAAGGCCCTGCAGAGACCACAGGTTCCACAAATTCATGTCAAGTGGAATCACTGAAAGAAGAGAGCACAGGATCTGGAAAGGAAAAGAGCAAGTAGGCTGAGCAGAAAAGGAAGAACTTTCCCTTTTATCCCAGAATCCTGCGTTTCCTTTCCCTTCCCCCCTGCTTATTCAAAAAGGAAGGATTCCCACTGGAGTTATGCCACTTTCAAGGTGCGTAGCACTTAGCAAGTCACCAGACCACCCGAACCCACTCTCCACTTTGTAAAAAGTAATATGTGGTAGGTCTGAACTCAAGTGTTATTTATGAAAACATTGGTCACATAAGTACTCAGAGAAGACTAGGTTTCCCCCTTAAGGCCAAGAATCACAATTGCATGGCAGGGATGCAGAGCAGGCACGTAATTTGGCAGTTGAAGGCAGCACAGATCCATTTAGGAAGAAAGGTGGCTTCTTGGGGCACAAAAGCTGTGAATATTCTGTATCAGTAGGGGGGCAGGTCTAGTAACAGATCCATTTTATAAGGTCTAAAGCTTATGCAATAAGAAGAGTACCTCACTTTTATAAACTGTATAAGATGTAGCCATGTGAAATCATCCCAAGGACCTTCTCAGGGCCCAGAAACTTAAGCTTCCTTTGCTTCATGATAAACCTATCCCTGGGCAGGTCTCAAGGCAGTTGAGAGATCTGAAGCAGATAAATACAGCTCGGTGGTGAGGATTGGACACCAATTAATGGAGCTCATGGTGGCCCTAGTCCTCTTTTCTTTTTCTTTTTTTTTTTTTTTTAAATCTCTTTAGTCTTGCCGGAATGGAACTTTCCCTTTTCTTAGTTCCAGAAAAGTCTCCAAGAGGATAAATCCCCTTTCCTTCACCTGTTTCCAGTCAGATCACATCAGCATGCTCACTCATCGCCTTCTTAAGTCCCCAGAGGCAGTACCCTTTCTTGGCTGCAACAGGATAAATTTGTCTCTTTCAATTCTGCTCAAACTTGTCCTGGTGCCTGTGGTTAGAGAAGGGGCCAGAACATAAGAACCTCATACAATATTCTGCTCCCTTATTAGCCGAGGGCTCCTTGAACCCCCGGGGAAATTGCTAGGGGTTTGGGGGTCTTGATTTCTCACTCTCTAAAATGGGATGGCTTAATGGGCATTTCCTTACTCCCACTCCCAAGAGGACCTAGAAGTTGAGATGAATGAGGTCGTGCTTCTGAAAGACTTGGCACACTTGAGTGGAAATGTACTGTTTAATTATAAGAAAATGTATTTCCAGGGTTAAAAGTTTCTTCCTTCTCCTCCTCCTCCTCTTTCTCCTCCTGCTCCTCTACTTTCTATTTAATAGAAGATTCTTGGAGCAGACAGCTGAACTTTGCATGCACAGCACTCGGTGCTGGTAGCATGAGATATTTATCTAAGGAGAACACGCTGAAGTGTGGTTAGAACAAAGGAAGGAATAAAAGGAAAGTGAGATCCTTATCAGGCTCACTGGCACTTCTGGGGGAGAAAGAGAAGAGAATGGGAGGAGGCACTCTCTGAGAGGAAAACAAAGGCAAATATTTAACCTTAGAGCACATTTACAGAAACAGGCCGCCCAGTCCCAGCCTTTCCTCTTCTATTAATTTAAGCCTGGGATTGTGATATCTTCTAAATTTCACAGAGTAGGACCTCGAACCCCTGGAAAACAGGATCGCTCAGGCAAACCAGGGCCAGTTTCCAGTAGAAATTAAATTACAGCCAGTCCCTGGGCACCCCCTGGAGAGATCTCTCTATTACAACACCCTGACTATATGTGACAGAGCACATATAGTGATCTGGGAGAAAAGCCTACTAGTATGCTAGTCTATTAATTTCAAGCAGTGTTGTAGTCAGTAGTTTGTAAGGGAACAGACTTAATACAGGACACAAATTTATAGGATTACCTTATAATATTCACTCAAAAAGTCAAATACAGAAGAGTGCAAGAGCTATCTGTGCACCAGAGCCCACAGCACGATCTCATACAAGTCCATATCTAGGATCTGCACCAGAAAGGCCCAATGGCCAGTGGTAGAAACTAGAAAGTCTGCACTAGCAAAGTGAAGGATCTGTGCCCACACACCAAGGGATCCGCACTGGAGCCAGAAAGCAATGCTCAAAACAAAGGTGAAGACCAGAGCCCCCCTAAAGAGAACGGTAGCCATCCCCTGCAACAGCGAGGACCCAAGTTCCTCCAACAAGAGGAGCTGAATTCATATCAGGAAAACCAGCCAAGACAAGCTTGTCCAGGAAAATCAGTGGCATACAATCTTGCTCTCCCATTCTTCTTTATGCTATTGGTAATAACCCTCAGGTGGGTCTTTCATGCCCAGAAATAGACTGACTTAGTTCACCTGGATGGTCCCACTTAAACTGACCATTCACAAGGAGCATACAGTATACTTTGTACTGGCATTATGAGGCTTTTCAAGTCTGAGAACTTCAAAATAGGCTTTCAATAAAATTTGTAGTTAACAGCATTCATTCTACAGTAATAACATTTCTCATACACAATAGAATATAACTACTAGCATTTTTCATAATGAATCCCAGTAATTTATTGACCTACAGAGCTTTGCACTATTGGCAAAATATCCCTGCCTTCTAGGAGTTTATAGTCTTTCTTGAGGAACTGAAACTTAAACATGTTAAAAGTCGACAAATACCGCAGACAGATAAGATTCTATGAGGAAGGGTCCAGAGAAATGTGAGGAGAGCTTGGGAGGGGAATCACCCCGGGACCTGGCGAAGATAGGGCTTTCACTAAACTTGAGAAAGGAATGAGTTTGGAGAGGGGAAATGAGAACACATAGCCATGATCATCATAAGGACCTACGTGGGCAACGACCTGGAGGTGGAGATTGCTGGCTATGGGGACAGAGAGTTCACCAATCCAGCTAGGTTTTAGAGACTTTGTATGGAGAAAATAGGGTGGAAGGATGTAAAGAATTTAGGACCAGATTGGGAAAGGCAAATTTACATTTGAGCAAAGAGACAAGAGACTTTATTCCACAGCTAAAAGCGGCCATTGAGATTTTGGGGATGACATGATGAAAATGTCAGAATCAATCTAGCTGTGGTATGCAATGATTAATTGTAGGGTAACAGACTAGAGGGAAGAGATAGTCTGAAAGATTTTCAGATGTGGCATGAACTTGAAGAGGTTAAACATGACCCTCTAACTATTTTGTATTATCCATTGAAGCCAAACTTTTCTTCATTCATGGCCGAGAAGGAAACTTCTCAAAGACAGAAATGAGGATTCATTAGAGGTGTGGTCATTGAAAAGTGCCCAATTTGGGAGAATTCTCTCTTCTAAAATTCCCATGGACGGTACTTGTGTCCAAGGGAGAAGCTAAACTTTCCATCACAGTGGTGCAAAACGGGAACAGGAGAGTCAGGGTTAGTACCGTGTAAAGTCTGGCCTCAGCCTCTGCGCCCCAAACTCCCCCAACACCAACTGCTGCCACCAAGCAGAAACAAAAGGAAATCCACAGCCACAAGTGGCTGTTTGTTCGAGCCTGGCTGGCAGTTCACAAAGTCTGGCACAGTCCTTGCACAACCACAACTGTCAGTTGAAAAAAGGAGGAAGGACACCTGGGGGCTCCAACCTTAAAATAAGATGTGTAAACCCTGGAAAAAAAAACCACCCCCTGTGCAAGATGCTGCTCGGTACATTTTTATTATTCTTGGCTTTGAACTTCTGCACTTCTGCAGCTTGTGAAGCAAATACAAGAGTGGAATGAACACAATAGTATATTTCATCTTTGTTAGATGCCCTGGGTGTGCACAGGTACATACAAGTATAAGGTGCCCACTGCTTGATATAGAAAGAAAAGAAAATAAGATCTAAACCTTTAGCATGGAATGTTATTGCTCAAGTTTAGTTTATTCTTGGATAACTCAAGACAGTATTTGCTTCTTTCCCCAAAATGTTGGTCTTTTCAGTCACTAAACTGCCCCATTCTGTAAGCATCCTCCTCTCCATCTACTTAAGCCTTTATTGTTAAAATTTCTTCTCTGTCGGCCTCTTCCTCTAAGCCACCCCTAGAGCATGTCAACTTGCACGGCATGCTGACATAATATTGCTTATTAGAAAAACCCTCCATACTATTAGTAAGTTCCTACTCTTTGCCCCAAACTTTATCAGGTATCAGAGAATATGTCAATAAATTTTTTTCTGCCCTCAGGGAACTCTTAACCCATTAGAAGAAATAAATTCCTGAAAAGCTAGCTCAGTAAAATGAGATCAGGGACCTAAAGGACATGTCTATTAAACATTACCTATAGTGTTGCGGTCTTAAGCAGCTATCGTCACATTATATGGCCACTTCAGTTGTCAGTTGATTGACCAGTGAAAAGCAACAAAGCTAAAAATACTGACTCTGCAGTGTTGTCAGCAGCTCATGAACTGGCCAGGCCTAAAGAAGTAAGCTCACCTGGGCTGAACCAATCAGATTCCTATCCTCGAGAATTTACAATAAAAAATGTGTCGGCAATATGGCAGCCATCAGCCATAGTTAAAGATGGAAAGTTGCACAGTAGGAGGATTAGAACTGTGAGAATGAATCTGAGTGAGCCAGCAACAACCTCAGCAACAGTAATATTTATTGAGTGTGCCCTATGTGCCAGACTTTGCTGTCATGGTCCCATTTTATGACAGAGGAAACTGAGATTTAGATGTAGTGATTTCACAATCTCTAGGCCTCAAGTCAAACCTGCCCTTCCCTATCCACCACTCTGTCTAAAGGCACCCTCCTGTTCCAACCCCAGCAGTCTTAGTTTACACTGTTATAACCTTTATAGCCTCATTGCTCCGAGTATGGCCCATGGTTCACCCATATCAAGATCCTTTAGAGCTTATTTGGAATCCACAATCTCTGGCTCCACCCAGAACTGCTGGATTAGAATCTACCTTTTAACAAGAGTTCCCAGTGATCTTCTTCTTCATTAAAGTTTGAGAAAGTGCCTGCCTGGCAAGCGCAAGGTCATGAGTTCCATTCCCAGTACCGGAAAAAGAAAAAACAAAAAAAAGTAAAGTTTGAGAAATACTTTATATTATTTTACATTACTTATATTACTTACAACAGTCTATGTAATTATTTCACTATTTTTAAAATTTGTTATTTGTCTCTCTCAACAAAATTGCTATTTCTATGGGGCAAGGTCTTTGTCCTTGTCACCTCTTTACACCCAGAATTTACAACACCTGGTAGAGCTGGGCTTGGTGGTGCAGGCTTCTAATCTGAGTTACTTAAGAGGCTAAGGCAGAAGGAGTGCAAGTTCGAGGTCAGCCTGGACAAGTTAGCAAGAGTTTGGCTCAAAATTTTTTCAGAAAGGGCTTAGGATGTAGCTTAATGGTACAGCCCTTGCCTAGCATGTGTGAGATGCTGGGTTTAATCCCCAGCAGTGCAAAGACAAATAAGCAAATAAAATGCTTGGCATTCCAAAAATACTAACCGAATGAGTGAATGAGAAAGTGGGTGAGTGAGTGAGTGTGCCAACGTTCTCACAGATAGTAAATAATGTTGTCCCTAATCCCTACCCAGAATTCCAAACCCCAAAAGGTGCTTCCTGTCTAAAGTGTACATTCTCCAATTTCTGGGAGTGCTAGAGACTGACAGCTCTCAAATGGGAATTGCCTTCAATAACTTCACCTGTGGTCACACCTGCTCAGGGCAGCCTGACTCAAAATACACACCTCCTTCTCCTAACCTTGCACAGTTCTGGGGGCCATCTCAGCTCAGGGCTCTGTATGGAACGAAGTGAGGCCCTGATGCTCCTTCATTGTAGCTCAGCTTCTCCGGCTACTCAGTACTCTTTCCCTTCCTCCCCTAGAGAAATTGATCCCAGAGGAATTTTTCTGTACATTTTTTGTACTCAAATCTCCATCTCTGAATATGTCCTCTAAGGATCCCAGCCAAGAGATCCACGGGGAGAGGTAGAGTCACACTGAGGTGGGCCTCTCAGGACAGATCAAGGACCCACTGCCAGATAGCTGCCTTGGATCATTTCCAGATTCTAGGAGAGTCATTGTTCTGCCTCTGGAGCCATGATGTCCCGTCACCTTGCAAATAAAGCAATGTGTCCCTGAGGTATCAGAAAGAGTCCTCAGAAGTTTCAAGGAAGCACAGCTGATTTTGTAATTGTATAAGTATTGTTTCCAATTAAAGAGTTTAAAGTCAGGCTGCAGTGTAAGTTTAACAGCACTAGACAAACACTATATGGGTAACAAATACTTAACAGAGCCTAAGACACCAGAAACAAATGCCTAGCTAACAGCACTAAAGCATAAATAAAGAAAAATGAATGCTTTTCTCCTACTGAAGGTATGAATTATAATTTGCAGTTTAATTTTAAAGAATATGATACAGTTTGTATCATTCAGTGCTGTAATCTCAGCATTAGAAAGTGAGTAACTTGCCCTCAGATAACATCCAAAAGGGTTTTTGGTAACTGAAGTATTTAAAACACCTACAAATTGATCTCATTAAATAATCCCAAAGGCAAGAGCTCCAGAGAGAATGAGACAGTTAAAACTAAATTTCTAAGTAGTGGTTCGATTTCAACCATCTGTCCATGGATGTGCTATTGCCTGAGTCCTTGGGATACACAGGGGTTTTCATTACTCTCCTACCTAACAACTACACCTGGGAAAAAATACACACACAGCAGCTCTTGGGACACCACACACCAGGCAACAGAGGACTGTGATCCCTGACAGACAGAAAACAGTCAAGGGGAACCCCTCAATTGCCCTAGTTTACTGCCTGGAGAAAGCATGTAGGCCATGGTTCAGGGGCAAAAGGATTACAGGAGAGGGCAGGGGTCTCCCCGAGCAGAGAAGACAGAACTAAGAGTCTAGGGAAACCAAGCCAGCCTTCCTCCTGTGGGAAGGAAGCTCTGCACAGACAGAGAACACCAGAAGTCTGCAGAGTATCCCTTAAATATTCTGCTGAGGACTAACCAGTGCACATGGAATCATACCCAGAACTTCAAAAGCAGAAAAAAGTACATGAAAACTGTCATCTTCCTCTAAATTGTCTAGCACATGAAAATCTTATTTTCGCAGCTGTAAACCTCTCTGGATTATCTAGGTCACTACTTCATTCATGGTTTTGCATTGTCACTGAGTAGTACAAATGCAGACTGATGGCAACCGTGGAAATCAGGTCAGAAGAATATCATTCAAAATCTCCTACAAAATTAACAGGACAAATAAATTATGGAATTTTCCTCTGAGCAATATCTTTTCCTAAAGCAAAATGAAATTTTCAGAGAGACTTAACTGATACTGTGTTTGGTATCAGCATCCCTAGTCTTCAAGGGCTACTCTAAAGAAAGCCAAAGTTAACAAAAGCATGCATAGCCTAAGTGACATAAGGGGAAATAGGTCTGTTTTTGAAAGTATTAGGTATGACGTTTAGAGTAGGATATGTTCCAATGCAAATGTAGCCCAAAAAGCTAGCGCAAGAACTTGGAAGAAACTGCCTCAGGAATATGCCAAAGTCACCCCTAGAAGCTGAACTCACACAAATGGATACAGCTGCCCGAAGCTGGGAAGATAGTATTATGAAGCCCTGCTCATTTGGTTTGATTTGAACAAAGCTATGGCCCTTCATTGAGACAGAAAAGCAGAATCATCCAAAGAAAATAACCCACAAAATAGCAGAGGCGATGTCAGACTTGCTCGGTGTGAGAAGGGACCACGTAATTGACTCTGTTACAGAGAACTTATGATTCCATCCAGTTTCTTCTCAGCTATAAAATATGCATGAAGACCAGTGAGGAGCACAGGCAACACAGCGTCATGGTTGGAAAGCAAGCACTGACACAAATCCTGTGTGACTTTGAATTCTAACTGCTGCTTACGACTATGTGACCTTGGGCCATGCTTTGCTCCCTACGATTGAGTATCCCATCTGCAAAATGGGAAAAACAATCAGTTCTTTCTTAGCAAAAACTTAATTTCATTAAAATGCACCCTGAAAGTCTGATATCTATCATTTTAGTTTCCTGTAGTTTCTATTAGTCTTATTCTACAATCTATGCATATTACAGAAAATTTGAAAATTACGTAAATACCCATTCAAAAACACAAGCCAATTATAAGCCTAACAGCAGCAATTTTTCCAAGCTTTTTGGTATGTTACATTTAGTCTTTTTGTAATACATTTTCTCTGAGACCACTGGGTTTATAATTTTCCATATTGCATTTTTCCCTTCTCATTTTAGGTATTTCCCATAAAACTGAAAATCCTCCTGAACATCTCTTTCAATGGTTGGATAGTCTTCCACTTCTATTTGTGCAACTCTCCTTACGGTAACAGAAAGCCTTCTTGAGGGAAAAAGTATTTCATTCTTTTCAGAGCCTTATTGTGTTGTCTACATGCTTAACACAATATTCAGGGCACAAGATTACAGAAACATTAAAATATAACCCTAGATCTGCCCACGTAAGGAATAAGGCCTTAACCACTAGTTTAGTTTTCCAGGTTTGTAGGTGTGAATTTCTGTACAGTTTCCTCAAGAATGTCACAAACCTATGACTTTCCCAAAGAAATCATTCCAGTTTTCTGACTTATACTTAAGCATGTTCTACTTCTACTTCTGAAAAGTCTTTTATTTTGTGTAAGAAAATACAAGAAAGTATGGTGTTGTGGTTAAAATGACCTTCCTGCCCAACACAAATGAAGCTCTTTTCTTTCTTAAGTATTCTGGGAAGTCACCAGGTAATTAAGAGAAGATATTCATTAATAAATACGTGGATGTTCTGCAATGACCGAGCATTCATGAATAAGGCTGGAAAGCAACACAGATACATTTCTGTTTGTACAAGGGAGTCACTGGTTGGATTGACTTTCTACTTAACAATTTAAAAATCTTCATTTGTTCATGTTTCTTCTAGTTATCCTTGCCTAAACATTTAATGCTCCATAGAAGTGCTTCCTGTGTTTGTTATTAAAGTCTCTTACACTCTGGTTTGGCGTATGTCTCCTTCCACAGGCCACTAAGACCAAACAGAAAATGCCTTGAAATGCAAACAGTCCCTGAATTATTATACCTATTACTTTTTATTAGTAGTAAAAACAAAAAGAAGCAAGGAACTGTTCTATTTATGCAGAGCAGTTAGAACATAAATAATAATAAAATGCTAAACCTATAAAACTACTTACATGATATTAATTTAATTCTAATAAAAAGTAGGTTTAGGTATTGCCTCCATGATAGCAAATGTGGTATAGTTTGCTTTCATCTAATATTTATACCCAAAAAACATTTTGGTTTAGGAAATAAAGTAGTGATAAAAAATTACAGTCTTTGAATATTGGGCTTTGACTAGTCCCCTGCTGCCCTTTATTGTATGTTTCAGTAAAATACAGTACATCTTGCTGTTTTATTTCATTGTTTGTGGCCCGTGCAAAATCCTATTGTCCAGCTGCCCAGCATAAATGAACAACAAATCAGAAGAACCGGAGAGACACTTTAACTGATTAAACTAGGTCTGAATCTTCCTTTTACTGCTAAGTTACCATCTTATTGTAATTATTTTTGCATATTGTGATTATTTTTACACACTATGACTATTTCTGCAAAATTCTAGGGGATTTGCTAGTCAGAAGGCTAAGACTATAGCTTTCTTCCTGTAAATCTCAATCACAGGAAAGGTTTGAGCCTTTGTATTCCAAAATTGTGACTTTTTCTCCCTCAAATAACCTTTTTTTTGCCCAAGGTTCATTGCTTTTATTAAAGTGCTTTCATCTGAGAAACTTTGTCATAAATTGGAGAAAAGTAACACTTTGTCACAAAACAAAATGAAAGATAAAATAGAATATGCACGCAATTCACATTTCACCCATAGAAAGATTTAGAGCTAGATAAATAGGCTATAGTACACGTAACAAATTACAGAAAATGTAAGAGCAATCAGGCTTGAAATATTAAAATTAAAACATGAGACCACATCTGCTTTAAAGAGACTTGATAAAGCAGAATATAAGCCACCTAAAGATGAAGGAAATATAGTGTTTCAATCAGAATCACTGATATTTCTTTATCAAGACCAGATACATACAGTAAGCCAGAGTCACCACATGAAGATTCATGAATTGCATGTTGCATATCTCCAAGGAAAGCCATTCACAAAGATTATAATTAAATCTCATTAATTTTGTGCTTTCTATTTAGGAATGTATAACTGCACAGAAGTTAGAACAATTTTTTTTTAAGGACCTAACATTAAAAAAAAAACTGTTGCTGAGTCAAAGTAACTGGGCAGGGATGGATTAACTTCACTATACTGAATTTTATTGGCTACACAAGCAAAAGATAAAATTTCTGCATTACACGAGCTTACCTACAGTTGAATTGCAGGAAAGATTTTTACGATATATGAGAGAACAATTTTCAAATGCTTCAGGAACATTTGTTACAAACAGATAATTAATGTGCTGTCACATGTGGTCATTTTCCAGACATAAAAGTGAATCTAACAAGAGCTCCCTCTGCCTGGTTCCACCGGAGTAGCCGTTCTTGTACCTGAAAGTAGTAAGATGACATTTCTCCTCAAGAATTACACTACACACCTCTGTTACCAATTTAGACTCATGTTTTTAATCTCACATCTGAACTAATAGACTTTAAGTGCATCTGGAGAAGGGACTCCAACATTTACAATTTCCTTCTAATTCTAACATGGAAAATTACAAGAAGAAAAAAAACTGGCCAGTTCTTACTTACAAGTGCCGAATCTCTTGTTTAAAAAAAAAATCTGATCCTGTCACCCACATGATATAGGCAAATACTAAATACATCCAAATGAATCAACCTCAAGTAATCTCTAGATATTAACATATGCTGAAGAAGGACTGGTGACTCTACACTTTAACTACTCTCTTTTTCTTGAACTAAACAACCTTGCCCTAACTTTTCAATAACACATTAGGATCAAGGGAAGACGTACTCATAAGAGCAAAGCACTGTTCACCATAATTGGGCCAAAATCTTTCCTTGAATATCCTCGTCCAGGCTTACCAATGAAAACACACTTATATAGACACAGCCGGGAAAATCCAGTCCCCAACTTATATACACACAAACAGGCATTCCGATATTTGATCTCTCTGTCTGCATGCAAAGAAAGAATTCTGCAGCAAAAAGAACCCCTCACTGGCATATTTGTAGTATGGGAAATTGCTGGGATTCTCAGAGTGCTAAAGTGCGGGCAAATGATTAACATGTCTCCATAAATCACTGCAGATTTAAGATTTAAATATGTACTAAAAATGGCTGGGATGCTTGGGTCTTCTATTTATAAATGCAGTCTTTTTTTCTTTTGCTTCTCCCCTACCCCTTCCTCTTTGGATCAAAGAGAGAATTCCAAGCAGACTGAAAAACAATGGTAAATGTTTGCATTGCTGAAATTCACGCTGGTGCCATAAGTGGATTTAAGGCGGACTGGGCTCTATAAACAAAATAAAAAGATGGCATCCAAATGAAAATATGTAAAAAAGATACTGGGGGAAAAATGCTTCAGAGAAGCAGTCTGGTTAGTTGTAAAATGACTTTAAATTAGGCTTTAAAAAGGATTGCTAAATCTTGACACATATATGAGCAGCTTATTATCATGCAATTGTGCAGTAGTTGCTTGATCTTGTTACTGATTCGTCACATATGAATAAATGATTAATTACCAGAAAGGCTAAAACAGACTAGAGTGAGAGTGCTGAAGCTCACCCTGCAAGAGGGGCTTAAACACGTTTATTGCCCTTTAAGTGCATTTCATTAAGGCCAATTAAGGACTTTCATGTCTTATTAGAAAAATGAAGTAGATTTATGAGGTTTTCGTAGGTTGTAAATGCTGGGGCTAGCAGATACAAAACCGAGCAGAAATGTGGTAGTTAAGAGCTAAGAAAATATATACAAATGCTCCCAGAAAGCAAATATTTAATGGCAGTAAAAAGCCGGTTCAACACGAAGGCGATCTTTAAATAAAAGAAAGGGCATAATTTCTACTTCCTCTGGTCGACTCACTGTAAACTTAAAGATTTGTGTGCAAGGAAGGTTTTCCTCCGCAGTTCAAGAACCTACTTCAGAGTGGGGGGAAAAAGCAAAGCTAACCCTACAACGGCTCAACAGTCACCGAGTCCTTTGTCAAAAACCAAAGTCTACACCCATAAAGATGCTCTTTTAAATTCCAGGGTGAAAAAGAGAGGAAACCTGAAAGTAAACCCAGCACTGACATGGTTGTTAATAAACAAACAACAAGCAAAAGACACTGGGGAGGGTGAGAGTGGCATGTCTAACTTCCCACCTTCTCATCTGGATTTTCTTGGTTCATTTTTCAAGCAAAATTATCATCACAATCACAGGGTTAGCGAGTATTTTCTGTTGCCCCTAGGGAATGATTGTCCCTCCCACACCATTCTGTGGGGTTTATTTATTTACCCAATGGTCAAACAGGTTCATTTACTACACACACACACACACACACACACACACACACACACTCTTTCCTAAAGAGACTTGTGCCTTTTTTCAAATGCAGAGACATGCGTTTATGGATGTTTGGTAAAATGTACAGTTTTATCTTGCACACCATTATGCAACTATTTATCATATGTCCTCTTGGATAAATAATTTAAAACCACATGAAAACTCTACAAGAAAATATCAGCTGAAGATGTACAGTCACAACTTTTTAAGCTCAAATCTTTCTTCCTTTAATAAAAATGAATATTGGCAAGTCAGCAGATTATGTCTTGATTTTTTTCAATTCAAGAGAAGTGCTATGCAGCACATGAAAGATGTCCAAAACTCTCCAACAGTTCTGCAACACACACATATTACTTTAAAATGAACACTTCAGTTTTGCTTGGTTGAAAACCTATTTACTGCCACAAAAAAGACTGAACATAGAATTTTAGTACTTCAAGAGCACTGGCAAATTTTTCTGCTGAGAACCTTTAAAATGGTATTACTGGAAGATCTAACAGCAGGAAATCAGATTAACTGCGCTGTTTCAGAAGAAAAGATGAAAAGGTGGTCGATGATATTTATGAAGGTGGAAGTCATATTTATGAAGGTGGAAGTCATGAAGCCGAAGGTAAAGTCCTACAGGCATATCTCTGCCAAAAAATTAAATAAATAAATAACAACCAACACACAAAGCAGCAAACAAAATATTAATTTCAATGTCCTCAGTGTAACTCTATTTTGTTCTGTGAATTTGATTTTCCAAACAAATAATGACCTGGACAGAGACCTAAAGCAACTAGCCATGTATCTGTTCAGACTCTGCAAAGAATTTTATTGAACCAAAATGTGATGAGCATCTGTCCTTAGTGATTTATTCCAAACAGCGGAGATGTTATAAAATGAACACATTGCATCTCCTGCTATAAAAGAGAAACAAAATGATCTTTTAGTTAATATCCAATCAAACTTCAAGACACCTTATGGAGCACAAGAATTTCATGGGATCATTTCATTCCATTGCACCTTTCTCTAGAACAGTAAATTGGGATTACCTTAAGAATTTCTAAAATGTGGAAATTAAATGTGTACAGCCAGTTTTGCTTTTTACCAGATCAACAGATGCCACTTGATTTTTATTTTTACTTTGACAACTTAAAATATAGGCCCAGACTAGGTCGCTAATTACCAAAAAGTTCTTATTAAAGAAGTGTTTTTTGAGAAAGTACAGTACCAGGGGCTGAGGATTTAGCTCAGCGGCACAGCGCCTGCCTGGCAAGTGCAAGGTTGTGAGTTTGCTTCCCAGTACCGAGAAGAAAAAAAAAAAAAGTTCAATACCAATTTGGGCCTCAGGGTTGTTGAGTTACAAACAGAAGTGGAACCTTTTCAAGTTCCAGATTAGATACATTTTTGTCATGTACAATACACTAATTCTGGGAGAATTGCTTTTAAAAAGTAAAAAGAAAAAAGGAGTTTGGGTTTTAAAGCCTCCAAAGACTTCTGGCATGCAAGTTTCATTCCACAAAAGAATTTTCAGATGGCTTTGGTACAGATAAATCCCAAATAGGTTAATGTCCCTGGGATAAGCAGGAGATATTAAAATTGCAACTCACATCCCAAATATTTCCACAATAATGCAGTTTGAGATTGTCAAATAAAAATAATACAAATTTTGTCTAATCTAGACAATTTATTTTTAAGGAGTTCATTAAAACCAGGGAATTAAATTTACAAGTGATAAAATGATAATTTCTGCTATGCCCAACTTGGAAAAAAGTCTCAAATTATTAGAGTTTAGAGCAAAATGAGGTTTTAATACTATGAAAAGAGAATAGCTTCGATTGAATCATAAGGCTAATTTTGCTCAACACAAAGAAAAAGAATGAGATAAAGAAGAATTTAACATATTCAGGCAGAACTGGAAATTTCAAACTCAACATGGAAGTATTTCTCCGTCAGTTTTCTGGGATGGTCATGTACTAATCTTCATGTAATAAACAAGCTACCCTTTCCTTCAAGCTGCCCAAATTCTAATGCAATTGTGTAGAATTTCCCTGGGCATGCTGGGCACACCTGCAGCAACCTCGTCGCAGACAGTTTTGAACTAGAGGGGAGACTTCGGGGAAGCAGGCATAAATCTGATCAGCCCTTGTAAAACTCAGACTCCAGCTCCATTGAAAGGCAATCAGCAGTCGTCGGAGGTGAAAAGGTGTGGACTGAAAGTAAGGCAAAAACTCTGTTTTCAGGCTGGATTTCAACCGTACATATGTTTATTAGGACAGTGTTTTTAAAACTGGTCAGACAATATTGAAAAATCAGGAGATTTTCACCAGATTTCCGGCTTCTTTTGATAAATTTCTGGAACAGTGGCCCAAGTCCCGTATTCCAATGGTTGGCTGGAATGGAGTAGGTACCAGCGCACTAGCATTCACTCTACCCCTTCATCTCTATTCTCTATCATTGCCTCTTCTCGCATAAATATGGGGTTTGGAGACTAGGCTTATAGTCTCAGTCCTTTCTTCACAGTCCTCAACAATCCATACATCTCACTTCTTCTGTTAACCAAAAGGAAATAAGAAATGAAAGGTGCCTCATTTAAGGACTATATAGCTTCTCCAAAAGCTGATTATATGATGAATTCTAACTACTGACTCACCACATATTTAACCCATTAATATTAGAGGTCAGCAAACTATGGTTCCTGGATGAGCTACCTCTTGCCATGGTTTGGTTTTGTACATAAAGTTTCACTGACACACAGTTACGCTCCTTTACTTATTATTTGTGACTGCTTGGCATTAGAACTCTGAGTACCATATCACTTTCAAAGTATAATATTTACTATTTGGCCCTTCACAGAAAAAGTGTACGAGCCACTGCCTTATTCTTTAGACTCAGAGATGGGCTTCCATTTTTAGAACCTACGAATGATGTCAAAGCTCCACTTAATGACTATTGCTCCGGCTCAGTGTGCTTTGCATCTCCTGAGGACACCTGCACAAGTCAGTAACTTTGTTTTCTGCACGGGGATAGCCACAGATCCAAATTTGGAAATTGTACATTTAATAGAATTATTTCCTTAGTATCTATCTACTGTAGGCTTCTAGTTTGCTTTGTTAGCACCTCAAGAAGGTCGCTATTTTGACAGTAATTTATGAATGGTCTATAGCTCAACCTAATTTTCTAAATAATACATTCAGGGAGATAAACCTAAAGTCCATCCAGCCCACTGTTTCACTGAGTTAGAGACTAAGCATCACATATCCTGTCAGGTTCCATGTTTTTGTAGTCCCAAAGGTCTCAAGAACACTGCTCTACCTCATTTATAAATGCAATTAATACATTTTAGGGTCAACAAGGAGAATAAAATTGCAAAGAGGTGTAGGTTGGTGAGTGGTGTTCTTTTTACCTCAGTCTATAGGAAATCTTAACACTGGCCAACATCTATTTAGGTCTTATTCTATGCAATATATTATACATGAATTTATAATCTAATACAGCAACCTCATGAGATAGGTATTGTTATCCTTCCATTTTACAGAAGAGAAAACTGAGGTTTAAAGAAGTACAAAAATTACTGAAAGTCATGGAGACAACAAATTACAGATTTCATAAAGTTAGAGAGATTGCCACTGGAACAAATGAGCGATAAAAATCTCACTCATCATATTGGGATGACAGATTTGGGATTTTGGTCTGAGATGGCTTGAACTCCTGATAGGTCATTTAGATAGTGGGGTGATATGAAGCAAAGCGCCTTCCATTTTCCTGTAATTCATCCTTCACACTGAATCTGTATTTCTAATGATCACCACTTACTAAAAATTCTAGAGTATAAGCAAATGTCGGAAGGCTTTTAGATGTACAAACATATTTCAAAGGTATTTCTGAATTGCATGTTATATTCAATGTCCTTCTAGTTGGTGAACTGTGTTACATAAGTTCATTTCTCAGCTGAGCATGAGGCTTCCTGTTACTAGTGGAAATATCCCTGAGCTCCATCAAGGGACTGTCAGACTTATTAGCTGACTTCCACCTACTCCCACCCTCCACCAGCAGAATGTAGCCCAATATGCCTCACCCAGTGAGATCTCAAGTCACTCTCCTTGTGTTGAGAAGTACTGCCAATGTGACCTGGGGAAACTACCCTCCCTTTTATAAGTCAAAACTTTCTGGAAAAATAGCATGAGGACTTAAAAGTAAAGAAGAGGTTTCTGGAATTTCCCACGTGGCTGGGATTTTTGTTTTGCCTTTAACTTAGTTCAGAACCTTCTTACTAAGAAGAGACAATAAGGATTTGCGTTTGAAACACAGCTTTTGTATTGCATTCTGTGTTCCTACCTGAAGGAGAATGTTCCCATTGCACAATCTTTCTTGCTCACAATGGCTGGTAATTCATGAGAAAAGCCCCCTTTTTAGCAGGCAAGGGCACAAAGTCTGAGCAGACACCGGGGAGGAATGTGTCATAAAGGAACATTCCTCATAATCAAGGATAATTCAAAAGGGAAACAGTGACCGAACATCCATGAGAGCCAACAGAAGCCTAATCCCGAGCCCAGCTCTGCAGACGGGGCACAGGCTGCTGCAAAGCCAGGGCAGATGCCAAGGAAGAGACCAGCGACAAACCGAACAGAAGTCCAGTCCAGAGCTTGGCATCTGGGTTCTTCAGCTGCCAGCCTTGCCTCGTGAGTAGCCACAATGTTTGGCTCTTGTGCAGAAAACAACAGAGGATGAGGCTGAAGAGGTCCATGCTCTGTCCTGCCAGCAACAGGCGAGGCAGCGCCAAGAGAAGGCAGCAGTGCCACTCGGGTGCCAATGTGCTTTGGAACAGCTTTTTTTATTTTCTAAGGGGACAACAGAATTCTTGCAAAAAGAAAAGAATGGATCCAGTGCTCAGAACCATTTTGCCCATTTTCCTTTTTCAAAAAAAAAAAAAAAAAAAAATGCTATTCTTGTCCACATTCCATTTTTTCACAAGGCAAATGTGGCCAGGTCTCTTCCTGCTTCACTCTTACCTCCCAGAGCCCGCACATTAAAACCACACTGATAATTTGTTTCACACATGCTACTAAACTTCTGTTTTGAGCCTCCCTATTATCATTTGCCTTTATGCGGTGGCCAGAAAAAAATCACCAGTAAAATACGTGCCGTAGGCTGGGAGATCCAGGGGGTAGTGGGGATGGCCCGAGAGACCATCTTGGTTATGAGGTAGGCATAGGCATTCCAGCCCAGGGACTGCAACCGGTTTTCGGACCCAAGTGTTTTTATTTTGTTGTTTTTGTTATTTGTTTGTTTTTGTGGCTCTGGGTATCAAACTCAGGGCTTTATGTATGCTAGGCAAGCACAGTGTTTTGTTTTCATTTTTGTTTATTTTTGTTTTCTCAGACGAGGCCTCAAATGTAATCCAAGTGACCTTGAACTCATTATGTAGCCCAGGCTGGCCTCGAACTCACAGCAATCCTCCTACCCATCCTCCCAAATGCTGGGCACCCCCACACTCGGCAAGCACAATATTCTTTTTTCTTTTTTTTTTTTTTTTTTTTTTGCGGTACCGGGGATCGAACTCATGACCTTCTGCTTGCCAGGCAGGCGCTTCCGCCAGTGAGCTGTATCCCCAGCCCCTAGCACAATATTCTATGTGTAAGAAAATTTTTTGTGGTTGAGTAGGAAAACAGAAATTTGGAGATGTAAAATGCTGAAATAGGTGAAATTCACTCCTAGATACTATGATCTCTTGAAACATCAGAAATAAAGGGTTAGAATTTTTTGTCAATGAATATTAGATAAAGAAAGGAAAATAAAGAAGCCTGTGGACACAGAGATTGTCAGGGCTCCTTTTGACTCACCCAAATGAATGCTCAGGTGTGTCAACCAGAAGAACTCCAGCATACCATAGTTTGGGTAATACAATACGTGGAGAAGATTTGGTTTTGTCTCTTCGTTCCAGTATCTGATAGAAGACGAATGATTACTCTGTGAGACTGAGGCAGGAGGACTACAAGTTCATGCTCAGCTTCGGCAACTTAGCTACTTGCCTCCAAATAAAAATTTTAAAAGGGGTTAGAGAGATAGCTCAGTGCAAAGGCCCTGATTCAATCTCCAGTACATAAAGGTGGAGGAGAAGGCACAGGAGGAGGAGGAGGAGGAGGAGGAGGAGGAGGAGGAGGAGGAGGAGGAGGAAGACGAGGAGGCAGGGGATATAGATGATGAGAAAGAAGAAGAGGATGAAAGTGAATTTGAGAAAATTATGTGTAAGGCTTTCAACATAACAATGAAAATATGGACTAATAGAACTAGGCTCTCAAATTCCTATTTAAAATTCAAATCAGTAGATACTAAGGTGAAGTATTAAAATCTTTTTTTTTTGTTTGTTTGTTTTTTTCCTGTACCGGGAATCGAACTCACGGCCTTGTGCTTGCCAGGCAGGCGCTGTGCCACTGAGCTAAATCCCCAGCCCCTTAAAATCTTCTTAATTATTCTCCCATGATCTCTTGCGCTTTAATGCTATTCTCCCATAATTCTTAGGGAATAAACAAGACTTCTCACATTAGCCATGAATGTCTCAGTATTCTCTATGACAGGCCAAATGCCATACTCTGGTCATGATTTCATTTTACCTTTTCTCTTCCCCTCAGTGTTTGTACTTGAGTTCTTACACCTGCTCAGGCTACCTTTCTCCACTGACACTCTTTTCAAGAATCAGCTAAACAAAGTACTGAAGCGTTTTTAGGGACCTTTCTTGTTCTCTGGTTTTTCCATCATGTATGGTCTTCACCACAGAGCTCAGTGTTGATTATTTAAGTGTTATTTATACAACAGTGGTCTCCCTGGAGAAAGGGTCATGATGTCCAGTTTTCTTTTAACTTCCACAACATCTAGCCCAGCCTAGGCCCTTGATAAGAGCTTGAAATTTTAGAAAAGATTACTTGCTCTTCCAATTAAAATGTATTTGAGAAAAATTTTATCTCTGTATGGATAATAAAGCTTTAGATGAGACAAACTTTTTCTTTTTTTTTTTTTTTGGTATTGGGAATCAAACTCAGGACCCCGTGCTTGGCAGGCAGGCACTTTTGCTGCTGAGCTAAATCCCCGGCCTCGAGACAAGCTTTATACATCTGTCACAAATTAATATTTTTGTGGTGTGTTAATATCATTCATGGGGTGCCAACTATGTATAAAAAGGCTAGAATTCAAAAGAGAATGACCTTGTGCTCAGAGAAACTTGTATCTATAGAACAATTCCCACAATAACAAATTCTTGTGACTTGGTCCCACATGATAAACATAAAGAAAAGATATAACATCTCATTGGGTTGAATATCACCACAGTCTCTGGAATCTCCCCCAAATAGTATTTCATAGTCCACTTGTAGGATTTTAAATATTTTAGTATCTTACTCAGTCTATTTAAACAACATATTTGAGAGGAGATGCCTGAACATGCTTTTCTGTGTAGTACCCAGAACCATAGTTCAGCTGAAAGTGTTACTTTACTATCAAGAAAAAAAAAAAGAATTTAAGAGTTCAATGCTGAGCACTAATGAATGCTTATCTTGTGCAGGGGGCTGGCTATGCTTCTGAAAGATTTAAGGATTTTTTTCATTTTATTTTATTATATTTTAATAATAGCACATTAAAAGCCAAAACCAGTCTTCAAAACTTAAGGGCTACCACTGGAGGAAGGCGAATAAAGGGATACTATTGAAAATTGGTTTAAGGACATTCAGCAACACAACAGAAAGAAGATTCATTCAGCCAAGATGTGAGTATCAATATCATTTTATGTCAGATGTCAACATGTCAAAAATAATTGTGTTTTGTTGCAATAATAAAATAAAATCCCTACTTTCCTGCATATACCACATAAAGCAACACTGCCAAAATGGGTCATTCTGCTGAGAAACAATATTTACTCTTGGTATAGTTTGAATTCCTGGTGTTAGAAATGATGTTAAAACTCAGATTTTAACTGCCCATTAGAAAACAGCCAGTGGCTAGCTGTTAAGGAAGCTTGTAACTGGGTATTTCTCTCTTCTTTCCTTTTTCCAATTGCTTCCTAATGTCAGTCATAACCCTAAACTATCACTTTATGGTAGACATTTGTTTTACAACAATTAAAGAGAAAAAGATTCTTTCTAAAGACTGTAGTCTACTTATGTGCTAAGACATTGTCACTCATATTTTATGGACCCTTTTGTTCACTTACATTTATTTGAAGTTGAGTAGGTAAAGCCAAAATGGCAACTGAAAGGACCAGTTCGGAGAAACCCCCAACTCCAACACAGCCAAAGCAGGATGCTTGGATCCCAGTGAGATCTCTCTTCTCCTCACTGATCATTCCAGCCCTTTACAAGAGCCTTTCTAGTAAGTGAAGGTGAAACGCATATATGTATTTTCACCAAGAAACAAATGTGGTGCTTTAATAAAAAAAAGTTTACTTGCATTTCAGATTGGCCCATTGTGAATTTTAACTTTCTGGGTACCATGGGAAATAAAGCTTTAGGCAAGACAGGGATATTCACACCTCTGCCAAAAATTAATATATTTTTAATGGTAAATTAACATCAAAAGTTTTATACATATTAGTGATGGTCTGACCTCCAACTGTTCACAGTCATGTCCTATCCATACACACAGAAGGAGAAAATCTGTCTGCTATGAATGTTCGATTTGTTCAATTCCCTGCCATGTCTTTTAGGCTGTTAATGCTGCTTTGCAAACAGATGATGACTTTAATGGGAAATGAAAACCAATAGGGATAAACTACTTTAAAATTTTTGAGATGATAATTTGTAATTTAGGTATGCTTCACTGTTACATTTGCTGGAGTACATAGATGTATGTAATTTTAAAGCAGCAGCCCACTTCCAGAAATTGACAGTTTCAGAATAAATCTTTTGTTTTCGAAGCACTGCATCTGCCATATTAGAGAAGGAAGCTTCCAACTCAACTGGGCATTTACTGAATACCTACTATGCACCAGGTTTGGGAGGGAATGGAATTTGCAAAACTGACATGGTCAGTTTGATAAAATTTAATTGAGAATATAGAAAAGTCATGAAACTCATTTCCACACACAAAATGAAGAACAAGTGGGAAAGAACCCTAAAATCCATCAAAATGGAAGACCAGGCTTCATGATCAGAGAAAAATTGGTCATTCCTCCAACTTTCTATGTGTTCTTTTTCTAGAAAAACTCTTTTTATTACAATGGAAAAAACAAAATGACCGCAGATAGGAAAGACAGAGGCCTGAAGCCACAGTCCTGTAGCAACGGCAGCTCCAGCAAGGACAAAAAGCAGACACAGTTATGCAAGGGGCATCTCCTCAAGGAAGTTAAAGCGACACAGAGGTGAGCTGTTCTGGCTAGAATATTCACATACATTTCTACAAAGTCTCAGCATACACATTATTTGGTTCTAGAAATTGTGACAGTCTAAACAGACTTTTCTGGGCTGGGGATTTAGCTCAGCGGCAAAGCGCCTGCCTGGCAAACGCAAGGTCGTGAGTTCCGTTCCCGGTACCGGAGAAAAACCAAACAAAAAAAAAAAAAAGATTTTTTTTTGCTGTAAAATGTACACATTTAAAAACTCATTTACCAATTATCATTTTTATTTGTAATAATAGAAATTTCAAAAATTATGCATTAGAAAGACTGTGTTTAAAAATGTCATATATATCACGTGTGGTTCCAGGACTGTGGCCTCCTGGTTTTTCTCTAGCTCGTTGCTTGTGCCTTCTTCTCCGTCTCTTTGCTCTCCTTCTTTCTCACTGCTTAATATTTGAGTAGCCCCATACTCAGGGCTCAGCACTCTCCTCCTCCACATCTACATCTACTCTCTGTACTATTAGCATATTATAAGGTATACCTAGGAAATTCAGGTAATTTTACAAATCATTCTTTTGCTTTTTAAATTTTTTAACATATAATAATTGTACATATTTATGGGATACAGTGTATTATTTCATAGTACAAGTATACAATGTGTAATGATCAAATCAGGGTAATTAGCATATCCATCATCTCAAACATTTATTACTTCTTGCAAATTATTTTTAAAAGCAAATGTTAATCAAGATAAAAGCTTAATATACAAATATTAATTGCATTTCTATATGGTAGCAACAAGCATAAAATGTAATTTTTAGAAGACCATTTACATACTAAAATGCTTACAAATGAAGTAGTATATTTAGATTTGCTTCAAAATAATATGATAGGAAATTTTAAAAAGAGGACATGAAAGTAGAAGGGAGATTATTAAGTGAGAGGAAGGGAATAGGAGGGAGAGGATGGGGAGTAACAGAAGCCAATGGGGGAAGAATATGATAAAAATATATGCATGCATGAAAGTAGAACATTAAAACCCAATATTTTATAAAATTAATAAGCACTAATAAAAATCATTTAAAATAATTGGAGAGGGGAGGAGATAGGGTGTAGATGAAACAAGACAGGCCATATAACGATAAATGTAGAAAGTGCTTACAGAACAAACACTACGGAACATTACACTACTCTTTGTATATTTGTGTGCTTGAAAAATCCTATAATAAAAATGTTTTAAAGACAGTATTTACTGATATAAATACCAGAACAAAAAAAATTAACGTTTTTGTAATCCGAAGTGGAAGAAACTTTTTATTTGTCTACTAAAACTATAAAACTTGCATAGCGAAATAAAAAAAGTAAAGCCAAATTACAATGTCAAACTGAAAAAAAAGAATTTGTAACACATAAGAAAGGGCAAGCTCCTTAACATATGAAGAGCTCCTAAAAGACGAGACTAATAATACCATAGCACACTGAGTAAAGGGGCTGGGGATTTAGCTCAGCGGCACAGCGCCTGCCTGCCAAGCGCGACGCTGTAAGTTCAATTCCTGGTACCGGAAAAAAAAAAAAAGAGAAATGAGTAAAACTTATAAACAGGTATTTCAGATAAATGAAAAGATGGTCAACCTTGCTCATAACAAGAAAAAAGCAAAACTACTTTGACAACATGCTCTTTTGGCAAGGGTATGGGAAAATGAATAATCCCCTATAATTCCACTGGGAATGCAAAAATGGTAGACCTCCTATGGAGATAATTTAGCAAAATTTAGCAAGTTTTATAGGCATATTTGATCCAGCAATGTCAATTCTAGGGTTCCTATCCAAAGATGCCTTGACAAAATGCCAATAATACGGGCACAGTAATCTATTGCAGTATTATTTTTTTTAATAGCAAAAACTGGAAACAACCTAAATGTCCATTTTGGGGGACTGGTTGGATAAACTATGGTATGTCTACACAGGATAATATAATGCAGCTGTAAAAAAGATGAAACTATAAAAAGAAATGTCTCCAAATAGATACTGCTAAAAAAAGCAACATGCTAAAAACTATTTATGGTTTACTGTATGCCATTTTAAAATTATTATCATATGATAACCATAACATCATTGTGCATATATTCATATTTTTTAAAAGAAATAACAGAAGGGAAAATTTAAAACTTAAAGAAGTAATTACATACGAGGGGGATAGAGAGCAGAACAGACTGAACAGGGATGGAAATAGAACTTCTGTGAATGTATCTTATTAAATTGCTTTGACATTGGAACCATATCAATTAAATCAAAAAATAATTGGAGTTTCATAATTTAAAACAAACTGAAAAAAAGAGTGAGTCCAACTAAAAATCAAGTTGATGGCATAACTACTGAAAGAAAAACTTCACTTCAACTGGCTTTAAAATACACTAGTTTGAGTGTTTCTTCCTTCTAGAATATATTCTAAAAATGGTAGAAAATCACAAAGAAATCTTAAGTTGCATCCAGTAGCCTTATTGCTAGTAGTGATATTAGCATTATTTTACAATCACATTATATTGTGAGATAAAGCTAATAATTGTGCCCTTATGAACTAAAATTTTCAGAATAATAAAAGGATTATATAATCACAGTTAAAACTTCACAAGTGAGAGTTTGAATTTCAAAAACCTCAAAATTTTTTCATTTACAAAAATACATTTATTTCCTAATTCTGTCCATCTTAAAGGCCTAGATACAATGACAATACCAACGGAATGAACACCCTTAGCACTTAGAATTAAACGCTACATACCAGTTGCCATGGAAGAAATCAGGACACTTTGTAGAAATCATTGCTTTTAGCTCTGGAGCAGGAAAAGTAGAAGATAAACACGGGATATGTTTTGAGTCAGAAGGGAAGAAAGCTACTTTAGGGACTAATAAAGTCATCTCAAAAGGACACAGGAGCCGACTTGCAAGGGCCACTATTGGACTAAGATGGGACAATTTAAGCATTAAAAGGAATAATGACCACAATAGTTGAAACATATCTAGGATAAAAAATCATAATTCATCATGATATTGATGAAAACTGATGTCACCATGACAGTTAATGGTGATTGTCAGTTGACTAGATTAAGAGATACCTAGCAGATTAGTAAAGCACACTTCTAGATATTTCTGTGGAATTGTTCAGAGATTACTGGTATGTGTCAAGCAAACAGAAGAGGTAAGACCTACCCTGACATGAACAGATCATCCAATGGGCTGGCCATCTAAATGGAAGATGAAATAAGTCAGTCTGCACTTTTAAAAGCTCCACTCTGTGTGAGTATCTTTTGCTACCGCCATCACATGTGGATGTCACACTCTAGCTTCTTCAGCCTTTTAAAATGAACTCAAACCAGCCACTCTCCAGTGAGCTTTCAAGCCTTCAGACTTGAACTGGAACTGTATCTTTATTTCTTCTTGTTCTGCAGCTTCTAGCTTCTCCAACTGAACAGCTACTGGATCTTCTGGCTCTCCAGCTTGTAGACTGCCACTGTGGACTAGCCTACCTCTGAATCTGTAAGCTTACCTGATATATCTCCTCACTTAACACTGATTTTGTTCCTATAGAGAATCCTAACCAATAAAGTTACCACTGAAAGTTTATAAGAAACCTGCTAATTACTCTGAGCATTGATACAGGGAAAGAATTAAACATGTATTCTGTCCTTTAATACAGTAACCTTGTCACAGTAACCAAATAATGAATAAAAAGGAATTGTTCTTTGCAAAACAATTCTAGTTAATGAACATAGAGTAATGATAAAACTGCATAATCACCATTGTTGCACTAATTATTGAAAATCAAGACAATAATCATGAATGAATGCTGGACATCTTGAGGAAATCTGACAAATTTTCACATGGACTTCATATTAGATGATATTAAAGAACTACTAATTTTAAAAGGTAGGACAATGACATATTGTAATGATTTTTAAAAATCCTCATTATTGAGGCATAAATACTGAAGTATTTTAGGTAAAATAACATAATGTTTGTGATGTTCTTTAAAGTACCCTAGGGTGAGAAAAGAAAGGAAGAGAGGGCAAGTGAAACATAGTGGCATAATTAGTATTGTTGTATTATGAGAATGTAAATAAGACACCACATATTAGGCAAGAAAAAATATATGAAATCAAAAAATTAGCATCACATAAACATAAAAGACCCCAATGGAGAAATTATAAAAAAATTTAAGCACATCATAAAGGTATAGTGTGAATAATAAAATAAGTGGATAGGTAATATCAACAAGATAAGGGTGTCACCTGTGCCCAAATGTACCTAAAAAGGCAATGCAGTCAATCAAAATGCAAACAAGGACTCCCAAAGAATTCCATCTACCAAATTTAAAATGTATATGGAAGAGCAAAGGGCTAAGAATAGCAAACACTCATGAAAAATAACAGGGCGAATTACCCTATTAGGAAACATATATTTAGTGTATAGTAACTAATATAGCTTAAGGATAGGAAGAAAGCCATGTCAACCAACTGAACAGTTAGAGAGCCCAGATTTATGACAGAGGCAGTAATGCATATGAAAGAGGAAATAATAGACTATGGTTATCCATAAAGAAAAACAAAACAAAATGGAATCCTTATATTTGCTTTAGACAAAAAAAGTAAATTCTAAAATAAACAATATGTCTTGGTTACTTTTCTTTCTGGGACAAAATACCCAACACCCAAAATTAAAGGAGGAAAGGTTTACTTAGCTCATAGTTTGTGGGGATTTCAGTCCATAATCAGGGGGCTCCAAGACAGGGCGTCATGGCAGAGAGGCAATGGTTCACGGCAGTGGCAGATACCAAAAGCAACAAGAGCAAAAGTGGTAAAAGGGAGGAGCAAGCCTCCTTCCCTCCCTTATATTGTATGTAGGCTACCTGTCTCTGGGTGGGTGAAGCATTCACAGAGCCAATCCCAGCACTAGACAATGAGCCAATCACAAACTCTAGAATCAGCCACCTTCAAAAGGCCTGTGCCCAATGACCGCATGAGGCTTTGGCGGGACATCCAGACACAAACCATAACAAAATACTATACTTAAAAATAAAAAAAGAAAATTTAAAGCTTTTAGAGAAAATACTCTATTTAAATGATCACATGGTTGGAAAGGATTTCTTTAAAAATGTATAAATATCACAATAAAAACAGCATGGTACCGGCACAAAAAAATATATGTGTATCCATAGAACACGACAGAGGATGTGGAAACAACCCCAGACATATTCAGCCACCTGATCTTTGACAAAGGGGCTAAACACAAATGCTGGGGTAAAGACAGCTTCTTCCGCAAATGGTGCTGAATAAAAGAACTTATCCACATGTAGAAGATTGAAGCTAGACCAATCTCTCTCACCATGTACCAAACAAAAATCAAAATGGATGAAAGATCTAAATATTAAAACAGAAACACAACCTGCTGAAAGATATGGTAGGCAGAACTCTTGAAGTCATAGGTGTAGGCAAGGAATTTTATAAACAGAACCTCAACTACATAAGCAATAGCATCAAAAATAAACAAATGGAGCTGGGTATTTAGCTCAGCAGCCCACTGCCTGCCTGGCAAGCATGAGGTTACAGGTTCAGTTCTCAATACCCAAAAAAAAAAAAAAACAAAAAAAACAAATGGGATCACAGCACATGAAAAAACTTCTGTGCACCAAAGGAATCAACAGAGAAAAGAGACAACCTATAGAACTGAAAAAAAATTTCCCAGCTATACCTCAGCAGAGGACTAATATGCAGAATATATAAACAACTCAAAAAAATCAGATACCCCAAAATAAAAGGCCCTATCAAAAATGGACAACTGAAACAAACAGACACTTCACAGAATAGGTAAAAATGGCCCATAAATACATGAAAAACTGTTCATTGTTGCCGGCATTAGAGAAATGCAAACTAAAGCATCAGTGAGAGTTCATCTTATTCCAGAAAGAATGGCAACATTAAGAAATTAAATAATAACAAATGTTGGTGAGGTAGTTGGGAAAAAAGAACCCACTACATTGTTGGTGGGAATGTAAACTAGTACAACCACTATGGAAATTAGTATGGAGAGCCCTTAAAGCACTAAAAAAAAAAAAAAAAAAGAAGTTCCATTCTCCTAAGTTAAACACATTATATTACAGCAATATATGTACACTATGTTTATAGCAGCACAATTCATAATAGTTAAATATTTGAAGCAGCTATATATGTATCAGCAGATGAATAGATACAAAAATGCATGCTATTTACAAACAATGGGATAATACTCTGCTATAAAAGATAAATTTGGACCATTTGTAGGAAAATGGATACATCCTGAAAGCATAATGCTAAAGTGAAATAGATCAGACACACATGCTTACATACCATATTATTTATCTCATATGAGAAAGCATAAGTATAAATAAAGTAAAGCAAAATTAAGAAAGAAAAGTATTCACGTATAGTGGATACTAAAATGGAGTACTACTTTGCTATAAAGAAGATAAATTTGATTCATATGTAGGAAACTGGATGCAACTTGAGACTAGAAGTTTAAGTAAAATAAATCAGACACACAGCTTAAATATTGAGTGTTTTTCTAATATGAAAAACCCAAAGTATAAATAAGTGAGAGAGCAGGATAAAAGACAGATAATAGGAAACAGGGAGAAGAAACTTCTGCCAAAGGGAAGGGGGCCAAGAGATAGAGGAGGGCCCAAGGGGAGGCTGGGAAAGGGGATAAAAAAAGAATTAAGATGTGTTATGTACATATTCCAAGTCCCCACATGGCATGTTATCTTTATGTATTGAAAAGATGTATCAATAAAAATATATATGAATGTCACACATTATAAAGTCAAAGATTAATTACTTTGACTCCATTAAAATGCAGAACTTTTATTCTCAAATGATACCACAGGGAGAATAAAAATATAATCCACTAATTTAAAGGAGATATTTGTCTCACATAAAAAGCAGAAAAATCTCAGTATCCAAAGTGTGCAAAGAATGCTTCATCATGAAAAATGTTTAAATGGACAGAAGACATCTTTTAACCTATGTTAGAGCAACAAATAATTCTGAAATATCAGCTGATTAAACCCCTCAAAGATTTATTTCTTGCTACGCATTGCCCATGGTAGGTTAGGTGACTCTTCAGTGTAGCTAAGCTTCAGGCAATGATTCAGCAGCCTAAGCTATTTTGATCTGTGTAGCCACAGCATCTCAATATAAGGCACCATGGTCAATGTGTCAGGAAAAGAGAGAGTTAAGAAGTCATGTGACAACTCTTAAATTCTCATAGCTCCATGACCAGAAAAACTCTTAAAATTCCACCTAATAGGAGGCTAGAAGATCAAGAGATCACATAGGAAATAGTGAGAAGAAATTCTACTGGGATAGACATAAACAGACATTTCATGAAAAGGGAAGCACAAATGGCCAAAGAAAGACATAAAGAAGTGTTTAAACGTAGTAAGACAAGCAAAGAATAAAATCACTATTAGCTACCAATAGATACAACACAAAACTCACAAAAATTAAGAAGTATGATGTCAAGAGTTGTTGATGAGGGTGTGAAAAAAACATATTGTCACATACTGTTGGGAGAAGTTCAAAACAACTGGTTTGGAAAACAATTTGGCCTTACTTTGAAAAGATGAACACACACAGAAATGAAGACTCAACAATCTCATTCCAATTTTTGTTTAACTGGTATGCCTTCTTGCACGGTTTTAAGTTAGCAAAAAAATTGTATCATTAATTTTGGATTTGTGACTACAGAAGATGTAGTTTCTGGTATATGATAAATTTTGAAATGTTCACATTACTCAAATATATCAAAAGCAATTTATAAACTTCATCATACATTTTAAGAGTTCCTTTGACTCCTTGAATTTTATCTTAATTGCTTTTACACTTAAAAGTATTTTACTGACCACCTTCTATTATTTTTCTGCAACAAAATAATGTCTTAGGTAAATTAAAGCATATTTTTAAATTTTTCTTTATGCTTATCCCCAGAAGATTATGTGAGGTGTTTATGATACGTAGATTGTGGCACCAAAAATCAAATCACAGTGTTATCAACAGGCAGTTGTAGAAATATATTGTGTTCAACTTATATAATACAGCATTGTAAAATACTGAAAAATTAGAGAACCATTACTGCACACATCAACATGGATGATTTTTCAGACATATAATTTTAGTGAAAAATGAAACTGCATGAAAATATGTAAGTTCCAGCACTCTGGGAGGCTGAAACAGAAAGATCACAAGTTTAAGCTTAGCCTGGGAAACTTAGCAACAATGAGACCCAGTCTCAAAATAAAATTAAATCAATAAGGCCTAGGGGTATAGATCAGTGTGAAGGCCCTGGGTTCAATCCCCAGTATGGAAAAGTATAAGAAAGACACTATGATACCATCTGTAAAATGAAATTCAAAACTCACCAATATTCACTGATAAATGTCTTTGTAATAGAACTTAAAAGGCAAAAGAATGATAACTCAAAATCTGAATTCTGATTGTATTACTCCTACAGGGGAGGGGAGGTTATTATCATGCCTAGGATATATGTTCATATTTTTAAACAGAAGATTGGTGAGGACAATGATATAGATCAACCTGACCTAGAAAGCCCTTATCATGACATGGCCGACGTCCTTGAGGAGTGTCACATGGGCTGCATGACTGGGAGAGGGGTTCTTTCTGCCTGAGCACTCACTCTGGGGAGGCTAGCTCTCTGCTACAGAGTCTCACAGGTGCAGCTTGGAAGTGGTTATCTGGAGGACAGAAAGTTTTTCTGTAATATTTCATCTTCAGATTTGACTAATACTATAGTGACTCTTTTAAGCTTTTGCTTGCTTCATACAAGAATTGCTTGTCTAGTTTATCATTTTCCATCATACATTGATTCATTCATTTACTTACTTATTCAAAAAAATATTTATTAACCTCCCACCTGAGCCAGATCCTGAGAAAAATACAAAACAGTCTCTATTTTCTGGAGGCATAGAGTTTACAGAATTTCAGTACTATAAGGAATATGGGTCTTTGTTTAATTGATCTTTTGTATTTTTGCTTTGTTATGTTATTAGTCTCCATTTCATTTATTTCTGCTCTTATTGTTTCTTTCCTTCTATTAATTTTAGGTTTGATTTGTTCTTGTTTTTCTAGCTCCTGGAGATACAGTGAGAAGATGTTTATTTGTAAATTTTCTGCTTCTTCAATATGGCTATAAATTTGCCACTTAGTGCTTTTGCTGTATTACTAGAAGTTTGGTATTTTGTTTCCATTCTCATTTGCTTCAAGTAATTTTTTAATGTCTTCTCTGGTTTCTTCTTTCATCCGCTGGTTGTCTGGTTCCTCAAGAAGATAAACAAATTTGACAAATCCTTAGCCTGGTTAAGAAACAGAGAGAGAAGATTCAAATCAGAGATGAAAAGGGAAACTTTACAATTGATACTACAGGCATACAAGGGGTCATAACAGATTATTATGAACTAAACACTGACAAATTCGATGACCTAAGAAGAGATGAACAAATTCATGGACACAAACACTTTACACAGATTGAATTATGAGGAAATAATCCTGAATAGACCAATAACAAGCAAAGAGGTTGAATTAGTAACAAAAATTCTCATATCAAAGAAAAGCCCAGAAATGGGTGGCTTTGCTTCTGAGTTCTACCATGTAAAGCAGAACTAATACAGTTACTCCCTAAATCATTTGGAAAGTAGGAGAGAAAGGAATCCTTTCATATTTATTCTACAAGACCAATGTTACCCTGCTACCAAAATCACCTCAGGACACAAGAAAAAGAAAAACTATGGGCAGTATCCTTGATGAACACAGATGTGAGTATCCCCAAATAATAGTAAATTAAATATAATAGCACATTAGAAAGATTATTTGCCATGATGAAATGAGATTCATTGCAGGGATCCAAGGATGACTCAAAATATGTAAGTGAATAAACATAACATATCACATCAACAGAATAAAGGACAAAAACCATATGATCATTTTCATAGAGGCATAAAAGCATACGATAAAGTTCAGCATCTATTTGTGACTAAAAAAGAAAAAAAACACTGAACAAACCAGGTGTCGAACATACCTCAGCATAAAAACATCTGTTTAAAATAAGTAATCAACATTGTATTGAACGGGGAAAAAACAAAGAGCTTTCTATGATCTGAAGAAGACAAGAATGGCACTTTATTCAATACAGTACTGGAAGTCTTAGCCAAAACAATCAGGCAAGAGAAGAAATAAAAGGCATCAAATTGGAAAAGAGAAAATCAAATTGGAAAAGAGAAAATCAAATTGTCGCTGATTACAGGTCATGTGATCTTATACATAGGAAGCCCCAAAATGCCACCAAGAAGTACTAGAAATAACAAATTATTTCATCAGAGTTTCAGGAAATGAAGTCATTATATAAAATTTAGTGGTATTACTATATACTAATAGCCCAATATCTGAACTAGAAATCAAGAAAGCAGTCCCATTTACAAAGAGAAAATTGGTGAGAGCAAAGGTATAGCTAAACCTAACCTAGAAGGTCCTTATCATGACATGGTGACATCCTTGAGGAATGTCATGTGGTCTGCATGACATAAAATTCTCATGAATAAATTTGGCCAAAGATGTGAAAGACCTCTACAGTGAAAACTATATAACACTGAGGAACAAAATGGAAGAGAAACAAAAAGGGAAAACATGTTGTTCTTATGGATGGGAAGAATCAGTATTTTTTAAATGTCAGTAATCAACAACAATCAACAAAGCAATCAACAGATACATTATAATCCCTACAAAATACTGAAAACACTTCACGCATTAGAAGAAACAATTCTAAAATTCATATAAAACCAAAATATACCTAAATAAGCAAAGCTATCACATTATTTTAAAAAAAAAGATAAAAACAGGAGCTTTATACTATGCAACTTCAAAACATAATTATGCAGCTGTAATAATCAAAATATGAAGCTTAGGACTCAGTGATAGTTTGTCTAGCATGGCAAGGCCTTGGGTGTGATTTTAAACACCACAAAAACGAACAAACAAACAAACAGTATGGTATTAACATAGAAACACATACATAGATCAATGCAACAGAGTAGAGTCCAGAATTAACCTCACACATCTACAGGCAACTGATTTTCAACAAAAGTGTTAAGAGTATGTGCTGGATAAAAGACAGCCTTTCAATAAATGACGCTAGGGAAATTGGATAGCCACACGCAGTACGAAAATAGATCCTTGTCTACACCAGTTACAAAAATGAACTCAAAATAGACTGAAGATGTAAACGGAATATCTGAAGCTATGAAACTAGTGGAAGAAAACATAGAAGAAACACTTCAAGACATTGAAATGGGCAAGGATTATTTTGACAATACCCCAAAGCAAAAGAAACAAAAGAAAAACAATAGACAAATAAAATTACAGGAAGCTAACAAGCTTGTGCAGGACAAAGGAAACAACAGAGTGAAGAGATAATCACAGAATGGGAGAAAATGTTTGCAAACTATGCATCTGACAAAGGGTTAGTACCCAAAATATATAAGCAACTCCAAAATCTCAGAAACAACCAAATTTAAATACAGGCAATCAATCTAAATGGACATTGCCCAAAAGAAGACATACAAACAGTCAAGATGTATGTGAAGAAAATGCTTCACCTCACTAATTATCAGGGAACTGCGAATCCAACCCACAATGACACATCACCTCATTGCAGAAAGAAGGGCTATTACTAAAAAGGCAGAAGATGGCAAATGATGGTGAGGATAAGGAGAAAAGGGAGTCCTTGCATACTGTTAGTGAAGATGTAAGTTAGTACAACCATTATGGAGAAAAGTGTGAACATTTCTCAAACTTTTTAAAGTAGAATTACCATATGAGCCATTTCCGGCTACATATCCCCAGGAAGTGACATCACTAGGTCAGGATGACATCTGCACTCCTGTGTTCACTGCAGCACCATTCACAGTAGCCAAGACATGGAATCAACCACAGCGTCCATCATCTGAAGAATGTATAAAGAAAATATGGTGCACACACACAATGGAATGCTATTCAGCCATTACGAAGAACAGAATCCTGTTATTTACAACATTGTGAATTGAGATAGAGATTGTTATGTCAAATAAACTAAGCCAGTCACAGAAAGGCAAGTTCTCCATGTGATCTCACTCATATGCGGAATCTAAAGAAGTTGACTGCATAGCAGTTGTAAGGCTAGTGATCATCAGAGGCCAAGGAGAGGAGGCATGAGGAAAGCAGTGAAGGGTTGATTGATGAGTATTAAGTCACAGTCAGATAGAAGCAAGAAGTTCTGGTGGGCTACTGTACTGTAAGGGAACCATAGGTAAAAATGATGCACTGTATATCTCAAAAATCTAGAGAGAAAGATTTTGAAAATTTTCAACATAAAGAAACAATAAGTGGGGGCTGGGGATTTAGCTCAGCGGCAAAAGCGCCTGCCTGGCAAGCGCAAGGTCGTGAGTTCGGTTCCCGGTACCAGAGAAAAACCAAAAAAAAAAAAAAAAAAAAGAAACAATAAGTGTTTGAGGAAAGAGACATGTTTAAATTGATTTAGACATAATACAATGCATATGTGTATTGAAACATCACATGGTACCCAGTTAACATATGTAATTTTTATGTTTTCAGCTGTCAGGTAAAAGTAAATTTAATTTTTAAAGTAGTAAAAAGTACAATAAAAGAGAAATAAGGGTCATTCAAAAAAATGGCAGAATGAAGGTAAAGAGAGGGGTAGAGTGAAGGCAAGCTTCTGAAGAAAAGGAGATGCACAGAGCTGGGCTCAGTGGTATATGCTTATTATCCCCGCTACTTGGAAGGCTGAGGCAGGAGGACTGCAAATTCAAGGCCAATCTGTATATGTCCTGCCAAAGCGAGCACATTCAAGGCCAATCTGGACTGTACAGCAAGATAGCAAGAACCTATCTAGAACAGAACAGGCTGAGGATGTAGCTCAGTGGTACAGCACTTGCCTCGTATGTGTGAGCCTGTGAATTCAACCCCCAGTGCTGCAAAAGGGAAAGAAAGACACAGACGTGAATCACAAGAATTTTATTTCTTTACTTCTGAACCTCACCCATGTGATATATTTCCCTCCACAGAATTCCTAGTTTTCAGAAGCAGTGAATAAGAAGGAAGAACTTAGTGTGTTTCTGTCCGAGGACCTTTCTAGGGTGTTGTTTGCTTTTTCCCCAAAGATCTTCACAAATTCCTTAGGTCTCCCTTTTCATCTCTTTTCAGGCAATGAATTCCTAATGAAGCCTATGGGCCCCTTTTCAGAATAACATTTTTAAATGCATAAAATAAAAATCTATAGGACTACAAAGAAGCCACTTGCACTGAAATGCAGTTGTGTCTCTAAACCTCCCTGAGATTCAATGGGCTACAATAATAAAGCAAAAATGGGAAAGCAACGTCTGTCCTTCCAAAGGCTTCCACAGAAGACCACTGGTCAGGGAATAGTGATTTCACTGAAGATGAATGTATTTGCCTCAATAGACAGAGGTATAAACTAACTCAATGAAACTTGATTTGAAAGTGAAGTGGCTGATTGTCTATTTCCTAATAAAGCATGTAATCAAAAATACTCAGTGTTGTACTTCCACAGAGTGTTTCATTTATCAAATGTTTCAAGAACATCCAATCCATCTCTTAATTTCTGTTTACTCTTTCATCATCTCCCCTGAAGTACCCCTGCTTTATTCCAATCTTTGATCTAAGTTTTAGATGTTGACAAAGGATTTGGTTTATCCCGCACAAGATTCCTTTACCTCCCTATTAATGAAGCAAACAGCACTAGAAAGAGATCTAATGTAAGTAATTCTCTGTGTGAACAGTAACTGTGACACTGAGAGCTTCATAGATTGCTTGATTGCATGTCTAATCATTCATTATAATTCATCCACTGGGCTTGATTCGGGGGCAATGCTTTTTGGCATGCCAAATCTGACATTCATCACAACTTAGCATCTCTGCACAGAGTATTTGACAGAGAACTATATTCATCCACATGATGAAATGTAGTCCCTGTACCATCTCTCCACTTGGGAGAGAGCCTCCAAACACCCTTTTCAATAAAAGACAAGGACTTACACAGCTTCAGACCCAGGAGGTAGAAATACTTTGCTATGTGATTTTTCTTCTCAGTAACAACCTTTTTCAACCAAAGAACTCAATCTACTCTATGTGCCCTATAGTATAGTTTCAGATAAAACTATGTTCTTTGTACCATGATGTCCTTTCTGATAATTGATATCAGTTCATACAAAAATGAAAATACTCTATCCTTACCCTTCTAGATGAGAACTCACTAATTCTCTTCTCTCTCTCCCTCTCTCTCTCTCTCTCTCTCTCTCTCTCTCTCTCTCTCTCTCTCTCTCTCTCTCATATACACACACACACACCTTTATCCAGCACCTTTTCTGCCTGTACATCTCAGAGCAGAAGGAGGGGTAAAAATTTAAAAATATTAGATACTGCCTTTTGACTTGACTGCTAACACAATAAAGCAGCATTGTAAACTGAATCCTGGGAGTCTGCTGTTCTTATTGCTCTCTTTGCTGGTATTACTTCATGGATATTAGAAGCCTTAGGGATATTGGAATATGAATAAAGATTTTTTTTTAAATCAGCTGGATTTTTTTTTCTTGGTTCTGTTTCTAAAAATAATGCAGTTTGCAAAAACAGAAGGTTTGGTTTATAACACAAACAAAATTGTTACATTCTGAATGGGTTGTAAGTACCTGATTCTTTGCCTTTTTACTCATCCCTGCAAAAAAAAAAAAAAATCTGCAAATCCATTTGCTAACCAGCTGTACCTCTGTGCGAAATAGATAACAACCTGTGCAAGCCAGGGTTTGCTGTGAATCGGTGCTGATAGGCCTGAATCTCATAGCTTTTTTTAAATGCTAATGACAAGAAACATTTCCGAAGCCAAAACGCTCTTGTAGATCTGTCTTCCTCTATTATGACTGATATTTGCTTGTAAGTACATAGAACACTTGTTCCCCGTCCCTTATCTGCGGTGCTGCAGCATGCTGACCTACATACCATTCAGCACAATATGATGCACAAACATCTTCTATATAATTTTTCATTTTCGACTTAAAAACAGTAGAAGCAAAATAGGATTGCTGCAAATCTAACAAAGAGATGGCATTATTTCCAAATAAAAATGTGCATTTTTCCAAAGAATTTATTTGTCTAGCAGCATGAAGTTCATACATAGCAATGCTGGGGAGAGGGTGTTGAATTGCGATTAGAAGGGAGAGACTTAAGGAAAGAAACAAACCCGTCTTTTCCACTACTCAGGGATAATTAAACTAACTTATTTCTCACCACAATTAGAAGTTCAGCTTTTCTAAACCATGTTTTTGCAGTATCACAAAATGTGGGGAATATAACAAGGTGGGCATACGCACAACAACAACAAAGGAATGAAGGTAGAAAGTGACACGGGGAGCGGTAGAGGGGGAAGAAATAATCTATTCTCGCACCTTTCTTTATCAGAACACTCCAAACCATACTATTTATCTTTTTTTAATTTCTTGCTGTTACAGCTGACGCTTTGTAGATCCTCTCCACTCCCGCTTCAACACTTGGTTTGCCGGCAAAACTGTTAATAGCTGCAGTTGAAACCTTAAGTTTGTGCTTATCTGATGACCTAGCCTTCTTAATGCTCGCAAGACCATTGTAATTGCAAATACAGCCGAGCCACGTACAAAGGAAGACTGTATTTCTAGCACAGGGCACAAAGGAGACCAGCAGAGGCACCAACAAGGTCAAAGGTCAAATAGGGTGACCGGCCAAATTGGAAACCCCTCATTAACTTGGAACCCGGCTGGAAGCTTTCAGTCACACTGCCTTCCCTTCGCCAACAGAAAAGGTGGCTTATGAATGCACTGAGGTTTAATATTTAATGATCAGCTGTCTTTGTTTTCCAAGTTTGATGTGTCTAAAACAGTTGGAAAATCCACAAATAAGATAAAAATGGCTTGGGTTGTGGCCCAAAAGACCTCTTTCCCTGCACTTTAAGTGACTTATTTTGTTCCCTCATTATTTGGAGGAGTCCTGAGTAAGAAAGCTGCAACAAACACTTTGCCACAGTTGTCCGATGTTAACAATGTTTTCAGCATGAATCACATTTTTGAATGCTTATTTTATGGGTCTCCAAAAGTACAGCCACCCTTCACAAAGAGATAGTGATTATTTATGTTTGTCCAGCTAGAAGTCCATTTTCCAAAAGCCTAGATCAAAGATAAAATAAATTTTCACACTTTTTGCAGTTTTACAGTTATTCTGCTTAATTGTTTGCACCAGCCAAATTTATCTATCAGCTGCCAGAAGCCTGCTTATTTGTGAGCACAATTAACTTAACCCAGCACTTTATAATTTTTATGTGATACAGTAAACAGGGCATTCTGTAGAGAGCTTGGAAACCCAAGGTTTTATCTCAGCTTTATAGTGAACTAGCTGTGTGACTTTGAGCAAGTCACTTAACCTCTCTGAACCTGCTTACTTGGGGTTTGGAGTTGTTAAGTGGTAAGAGCTCTTCTGGCTGCAAAATTCTCCAGTTGGCTCCCCCGTATCCTTCTCATTTGGGACCACTTACTCATACTGTTGGCTCATGCTAACTGCTAAATACCATGGAACGGTTTTCTACGTGCTTATTTCGGATGATACTGAAAGCTCCCTGAAAACCTCATCTCTCAGCATTACCACAGATGTGCTTAAGTGATAACCAGTGTCCAGCCTACTATACACTGCTAATGGCAATGTTACACTCCCATATGAGTTCCATAGGTCTAACTTATTAATGGTCTATGCTAATGCAATTTCCAGAAAGTATGCTGTTATTAAATTTTCTGGAATTTCAACACAGCAAAACAACATATAACTACTTGATAAATTACTCTGAATAGATTTAGTAATTTGTGTAAGGGTGGCTCTCATTTATGTAAGAAGCCTAAATCCATTTAAAGTTAATTTCTAATTTTCTTATATTTATGTCATTCAGAAATACACTGCTGGTCCAGGAGCAATCTTTCCAAAACCCAAGTGAACTATTAATTTTGTTTGGGTTAAGCATAAAATGTTAACCGTGTATAATATTTGCAATTTGCCAGTTACTCTTCAATTCCTTCCAAACACGGTCCCTGCATTTTTCTTCTCATATGACTGAGATTTTGTGTAGCATCTCTGTTTTTTTTTTATCTCAAACACAAGGAAAAAGGGTGGAGTTATTAAGCCATAATTCCTAGTAAATATCAATTCAACATTAAATCATAGACTAAGCAATATGCATTCTTTACTGTTTTTAATGATTTAGATGAAAATATAATAGTCAAACATCCTAGGTCCCTTTCTTTGTGCATCTACTTATAAAATACACTCAAATGAAGGCTCTACTTCCTCACTGTCATCACTATTTGAAGATAATCATCACACTGTTGAATTTAGTCTGATCCTACGCTAGGCACTATAGGTAGAACCATTTATATAGTTATAATCACTGCCCCATGAGAGATGAGAAGATGACAATAAGATGGATTCACCCACACAGAACATAGATTATGCAATATATGAATCAGGTAGAATTTCTACAAGGAATGTAGAAAAATAGTGTATTTTAAATGTTATGCTCCGGTAATGTCTCATGCTTTAGGCGTCAATAGGCAGTTATACACACATACACATATGCTAATGTACTAAGCATACACTGCAGCAAAATAGGTAAATAACCTAACAATTACCCACAAACAGAAGTGGACATGTCCGTTAGGGAGCAATTAAAGAATTTCAAAAGTCCATGCAATAAGATAGAAAGGCAATGAGGTGACTGATTTTTAACCAAATTCCTTTATTTATTTCTTTACTTAATATTCATTGAGTTCTTGGAGTGTGCCAAACAGCATATTTTTGCTGAGTTGAATAACTTCTGAGGGACATAAAATGGTCAAAAAGGAAATTCCCCCCCCAAAAAAAAGAAAAAAAGAAATCCCCCCGATTCCTGAAGCATTTTCATCACAAAATTCGCAAATCAAGTGAAATGGATGAAATATTGTTAATAAAATGTTTCAAATCTGATTTTTTAAATCACAGAAAAATTTGAAGAGATATTACCTAAACTATCTTTTGATGTTATCACTGGAGACATTCCCATGTTTTATTGTAGTCATTCTTTTGTTGCAAATAGAATATATGATCCATTGTATTTAACTTTGAAGATGCAATTAATCTGCTAACTCTAGATTATATGAAAATAGATGATCCAAATCATTGTCACATTTAATCCCCAATCTGACATTGAGTTACTGGAAAAGTAACTAAGAAGAACATGTTTCCAAGCAAGGTTGGCAAAATAAATGCTGTGGGCATGACTATTAAAGTTGTATTTCCACATCATTTTCATTTGGTATCTGTCAGTCCACAGCTATCACTGTAAGTGATCTCAGGATCTCTCTGCCCGCCCAAAGGTACATTCAGGAAGTCTCACCCAGACTGATTCATCTGTAGTAGTTGTTCATATATCCCCTTTGCCTGGGACATCACAGTTTATACCTTTTCTGGCATAATTATTGATAGCTTCCATTGACACTTTCAAAAAAGACCCTGGTTAGGGATGATTAACTACACAGATCCCCTTACTATACCACAATGTATGATATATACCCTGAGCCCTGCATTAGAACAAATCTGGATTCTGAGTCATCACCAGAAACAAGCTGATAAACATGCAAATTCTTGATGGAATTTATAATCCACCACTTCCATGAAATGGGCAAAGTTTTTGAAGAAACCTGCTGAATAGGCTACTCTGCCTGATTCATGGCTGGTGATCATACAACCTACCAAACCAAAGCTCTCCTCCATTTGCACCCACTGAACTTACTAAAAATTCCCAGGTACAGCCAAGCTCTATTGGATTCTGCACAATCGTTGACTCTGCTACAAATTTTTTAAAAACAAAATTTCTGTTACTCACCTTGGTGTCTGCTAATACCTTTTACCTTGAGCCTTGTTTATAAGAACCACCTGATAAAAAGCAAAATGCCTGGATCATCTAGTCAAAACACCTGGATGGCTTGCCCAATTATTTACATACAGCTATTTATCATGGTGTAGATTTAAAGAAATCCAGAAAGCAGACAAAAGTCAGGCCCGTACACGTTTGTGGGAGAAGAGCACAGACACCCGAGGAAGGAAGTAACATCCACACTTAACTGCTGCTTCTTCTCCTACAAACTTCTCAATCCATCTTCATGTTCTTTTCACAGCAACTAATTGGTGACTTCTACAGCCTAGATATTCTCACAATCAGAGCCAGGTCATCCTATAAAAACCAACAACAAAACTGTTGCTTCCACCTGGATCTCCTGGACAAAGAGTCAGAGTTTAAGACAGAATCTTGCAAGAAGATAGTACCCTGAGCCACAACTTGTACAGCATCTCAAGAAGTCTTCACTCCATGGAAAACTCATCCTGGTGATCACAGAATAGTGAGTAACAAAATAGCAGATAAGGGGAGGATTTAAAAGAAGATTTTGTTCATTACATTTGTAAAAAAAAAAAAAATCCCCAAAGGTTGAGGTGTATCAACACATTATTAGCAAGAATGGAAGTATTTAAATAAACTTTCATAAGTTGTACTGAAGCACCCTGACCATTTTTATATTTCCAAATTTTAATTTGTCATGTTTGAAGTCACGACTTTAACGCACTTATGATTTTTTTCCGAGAGAACACAAGCAGACTAAACAAATGTTGGGACTGTACTTGATAGAATGACCCCTCTAAGCCCACCACATGGGTGGAATAAAAAAATGTCACATAATCTGACATCATCTTGTAAGGAAATTGTTGTCTACCACATCCACCTATCTTTGAAAAACACAAAAACAACATGGTTTTCAAGTTGGAAAAAAAGGAATATAAAGAATTGGGTCCTGCACTACAGACTCCACAGATACTCTTGCTCCTTAAGAAGGCTTGAGTCTGGGAGCTTTCCCCTTTCATCAGCCAACATAAAAGTTATTTCAATAAGAAGTAGGGAACAAAGGAAGACTTTCATTTACAAAAGAAAGTTTAATGGCACAGTGTCTAGGAACTATTATTTATGCTGCACTTGGCATTAGTTTTAATTATCTGTGGAACAGAGTTGCCTATGCCAGTGCCAACAGGGATATAATGTTTCCATGTCTAATGCGAAAATTCTTGTCATGAATGTATGAACCTAGCAACTCCCATCAGAAACAGTGTCTACTGGACTCTGGGAGAGACAACATGCCTACCTTCTGGTCTGCCTCTCAGCTTCTGCTTGTAGAGAATGTTCACCAACAACTCTGCAATTTATGCCAGCTCACAGCACAACTGATAAATCTCAGTGTTTCCTCATCTTAGAGTAAAAACTCCCTGGAATTAGCGCTGCATTTAGTAGATGGATAAAGCTGAATTGAGCAAATCTTTGCATTCATTGCATAGTTCTTCCTGGTTAAGAAGATTTTGGAATTTTTAGTTGTTCAATCTCTAACTTCATTTAAAGGCATTATTTTTCCTTTTCCTCTTTTAACCAAAGAAAATTGATCTAAGCATATAGTTTTGTCTTTAATAAGAAGTCCAGTGGTTCAGCCAATCTGGTTCAATATAGAAGGAAACACAGGATTGAGAGTTCAGAAACCTGGTTTCCAAGACCAAATCAGTCACACACCAATTGCTGTGTTTCTTTGGACTTGTTGTTTACCGTGTTTCTTTGGACATGATGTTTCATCTTCGTCATCATAACTTCCTCATCCATACAAGAATCTTGGCTAACATGTTCTCCAATTCCCACTGTAACTCTCAGAAATCCGAGAGTCTCTAGGACAAGCCTTACTGAACCATCGTGAGCATTTTAGTTAGACACGACAAGCATATTTCTGCTGCACTTAAGTGCTGATCATTAAGTAAAAGAAGGTTTGAGCTACAAAATCTTCAGATCCTGACCTTCAGCCCCAGTAAATGCACAGACATAATTAATGATCAGATGTACCCAGGTAGAAAGCTAGCTTAGTGTTAAGACACAATCTGACAAAGACATCCAGGGGAAGTTATATGCTTAATTTGCTCTCAAAGAAAAGAAGATGCTGCCAATATGCATGAGGTAGCCTCCTAGGCTTCAAAATGAGGGAATTAACCTCTATCCAATTTTAAGTCAAGACAAACAATCTTTAGAAGCATGAAATCTGGACCCAGGATGTAGCTCAATGGCACAGCACCTGCCTGGCAAGCATGAAACCCCGAGTTCAATTCTTAGCACACATACACAAAAAACACAAAATCTTAAGAATCACTTCCGGTTAAATATACTATTACTGTAAGAGTTTAGACTCTAACCATACAGCTGTGAACCCACATATTAAAAATCACAGTTTTTCCTTATGATTTTCAACCTTTCAAAATCCAGCTTAATCTCCCATGTCAGTAGCCTGTGATTTTAAAAAAGGAAATTATAAACTTGCCCCTGTTCACTAAAATTCAAATCTCTCTCCTTCCACTCACTGTCGATTTCACCATGGAATGGCTGCAGGATACCCAGCTTTCCAATTGCTGCAGCCTGAACCGGGTCAGCCAAGAGCAAAACTGAATTTACCACAGGACACTGAATTGCCAGAGTGTCCGTAAAAGCTGGTTGCAGAGGGCAGTAAAGGAAACAGTTTCTAATTCCAGAAATCCTTCCCTACCTACAAAGGGAGAGCCTGCAGGAGAGCTGCACACATCCGCTTTTGGGTTATGCTTTTATTCTTTCCAGTGGCTTCCAATAGTGGATCATTCCCAGTGGAGCTCAAGCATTTCCGGGGTAGGCAGGCCACAGGCTGAGCATGTCAAAGCTTTCCTTTGTCACTGGAGCTGGTAGTTATGTTCCGAGTTTCCATGCACCACACATTTAGTTGAAGCCAGGACAGGGTGGGACAAAAAAAAGGTACACAGATGAATAGTTAGTTTTTATGTCCTGTAGGGATACCCTTGAAACATGTTAAAAAATGTCAGTCAGGACATCTGGTCAGCTGTCCTAATCCATATTGGGGTTTTTAGGCTACTGTTATGCCCCAATATGCTTTGAACATTGCCAATATGCTTTCTCCACAGAAGCAGCAGTGTGTCCCCTTTGGTTTCTCAGCTCATCCCCAGCACTAGAGTTTATAGTGTCACGTACAGAGCAAAATGAAAAACCACATACTGTATCTCATGTGTCTGGCTAATGAAACGGGTCGGATCAACCTTGTGCAATCAGGGACAGGAGCGATTGGCTTAGGTCGGGTCCATCTTGCAGACTGCAAAAGAATCAGCTGTCACCAGTGCCATGCGGCAGATGGACAGTTTGCATCCGATTTCCAGTCAGGCGCCAAACCCTTTAGAAGCTTTGGCAGCCGAGCACCATCAGGCAGCAGCCTTTGATGTTCTGCAGATGGCTGCGGCGGCCATCTTGCCTCTACATCCTGAGAGGCCCGGGTCTTACTCTCAGGCAGCGTTCACTCTGGCCTAGGCTCACGGTCGGCCAGAGAGATGCGCCATGGGTCTGAGAGGCTCTCATTGCCAACCAGAACCTTCACCAGCTTCCACTTCTACCTGTGTAGCAGCTAAACCTTCTTTAAAAAATGGTCTTAAATGCTTTAAATATTCTGAGAGAAAGACAGAAAGAAAGAAAGAAAGAAAGAAAGAAAGAAAGAAAGAAAGAAAGAAAGAAAGAAAGAAAGAAAGAAAGACAGGCGCAATTCTGGTCTGATTCGTCCTACTCGGGTTTTGGGAGGTAAACATGCCTCTGTTTCTTCCCAAGCCCTAGTCCAGTCCCTGGAAACTAATCATTCTTCTTCAGGAGATTCCTGATCCTGCTGGACATTTCACATACATCAATTTCTGTGTAGACAGCATGGGAACCTAGATGTTCCTTTAAAACCAAACAAAATCAGGGGAAAAAAAAGAAAAGAATGAAAGCGAAAGCCTGGGCTGTTTCTGTTTGCCCTCTAGACCTCCTGAGGCAAATACTGTGGTGCTTTCTAGGTCACATAGGTCCCCAGTCAGTCTCAGACTCCCTCATTCGCTGGCATTGCCACCCAAAGTGGCAGCAAGCAATAATTTCAGATAATCAGGATTGCAGTTTCGAAGGTTTTTAATTGGGTGTCCATTTTAAGATGCCCTCAGAGCTCTGCTTCATCTGGGTCTGACTTCCCCTAAGCTCTAAAGCAGAACAAAGCATCGTCTTCATGGTAGTAAGACTAATCTCATACAGTGAATAGCCCAGAGAAATCTGTCAAAAAGCTGGGCCTGGAGGTCTTCCAAACGGAGTCCTTGCACATTTGGTAGGAGCACTTAGGAATTCTGACTGGCAGTATTAGTCATGTCACTGGACCACGGAAGCAAGGGTAGGTCTCTCCCACCAGACAATGAACCGCGAAATTTCTACTTCATTCCACACCCCCTTGATAGAGCGGGGCAGACAGGGAGAAGTTTAGTGCAAGTGACTGACAAGAACTGAAAACAAACTCCGTGAAAATAAATTCAATAACGTGTGATTTCCAGCCACTCAAAAGTAATAGAAATATTTGGTAAAAATATATAGATATAAATTGCCAATTAATGCAAACTGGTTAAAGCCAGTAAATGGAAAAAAATAAAAAGTTAATTAGAGCTTTTTGAAGCTTTGTTATATATACATCATTTGCAGGTGCTACAAAAGTGAAAAATAACCATTATAATTACTAGTATTCAAAGATTCATATTTTTCCCGTGTAATTTATTTAGGATTATCAGTTTCCTTGTAGTTATACAAAAGGCCTGTCAAGGTGTTTCCCACGTGTTTGGCTCGTGTGAGTTCCAAAAACAAGCCAAAATGCTGTTGTATTTCACCCAGTACAGGGAAGCTACTCTGAGGGGGAAAAAAAATAGACCAAGTTTTACCTGGATCTCTATCTTGGTTAAATTATCTTACATATGTTTTAATTTTTTTTCTTGTTCTTTCTGTCTTTATCTTTTTCTCTCTCTTTGTTAAAATACATCTGTGTTTGTTGACTGCCCCAGATTATATCTAAGTGAGGAGTGGGTGTACTAGCACCTGGTATAGTATATGTAGCTTAACAATACATATCATTACATTATTTACAGCTCATTTTGTGTTATTCAATAGTAAACTGCAAATTAACCCTTCAAGAACCAGTCCAGGAAAATGGTCTGTTAGGCATGAGATATCCAATGAAGGCTTTTTTCCCTCAGCAGAATTGTTAAGAGTACATCTATAACTGTATTCATAAACACGGAAGTGTGTTCATTACAGCAGGGATGCCCACCCGAGCCCACTAATTCCTCTCTCAGGAAATCTGTTTCATAATGATATTCCTTACTACACCACACTTGTACTTATGCTGATAACACAGGTTATAAAAGGGACTTAGGACGGGAGTCAATTAATGTACTGGCTCTTTAACCTCCTTTATTAGAGTACACTAGGCACCAAAGGGACTGGATGTTATGCTGCTGGCAGTAGAAAGACCCAAGCGATACCCTTTCATGCCATCTCAGCCCTGTCCTCAGTTCTCGGGAATACACATCATGATCTGACCTCATTAGGCACTGATTCAGCTGCAGGCAGATACAGGGGGAGCTGGTGAATGTGGGCACCATGAAAGAACCTTTCTCACGCCTGAGAAAGAGAAACAGCCGTCACCCAGGCCAACCCAGTGCCGTGATACATTTTATTGGTCTTTTAGGCCAGGAAGTTCTACTGACTTGGGGGAACTAAAAAGCCATATTTGGGGAAACTGATGCCCAGAGAGGCATAGCAACTAGCCTAAAACCACCCAGCTTGTGAGAAGCAAAACCAAAGCTGGAGAATTCAGAGTTCTTGACTCCTGAAAGGGTGCCCCACCTCCTCTCTTAATGCTTTTTCAATGTTAAAGGTGATTATTCATAAGAAATCATTAAAAATTGGGCCTAGAGAAGGCAAAGGATTAGAAGCATAAATATAAATAAATTGGAATGAGGGAAGGCAGGCTTTTACTCACAAACTGGACTGCAAGAGAGAAATTGCAAGTTTCAAATAAGCTCTTTGCTAATAAGAAATTTGGTTTCTCTTTTTCTCCTCTAATTTGCATTCATGAGGAAATAAATATATGCGTTGGGCCAAAAGCAAACACATTCTTAATAATATGAAGTTTTCTAAAAGAAGGATACAATATAATTTGAGGTGAGAAAGAATCTTATCTTACTCCCCTTGCAAACACTATTGCTAACCTTTAAAGATCCCAACAATGTCTGTTGCTGAATTAATCAGTCTCAAGATTATCAGCAATTTAGCTACATTTTGTTGGTAATTAGCTTGATAAATTAAGATCTGCAATAGAAAACATGACATCTTATTGTTCCTGAAGTTTTATGGTGTTTTCTAAAAACAGCAGCTTTATTTTAAAATGTTCATTTCTATTGCAAGGAGACAAACAACAGAACCCAAAGTTTGTCGAGTCTGGCTCCAGATAACCACTGCCTGCCCCAGATTCACCGGGCAAATTATCAAAGACTAGCCATTCATAATGCAAACTTCAAACATGTGCTTTAAAGCAATGCTCAAATCCTAGTACTGTGGGCTATGGCGTCTAGACAGTGAGCAACCATCAGTGTAATTCCTCTGTGTTCTCCTTTCTTTTCTATAATCATGGAACAAATGGGCTAGGAGAGAAATATTATTTAAAAATGGTGAAACAGAGAGATATTTCCATGTTAATTGAATGGTTCTGTGTGTATCAGGAGTGCAAAAATGGTAAATGAGAAACCAAGCTCTTTTTCATCAAAAGTGTCCACAAACAAGATGATTTCTTGGGGCTAATTTCCACTCTGGGGATAGTGGAAGTTATTTTAAATGACCAAAGCCATTTCATAAGGGTAAGAGCACATTGCCATGTCCACAGGGTCAGAACTGCTCATTCTCAGAGATTTGAAATGCTCCAGAAGCGCTGGTGATACAATTCCCTCTCTTTCACAATGAATGGAAATGAGAAAAGGTATCTTCCTCCGAAATATGCTAAAAATACAGCAATTACCCAATACAGATGTGGTGTTATAAACTCCCGTTCCAAGGCATTTTGCTTCAGCCATGATTTCCATTGCGGAAAACTGTACTAATAGAAACATCCCTATTAATCTGAATTTGAGATATTTCATACAATGTATATTACCTTTCTGCTGCCTGCAACCTTCTGCCAGGTTTTTTTTTTTTCTTTTTAGGAGGTGCTTTGAGGGGACCATACTATGAGAACAATACACAGCTGCTGCTGTATAGAGATATCTAATTGTCAATATTGTAGAAATTCTACAGCTTATTACGTGCATTCAGTCTAATTCTGGGCAAATTGCCAGTCACTTCAGGGACAATCAAGTGAGCCACATTACACGTGGTACAGCATCACAGCTTTAAGATACCCGGCTGTTTTGCCTCTGGCCAGAGAATGTTTGTACCCAAGCTACTGAGTGAAGGGGGGTAACTACAAATAAAATAAAATTTGTATTTTTTCAAGTGGGCTGCATTTCAAGCCCAGATGTTAGTAATGAAAGATTCAATTTAAGGATTTAAATTACAAATAAATAAAGTATGAAACAGATGTGATTTTTAAGGAAGTTCAAATTATCCAGGAAGAAAAATATCTCTGTGCATGACAAAGTAATAGGGATTGTCTTGAAGAGTCTGTTGAAAACAATCTGCTAAGCGCAATTCACCCTTAGGACAGGATTGGTTTGGAATGGGAAGGACTGGTGGAGCTTGTCATTAAACAAAAATTGTGTTTAATAAAACTTTATAACCGTGATTAATCCTATGAGGCCCTAAAGGAGTTTGCAGTTTCTGATAAACACATTTTCCTTGTTTGCAATGGTAATGATATTTTGAAGTGAATGGAATAAGAACAAAAAAACTCTAAGGGTAGAAAAAAGAAGGTTTGGCAGGTACATGAAATTACAGGGACATGAAAGAGACACAGACCACCCATTAGGAAAGTGCATTGATGTGTGTGTGACACATGTGCCATAGAAGGGCGTAAATATTACTGAGAAACAAAGCTATTGAGCAGGCAGTAATGGAGCACATCTTTATTTATACAGACAAGCTAATAAGGCTTTTTTATTCTAAGCTGATCATTAGGTTTGCCTATCAAAAAGATGACAGTGATATAAGGCACGGTGTCTTATATTTGGAGAATATTCTATGAAAATGAAATCAGAAGGGACTGTTCAGAGCCTCACTGTCCACTACAGTGGCCGTTAGTCATATGTATCTATTTAAATTTTAATTTTAATCAATTAAAATTAAATACAATTTAAATTCCATTTTCCATCAAATCAGGCACATTTCAAGTCCTGGAGAGCCACGTGTGGCTAGAGGCTATCATATTGGACATGTAGATAACATTCCATCACCACAGAAATTTACGTTGGGTGGCACTGCTCTAGAACAATTGGAAGAAGATCAGATTTGGGCATTGGGTGATAGAGTTTGATTTCTTTCTAGCCATTGGCCCTTGTGCTACTTGGTTTCCCATTATCACTTTGAGTCTCTTGCACATCTGTGTGTGCAGACACACATTTTTATATTGTGATACTCAAACAAAGCTAACAGAAATGATTATTACAGTAACCTTCTGAGACCTCAAGGACAAGGAAAGAGTATAAGCTTAGTTCTGAGGGCCTGATCTCTCACTTGGTGGTCAGTTGTCTCCAACAGGTGACTGAGGACAAATACCTTCAGCATCTCCTTGGTGCACAGCTGTACAGGTGTCATAGCCCCAGGAACGATCCCTCACCTAATCAAGGGCCACTAAGCTAAGTCATCCTGTGGCAACTTGGATGTTGGGAGACGCAAATTGCAAAACAACAGAGCTATAATAGAAACACTAGGTCACAAAATTGTTAATCTTCTGACATACAAGCACGAACAATGTCATCACATGGTGGTGGAAATCTTATCTCTTGGGCATCTCCCCTGGTGCCAACTGAGCATCACACAAACCCATCCTGGAAACACCGCACAGCTTCTTTGTGCACAGGGCATCACCCATGTGCTACATGAACTTTTGCTGACTCCTTGGAACTGCCAGCAGCCATTTCACTCGGATTCTGGCTGTGACAAAAGCAGCACTGCCTCCCTGGCATCAGATGGAAAATGTAATTTTATGAAAACTCAAAAGTCAACATCTTTCAAAAGTCAAAACCTTCAATATGTGCCAGAGTAATTAGTGAAAAACTTTCAGAGGGACTTCAAATTCCAAGAGCACTTTCAAAATGTATACATTTTTCTCCGTAGTAAAATAGGTGCTTTTATGTTCTTTCCCACAAAGACTTCCTTGATTCTCTGTTTATTGAAAGATTTTCCTTTCACAAGTTACATATAGTTCTCTTTCTAATATTAGGGTAATGCCAATATTAAAGGAATCCTAGGATATTGGAGCTGGATGGGACTTTTGAGATGATCTAGTCCCAAGATCCTGGGTTCAGTCCACAAAACAAGTAGAGGATTCATGAATAGGCAGCAGGAAGCATGTGAATCTTACTATACACAAAACTACATATGGATATTTTTCTCAGAAGGTTCATAGCTAATATCAAATCATGAAAGGCCAAAGAAAGACCAGAACCATGGGTCCAATCCATTTTAAATAAGAAAAATGAGGCTCAGAGAAACAAAGCAACCTTCCAAAACGTCACACCCGTTAGACTATGACTCAGGTAAGGCTGAAAACTCCTCTCTGGATTCACAATTCACTGTCATTTCCACTGTAACAGGCTGCAAAGGACATTTTTTTTTCTTGTTTGTGGGAAAACCACATGCCAAACTTGTATTGTTTTAAAAGTCCAAAAAGCCAAAAAAAAAAAAAAAACCCCACAAATGACTATTTTGGACTTCAGAGAAATATTCAATTGTAGATGTGTTGTAGTTTGAGTTACTACTACACAAACTCTCAAACAGCTCCTCACATTGAGGAAAATTTGGGAGAATTCAGTGCTTCTTAGGAAAACAACTTTTTGCCTTTCTCCAAATTTTAGAACTATTTAGAACCCACCACTATTTTTTACAGACATATTGGATTTATTCTCAGTTAAACTCATTCAAAGTGCTCTGCTATACACCTTGGAATTCGGATATAGATGAGGATTACAATGATACCTCACTTGCTGAATGGCTACAAGACTAAACCTTCCACTACTCAAACAGGAAAGTTCAAAAAAAAAAGAAAAAGAAAACTGCTCCATGTTCTTAACTGAAAAATACCTGCGTCAAGAGCATCACATCCCACTGCAGACGTGAAGGGTGATGCTTCCGTCTAAGATCTGCTCTCAGACAACATACGGTCCTCACATAGTACAGTAAAACATTCGTCACTGTGCTTTTTTCCCGCACTTTACTTGCACAAAATATTGTAACTCTGGCTCCAAAGAAAGTTAGTGATACCAGCAGTAAAGCTAAGAAGAAAACTGTGAGAACCACGATAGAGTTAAAGAAAGAAAAAAGAAAAAGAAAAAGAAAGAAATTTTGAAATATATTAAAGTCCTAGAAAAGTGAATTTATAAGTGTAACTTTTGGGCCTCAGAACCCATTATTTGATTTTTCCATTATTTCTTATGGGAAAAATATGTTCAGTTCTTGAACCTTTCAGTGTTTGAACACAAGTTTGGGATGAATTCAGTACAACCACTGAGGTGTCATTGTATTATGAAATATGTGTCTGCTAACATTCTTCCTTTCTAGCAATTTTTAAACAGTTAAAAAATTATTTGGTTTTTAATTGAAGTTTTTAAGATACTTACTGTGCATTATATCTTCCACATCATAATGGTTAAGGGTTTAGACTAAAAACAAATGCACTAAATCTTGGCCCCACACTTTACCATCACACAAGCTCTGTGACCTTGGGCAAAGCAATTAACCTCTCCAAGTCTCAACTTTCTCATTATGCTATGGAGTTAAGAATAGCATCTACCCCATAGAATTTTTATAAAATAAGTTCAAGAACTTTGAGAAGTATACAATACAGAGGAAGTGTTCAGTAAGGATTAGCTCACAATTACAACAAATTTTAGTCGATGAACATCAGACATTTTAAAGTACATAAGAAAATCAGCAAACCCATTAGAGTTGGTTGCTTGGTACACTCCTCCCCACGATGTATCATCTTCCTAACCCCCAGAACCTATGAATGTGACATTAGTTGTAAAAAGATTCTTCACCAATGCAAGTAAGGATCTTGAGATCAACCTGGGTTATCTGGGTGGCCCCTATATCCAGTGATAAATGTCTTTATGAGATGTGGAGAAGCCACACATAGAGGAAGAAGAGAAAACCGTGGGAGGACAGAGGCAGAGGTTACAATTACGTCACTACAAGTCAAGGAACACTCGGAGCTGCAAGAAGCTCTAAAAATCTTGAGAAACTATTCTCCCCCAGAGACTGGAGAGAGACCAGGCCACCAAACTTTTGGACTCCTGGCCTTCAATATTATGAAAGACTAAATTGTTCTGTTTTAAGCCACCAAGTTTGTGTTAATTTGTTACACCAGCCACAGGAAACTAATACATCCATTTTGCCTTAGGTACAATTATATATGCTGTTGAGTAACACATAATCTATCACAATATAAAACTGGATGATTTTTAAACAGGTCTCATAAATAATAAAATACTTTATTTATATTTAACAAAACTGGCAAAAAGTTCATCAAAGGACCTTCGTCTCCTTGAGGGTTTCCGTGACTTGAGGTCTCCCTTTCTCTGGTGCTGCACCAGCGCTAATGCTGCCTACAGAAAGGATGGGGTGGCTTCAGAAACCCACCCTCTTCTCTACTCCCCTGGTTCACGTTATCTCATTCTTCCTCAAAGAGAACAGATTTAACGGCAGCATCTTCTTTGGCTTAACAACACAGGGGAATGAGCATATAGTCTGTCAAACTCAGGGATGAGTCCACCGACCAAATCAAGGCAGCAAGCTCAGGAGAGGGTAGCCCAACAAAACACACGCAGATTAAAAGAACAAATGGGAGGTTCTGCTTTTTTATTTGAGGGTTGAGAAAAATCAAACACTTAGAAGAAGTCTGTACATAGAAGAAAAAATAAACAATTCTATTTCATTCTGTTATGACTGAGTTAAATAATAATCCCTTCAGGACCTTACAAGCCTGTAAAATGGCATTGCCCAATCCGAATTCAGCAATATCAACCCAATATCCATTCACCCGTCCTTCAGCTAAAGCCAAAAACATAAGCATTTATTTTCAGACATGTACACTGAGGTAAATTCTTCTTAGAGAAAATGGTCAATGATGACAGAGACCAAAGGGCTAGCCAGTCCCATCAGCTTCCCTCAGATCCCCGTGATGGGTTCTGTCCCCAGCTTCTGCACTTTTCATTCCCAGGTTCTAATTATAGCTGTAACCATCACTTCCCAACACTGAAGCTACTTTACCCCACTTGCTGAAGCTGGGAGTTCCCAGGAGCTTACAACTGCCGCCCTCTGCCCTGGCCTCCCACCCACTCCAGAGTCATTAGACGATTACTTCTTCTATGTCACAAAACACCCTTCAGTTTAGGTCCTTCTTAGTCGTGCTGAATGTCACATGACAACAAAGTAATATTCCTGAATCTGCACCTCTAACCACTCTCAGAGTCTCTTGTGTGTACTAGATAGATAGATAGATAGATAGATAGATAGATAGATAGATTAGATGATAGATAGATGATAGATTAGAGAGATGATAGATAGATGATAGATTAGATAGATGATAGATAGATTGATTAGATAGATGATAGATGGTACATGATAGATTAGATAGATGATAGATAGATAATAGATAGATAGATAATTTGTCTTTGATGGTATCAAATATTTGTCCATTTGTCCTCTAAGAATAAATTTCATTCTGGAAACAGACAAAATCCTACTGAGTAAGAAAATGTACTAAACTAAGAATGTCTGTCTTTGTCCAAAAACATAAGTACAGAAAATCAAATGGATTATCTTATATGGCTAACAAACTAGCAATGGGAAACATTCCAAAAGAAGCATTTTGAACATTCTGAACAATGACAGCAGCCCCAGTATTTGGATGTTTTTGTTGCTGAGAATTTACTACCAAATCTGGCTCCCTAAATCCTCGCCATACTAGGGTATGAGTCATGATGTTAGCCTGCAGACCAAATGGAAATGCTATTCTGAGGAAAATGCATTTGATAACGTCTCTTTAAAAGTTCTTCATCTTCTGTCATATCAAAAAAAGAAGAAATGATAAAGCATTTTAGTCTCTGTTGCTTCTTGGTCAGTAAGAACCATGTGGTTTTAAATGAGGAAGGAAATTGCCAGCAGCTCCAAAATAGCACAGGAGAGAGATATAAGTGACATAAAGCGAACAGCAACAGAGAGAGAATAAAGTAGATATTGCAGAGACTGTGGCAGGGGAGAACAAGGTCTGGACCTTGTCAGGAGTTCTGGGTTCAGGTTCGGAGGTTCTGCTCTGCAAATTGTTTTAAGTCATTTAGCCTCTCAGACCCAACTTTTCTTACCTGTGTAATGGGCATAATTACATTTGTGGGGTTTTGAGAATCCATTGAGATATGATACATAAAATGTTCTTATGAACTGTAAGTACAAAGGAATTTTAGCTTTTTCCATTAATGTTAAGTAAAAAATAGCAGTGTGTGAGGTGTGGCTAGCCCCCACACCAATAGCATGACTCACCTGACAAAGGGAATTCCCCTCTGTTCCCTCCTCAGGTCCAGTGTTGGAGTCTCTGCAGCATCCACCTTGGAGAGTTCATCTTCTTCCAATGGTTCTTTGGACTTTTTAGATACAGGAGAGAATAGGGAAAAGCAAAGAGAAGTAAGCAAAAGGCCCCTAAAAGGTTAATGACAGTTTATGTAACAAAAAGCTGAGAAGAGGAATAAGGAAAGAAGAGAGAAGCAGTAGTGTGTGCTGAAGATAAAAGAATTTCTAACTGATCTGAAGAGAGAGGCTCTGGAATAACTCTAACTTGTGAGGGGATCCACTGAAAAGAGCTGCTGTGGACTGCTGTATTTAGAGCCTATCACAGATTTCCAAAATTCAAATAAAGAATTTCTAATTACTTTTGGCTTTGAAAATGTGATTCTTGAACAAGATGTGGCTTCCAGACGGAGCCAGATGGGCCCCTGGATTTATAAGTGTTATAAACCATGGCTGGTTGGACTGAGAAGTTTGAACTTGTCAAGGTATAAACATGAATTATTTTATTTTTCTAGTAACTACTACCACTTGTGCTCTGCCAAACAATTTTTCTACAAATTGGTGGAAGTCTTAATGATACTCAGCCTAATTTCAGAGCCTTTAAGTCGCTTTTAGTTATGAATAGTCCCATTTGGGTTAGTGAGGTAGTCCTTATTTCTGTTCAACTCAAGGGTTTTTCCCCTGGCCTAAGGCAGTAGCATCACTGCTCTGAACATCTGCAGGTGATATGCTCATTCTTTCCTATACTTCCTTCTTTCCTGGGCTGCTGCTTCTTCCATTCCTTTTACAGCTGCTGTGGCAGGTGGCTGTCTTCTTTGTTGGTCAAAAGCATTTTCTCCATTAGAGAACAGCCCTCCACTGGGTCCCCCATCTATCTCATGGTGCCACATTCATATGGCTCAGGGATGCAGTTAGAGGTCCCCATCAGTCACACCAAAGCATTCATCCCTACACTCCCTACCATCCCCGACTTCCTGGATGTTTCTTTTTTTAAAGAGCAACTGTATCTTCCACTGACTCCCAGCAGATGTTCTCCAATGTGGGAGTCTTTTGGGTCCATACAAAAGAGGTTCCCACCCCCCACAAAAGAAGAAAAAGAAAAAAAAAACTAGAGGCCTCTACACTCATCCATTCTCTCTGTTTCATCCATTCTCTATATTTCTAGTTTGAGCATCTATAAGCATGCTGATCCCTCTTTAGTGTCACTGTCACAGAAGGAACTTGTTCTCCACCCCTTTCCTGCCAGTACTGTTATACTATTTCTCTCCAGTGTTTTATCCTACCCAGGCAACAGTGGGGGCCCAACCCAGGAATAGATGGTATTTTCCCTTTGTCTCTCTTAGCTCCTAGGAAAAACAAAAGAAGACTAGGTAAGTACCTTCATACAGGGGAGAGAAGTGTCTTAGTCCACCAGTGCTACTGTAACAAAATACCACCACCTGGATGACTTATAAGTAAGAAATCATCAAGGATCCAGCAGGACTGGTGTCTGGTGAGGGCTGCTTTCTTCTTTCAAGATGGCACTTTGTTGTCTACCCCCAATACCAGAAGACAGGAACACTGTATCTTCCCTTAGCAGAAGGTACAGAAGCAAGGACGGTTACCCTTGAGCCCCCTTATAAAGCACAAATCCTTTCATGACAGCAGAGCCCTCATGATAATCACTTCCCAGCAGGCCTCAGTACCTAATACCACCACCATGGATATTAAGTTTTAACACGAACTGTAGAGGGGACGTAAACACTCCAGTCACAGCCACAAGCCCCACCAAAGTATAAAGCTTAGTGTGGCCCCTGAAGCAAGCCGGCCAGAGTTCCAACCTCAGTTTTACCATTCACTAGCTGGTCATGCTGGTTATTGCCTTCTATGGTTTATATTTTCTTTTTTTTTTTTTCCTTTTTTTTTTCCGCGGTACTAGGAATCGAACTCATGACCTTGCACTTGCTGGGCAGGCACTGTGCCGCTGAGCTAAATCCCCAGCCCCTGCCTGCTATGGTTTATCTTTTCTTTTTTTTTTTTCCTTTTTTTCTCCCCGTACCAGGAATCGAACTCACAACCTTGCACTTGCTGGGCAGGCACTGTGCCGCTGAGCTAAATCCCTAGCCCCTGCCTGCTATGGTTTAAATCCCAGGTGCTCAGAGGCAGGGCTTTTGGAAGGTGACTGGATCAGGGGGGCACTGTATTCGTCCATGGATGAGTTCAGAGCTTAATGCACTGTGCAGAGGTGATGCTGGCTAGAAGGCTCATGGCATGGAACTGGGGTCATGACATGGAAAGATACATCTCCCTGCCCAACTCGTCCCTTTCCTCTCTGCTTACTGACTGCCACGGTGTGAGCAAATTTTCCTCTACCCAGACGTTGCCATCGTGCTTTTTCTGTCCTGGAGCTAGCCAATCACTGACTGCAACCATGAGCCAACATGAACCTCTCCTTTAAGTTGAGGGTGTCGGATATTTGTCTCAGATGGGGAAAGGGACTAAGTCATTGCCTATGGCTTATCAACGCTGGGTCCACTCTTCCGTCCTTCGATCACGTATCCGAAAATTGGTACCACATTTCAAGATTACATTACCAAGTAGCTTGCCATTTTCTCCTACCTATAATTAGAAGAAAAGAGGAAGGGAAAGAGACTCAGATCTGTTTCCAGCTCCAGCACCACTGAACAGCATACGAAATCTATAGTTCCAATTTCCTAACTCTTTGGGCTTTTGTGGCATCGGCCTGATGACACCCTTCAGCAGTACTAGTAGCAGTCATGAGACTGACCCAGTCCTCCCTCTCATAATTTGAATACCGACTGGCCTTGCCTCTATGGCTGCCAGGGCACCAAATAAGCCTTCCCATCTGCATGGACTGCTGTGCCCTTCTAAAGCTCAGTGCACCAACCAGCCATCCCACCCCTGGAGATCTGAGCACCTCAAAACCTTCTTTTAAGAATTAACTGCTTGCTCTGCAGAGGCTCCTCTGCCAGCCTCCAGATTTTGGTGACGCTCCTCTTCCCTTTCCAGTAGTTCCTGTGTCTTAGCCTCAGAGAGTCTTAATTAGTTCATCTTGGATATGGCTTCAGCATCAGGAGTTTTAAACTCACTATTATGCAGCCAAGATGAGAACCATTGCAATAAGGCATTTTACAAATAATGAGAAAACTTTTGTGCAGATGCATCCACATCATATCACACTGGCTCTCTAAGATCATCAGCACATTTGCAAAGTTGTTGATCACAGGTAAGGTGGAAGCAAGGATAGCTGTGTAATTAATCCTTGAAATCAAAAGTTAGCTATTGAAATCCCACATGCACAGCACTAAATTCAGTACTACCCAGGACACAAAGAAGTAAAAGATATGATCCCTGATCATATAATCATTTTAATTCAGTTAAAGGAATCAAGATTAATAGTCACAAAAAATTAAATAACTATGGAGAGACAATAAGGAGATCATTGGCATGAAAACACAAATTACAAGATTTTCAGTTTAAGTTAAAAACAATTCTCTGATCCCTCATGCCTCACTGCGACAGGTGGATGCATCTGCCTCCACATACAGGTCTCAGATTAGACAGCAGAAGCTCCGCATCAGGATCAACAGGGTCATTTTTATCTTAAGATTTTGAAGCCTACTCCCACTGTGTCTAAGTCAGTGGGACCCAGGAAACAGCCCTTCAACACAGTCTCCAGGAGTTTTCAATAATAAGTAGAAAAATAGCTTATGGATTTCGTCTATTCCATTTTTCGTTAGGAAACAGTGCCCTGCATCTTGGATCCAGGCACTTGGCCCCTTCACCTTCACCCTGTCTCCTTGCCTCAGCTCCGGGGTCTTTGTCACAAACTATCTTACTGGGCTTTGCTACTAAACTGCTCCTTTAGACTTAACCAAAAACACTGTACCAACCTCAGCCCTGATCTCTGCCCTTGCTTAACTATTGCTGACCTTGTATTCTACCAAGCCCAGCTCAGGCCTCCCCCTGCCCATGCCCTGCCTCGCCTGTGTCCTCCTAGCCTTACCTCTGAAGTTCCCGACACATCACCTGCATGACACATGAGCTAACAGCATCTGAGCTACCTTTCTCACATCTATGTCCCACAATTTGGAACAGTGAAGCACTCTGGTCAGCATGGCCTTCAGCTCTTCAATTGGGAGCTCTGCGCTAACTGACTAAAAGCAAGAAAGCACATTCAGTCATAGAAATGACCAGGTTGTGCCTCCTTCCTGTTGGAGAGGAAAGGAGAGTGAACAGATTCATGCAACTCTAAATAACAACATTGCACAGGTGTGCCCCACAAAACCTCTCACAAGTCTTAACTCGGTGTTGAACTTTGCAGGGAAGCTGTGCTGCTATTTTCATGCCCACTTTGTGATTGGAGAAACTGAGGCCCTAAAGGTAGGCTTGGCAGATTTAAGACCCTTCTAGAGGACTCTTCACTCATCAACTGGCATTCATCTGGGTCTATATAGCCCATAGCAGAAATAAAAAGCACCAAGCATGGACCAGGCATTTTACACCTGTATCCTTCTACTCCCCACCCCCGACTCACCCCTCTCCAACCACACTGACTTCTCTGAGATTCTCTTGACATGCCAGGCACCTCTGCAGGACCCTTACTGGTCTCTGTGCTTGGAAGTGATCTCTATCTAGCTGTTTTCATGGCTAACTTCCTCCCCCTCTTCCTCCCTCTCTTCCTCCCCTTTTCACTTCTTCCATTCCTCCTTCCCTCCTTCCTTCCTTCTTTGCTGACTTTAGTCAAATATCCCTTTCTTTGCAAAGTATTCCCTGACTAATCTACTTAAAATCCCGAATCCCCACCACCAATCCCAATTACTTCCCTGTTACTTTTTTCTCCATAATATGTATCTCCATTTGGCACAATTATTTCTGTTTTTTATCATTTTCCTTTCCCACCATGACACATAAACTTCACGAGCACAGATTCTGATCTGTTCTGCTCACTGCACTGACTGGACATCAATCAATACGTATTGAATGCATCAGTTATGGCAGCCAGGCCTCAGCATCCCTGCAGGGTAAGTGTTACTTGTTCCGCTTTAGACAGAAAAAAACTAAGACAAAGAGAGATTATGTAATTTACCTACATCCAGGGCTGCCAGGCTTAGCAAATAAAAATACATACTGCTCATTTAAATTTGAATATGAATAAACAACAAACATGCTCAGCATAAGTATACATTATGGAATATTTGGAACATTACTTACACTAAGAAATTATTTTTACCTGAAATTCAAATTTAAACTGGGCAGTGCTAAATTTTATCAGACAAGAGTAAATCATACCATAAGCATAAGACAAAACTAAGACTCTAACTTGGGTTTCTATGACCACAAAGCCCTGCCACTGTCTCTTTTTCTGAAAAGAAGAAGTCACCAAAGACAGGTCTGTCCCTTCTCACAAAGGCCACTGATGAAGAAATCAGCTGGACAAGCTTTGCAAAAAGTTTTCGTCGCACTCTTGGATACGAAGGTACCAAGTCATCAGGGGAAAAAAGTGCCCTTCTTCCTGGCTGTCAGTCTTATAACTTTCATAAGCATTAAATTAATTTAAAAATCTAGACTCCCTCAATGGAATTACAGTCCTCTAACTCAGTTGCCAGTTACTTATTCTATATTAATAATCCTATTCTATGACTGGACATTGGATAGAGAGGAGTTGATCTCATAAAATTTTAAAGTAAACGTGTTTCACTCCCACGAGGGCTCAGTGTGACAGAACATATTACAGGAGATTGACAAGAAAATATTTGGGTAGCTGGACATTCTGTGCAGCAGCAGTAAGATATTTAAATGATTTATTTGAAGTGAAATGATTTATCAAGAAAAGAATGGCTGGCATAAAGAAACTTTTTCAGAGAGTAAGATATCCCTCAACCAATCATGTAGGGAAACTAGATAAATCTAATGGTGTTTAGCTTCATCATCCTTCATTGAGATTTTCACTACAGAATTTTTTCCTCACCATTACCAGATAGTATGATTTCCTAAGGATGAGGCTTATGATAAATATGAAGAATTTAAAGCTCAGAAACAGCAGAGTTTAGATTTTATGCATTTTTTTTCTTAGAAACTGGAGGATCCCAGAGAGTTTCTGGGTCTTTCCTGCATACAGTTGTTTTAGAGAGTGTGTTTAATAAATTTCATTGGTCTGTACAGATAGAACTGAGCTAGGACTGATGCAGAGGACCTTGAGAAGTCTTTCTACAAGGAAAACAGAGGGTGGGGGCCCGTAAGGCACCTCTTGTAGCATTAATTGCATTTCGCTTTTTTTATGGCCCAAGAATTAGTTCCACAGATGCTAGTTTACTATGAAGATATTTGATAATTCCTGAAGATAAATTACAAGTTCAGAACTTCTCATGAACTCTACATTAATTCTTAGAAAGTTTCCACAGCATATAGAAGACACAGTAGGTCCACTGGCTTCCTATCTCATTGTTCCTCACTGCATACACACACACACACACACACACACACACACACACACATGATTACATGTAAAACTCAGAATGGCACATCTAAGCCCTCACCCCACTGGCCAGGTAGATTGTTCAGGGATGTGCGTGGGACCAGGGGTGGACCAACTGGAAACTTTCCCTGGGATAATTCTAATTACAGCTAGCAGGGGAAGCCTTTTGCCCTTTAAGTCTCAGAGCTAAAATGATACTAATGTATGGCTAATGATCAGCATAATTTTTTGCAATGTGAAACAGATGCTGCCTACCACAGGAAAGAATGAAACTAAGATGGGACTAAAGAATGAAACTAAAGAGAGAGAGAGAGGAGTGAGAGAGAGAAGACAGAGAGAGAGAGAGGAGAGAGAGGGAGAGAGAGAGAGGGAGAGAGAGAGAGAGAGACCAGAACGGCGTTCCCAAGTTCCAAAACTATGAGTTCTTCCTCAAACTCTTGCTTCAGATTCTTTGAGCCCACCCAGCGCACTTCCACCATTTCTTTCCTTTTTCTTTTTTGAGTTGACTCTTACTTAAAACCACAAGAATCAGATTTGTACACGGGGAAAAAATATATATTTCCATTTTTTAAATAGAAAACTTAAGGTGCTGAAAGGTTGTGTGGCTTTGCTTTAACTGGATATAGCATTGGATTCTGACGTTGCTGTTCTCTATTTGTAAAGTAATGTTTGGAACACACCTCTCCTATAGCAGTAACTTTCAGAGATTTCTACAATTTGCTGCAGGAAATGCATGTCACACTGTAATCTGACATGTATGCGTGTGGATGAAACAAAATTTCACATATTTCACATAATACTTGCCCTTATTAAGTGTGATGCACTTTTATTCTCTATTTCATTCTTTCAAATGCTGTTTGTGACCCACTAAATTGATTTCACCTTCCACTAAACTGATTTCACAACTCACGGGTGGGTTCAAAATTGTAACTGTTTAAAAAGTTGTACCATAGCCCTTTTCACAATATATTGCTAATTGAATAATCCTTCTTCCCGCTCCAAATTTCCCTCAGGTGAAACTCTAGAATATGTAGATTTACTTCTACATTCATTTTGGCTGGAGCATATGTAAGTTCCAAGTCATCCCTCCTAGAAATGATTAGAAAAAGAGAACTGAGAGATAAACTAAGAAAGAGAGAAAGTAGTGACACCTACAAGCAGATTTTGCCATCCAGCCATCAGAGTGACGAATAGAATGAACTATATAACATCAACCTGGCCTTTAATCACTTCTGGTGTGTAATCCATTCCCACTTAGGTACCTACATTTAACTTAGAAATTATGTTAAAACTTAGATGTTAAGTTAAACCACTTACACATGTGTAAAAGGTACCACAAATTTAACATGTCCAGATTAATGTTTTTGGTTTTCCCTCTTCCTTCTTTTTCTCTAATTTTCTGAACTCACCATCACACCACCATCACCCAGGATATTCAGGCTACAAGAGCACTCTGCAAACTAAGTTCTGACTTCAAAATATACCCCAGTCCTACCCAGCACTTCCAGAGTTGGGCCATCACCACACTTCACTAACTTCTACTGCAACCTCCTCTGCTTGGCCCAATCCACTCAGACCCCTACAGTCTATTCTCTGAGAGCTACCAGAGTAAACTGCTTAAAACCTAAATTAGATCATGTCACTCCCCACTTAATTTCTCCAAAGTCTTCCCCTTCACATTCAGAACAAAATTCAATCACCTGACCATGGCTTCCCCTTCTAGGTCTCCAAATTCATCTTTCTCAGTTCTTCTCCTCCTCATGCCCCAGCCATCCAGCCCTAGCTGTATGGCTATGTATGGTTTCCAGCCTCCCATGGATCTTGTCTGTCTAAGCTAATAACATAAAGTGCTTTGAATCATACCTCTCATACAGTAGCCACTCAATAAATATTTATTACTATTTTCCTGTAGTTGTTGCTAACACTAGTGGAGATTTCCTGTCGGACACACAAGTGCTTGTTGAATTAGCTAATTAATTATTATGGTTGAGGGAACAGAAGACAGCTAACTCAAACATAAGAAACAGAGTACCTCAATAACAGTGTCCTGCTATCTCCTACGGTCTGACATGGAATCATTTGGGGCAAGGATATTGGGAGGAATGTCAGAAAAATTCTCAGCCATAGCAAACTGAATGGATTAAACTTTCCCCATATCAAGCATACTTTTGCTGTGGACTATGGTGGGACCTCTTGATCAAATAAAAAGTTAAAAATGTAAAAAAGCAGAGCTGCTGAACTCTCCGATGGAAGATCAGATTTTGGATGACAAGGCCCTTTGGTTCACCTGCCACAGAGCACACAACTTTCTATGTGAGTCATTAAAATAGTGGGGAGAGAGATTCTGAAAGTTTTCTATTAAGCCAGAATGGGGAATTGAAATTGATTTTGCACTAATAATAATCTAAGGTGTGTAAAATGCTATACATGATGTCAAAGTATAATTTTTATAGTCAAAAACATGACTCTCATACAAATATAAAAGGAATGTCTCCCAAAGATTTATTAACTCATTAATGAGTGAGGCAGTAAGAAAATCTAGTTCAGAGAACATTTTGAAGAATGGGATATTTATGGGCATTTAATGAGAACTTTTAGAATTATATTGCTGGGTTAGATACAAAACTGACTAATGTTCTACAGGGCAGTAAAAACCATAACCTTTGGAATTATCTTTGTCACTGGACAGAAATTATTTACATCTCTGCTATAAGAGATCTACAACTTAACATGAAACATCACAGAACTTGAGCCCTTAATTATTAGTAAATAGTAAAGTCAAACAAAGGTACATTGTTCAAGATAATTATCCTTAGGTGGCATTGTTAGACAATGCCTCCTTTGTATGGCATTGCAGGCACATGCCATATTTTCAAGCTTTGAAGAATTTTTCATAAAAATATTCCCTTTAAGAGTACATTACCTCTTGGACTTTCATTAGTATAATTTTCAGATGTTTTCCTAGACTTTTTATCCTAATCCTCAACTCAATAGTTCTCTTGGAGTCACATGTGTGTCAACCACAAACTCTATCATGAGAGAAAAAGCATTGTTGTTGTTGTCGTTGCTGTTGGTGGTGGTGGTGGTGGTGGCCGCGGCTGTGGTGTGTAAAGGCCTCACAAGGGACATGTATGGCCTCACAAAGAACATAAAAAATTACTGATTACTCCCCCTCTTGTCCTTTCCACCTGCGTCATTCCGCATTCTAGCCACTCCCTGAAACTCCCTGAAACGTATCGTTCCTTTCTTGTAAGTTTCCTAAAGTTTCTGTAGTTTCTGGAAAGACTGCTTCACAAAGACTTCGCTTGCCAAGCAGGATGTGGTTTTTTGGCTTAAAAGCTGCTCTCACACCTGGTTTGCTGCTGATCTGATCCTACCTTGCGTGGAGGCTCTCAGTCAGTCGCTGGCCAGCTAATAAAGGCTCATTCTAAAATCTCAATTGGCGATCCGTGCGTTTTGGTGTTTGTCAGTTGGTACCTTGGTTTGGTTTGAGTCCAGAACATGGTGGTTGTGGGGGTTGGGTTGGGTTGGGTTGGGATTGGCTCTTGTTTATGTTTTGCTGTCCAGGAATGTCACTCCCATGATCAAAAAGGACCACTGTGGGGATGTACTTGTCTCCTTTCCCCAGGTGGCAGGTTCCTCAAGGATAAGTCAATTCCTAAATTTCAATTTCTTGGCTACAAATCTGTACTGTCTAGAAATGTATGCTACCTACTGGGAACATAATAATGCCACCTAGATAAATGAATAAAACGTAATTAAGGCCAAAAAATGATTATCTTTAATCAGGAAAACATTGGGAAGTTCTAAAACAAAGATCTGGGTTCAAGACCATGATACAATTACACAACAAAGCTCTCCTTTCTGAACTCCAGGACTGCAGAGGACACCGCTATTTGAGGATAAGCAGAAGCCCACCCATGAGGAACAGGCTTTGGAGTAAGGCAAAGATTGTAGCCCAGAAGAGATTTTCCTTCTACTTAAACTACTGAGGTCTATGAAATGCCATCCACCAATTTAGGAAAGCTAGGCAGGATTTCATAGATCTCATAGACAATCAGCTGGAGAGCTGATTCTCTTGGGTATGGGGTTTTGCTTTTCTGTCATAAAAGAATTTGCCCAATAATTGCAAGGAAGAGAAACAATGATAGAGTCTATTTGTTTACTATATTGTTTCAAGTTTTATTTAACAATTTGAGGTGGTTTAAAGTAAAAGGTACCCAAAAGAAGTATCTTTTTAATTTTAAAGGTGCCATAAAGTAAGAAAGACAGGTGTGTATACAGCAAACCTATCCCTGAGAATCCTGGTAGCCAATGATAGAAAATCTCACAACTTGCCTAAATCCTATACTAAAAAGGGAAAATATTAGAAGAGAGAAGTTTTCACTCTTGCTAAATTATATGAAGAATTTATTTTACAGACTCTCATATAGGGACATTAGACATTATAGCAAAATCTTTCAATGGAAGTGTTACTAAAGTTGAATTTATGTTCTTTATTTTCTGGTTTTATTATTGCTGCTTACTAGAAGCTAAGACCATACTGTTATACAACACTATGTCCAAAATATCAAGCGTATGAGTGATCTGACAAATAGTCTAGAGAATCTACAGCCATAAAGGAGTAAATCCTTCGGTTTATCTGCTTCACTCACACTTGATTCACACTGCACAAGGCAGCCAGTTGGAGACATGTAAACGCCTACGTGTCACCAATCCTTGTTTCCCTTTGCCCAACGTGGTGCTAGCACATACTATGTGCCCAACAGCTGGCTGTCATAGAGAAGAGCCAAAGAGCCAGGATATAGCAAAGATAGCCTGAAGAAGGGAGCTCCGCGCCTCTGAGTAGGACGGCTGTCACCTCTTTCTGACTATGTTAGTGTATCTAGTAAATCGGTGTAATGGCTTTTCTGGTCCAAAGTTAACTACAGTCTCTATATCCATACCGACAACAATACATGGTAGTTAAGAGGTCAAGACTTGTACGTAACTGATTCCCTAACTGGGGTTCAATACTTATCAACCAGTCCTTTGTTGTGCTTTTTTTTTTTGATACTGGGAATTGAACTCAGGACTCACCTGCTTCCTATGCAGGTGCTTATGCCACTGAGCTATATCCCTGGCCCTCCTTTGTTGTTCTTATAGTAAATAGTCAAAGGTTTTTTCTTTGACTGTCCCTGATAACCCAGTGGATGATGCTAGAGTATTCTGGAATCTTCTCTAGATGAATGGAGGATTACATTATCAGGATCTTCACAAAGGATGATAATTCTGATAACACCAAATTTCAGGGGATGGTGGTGAGCCAGTTCCTACAGTGATTAGTCTGATGATCAAAACAGAAAGCCTATGAGTCTCGGGGTTGGGGATTTAGCTCAGCGGCACAGCGCCTGCCTGGCAAGCGTGAGGTCGTGAGTTCGATTCCTAGTACCGGAAAAAAACAAAAACAAACAACAACAAATAAGAAAACCTATGAGTCTTTTCTGCTTTCCCTACTCAATCCAACTTGTGCACAGACACAAGACAGAACCTCTGAAATATCTCTATGACCTTGTGATCTCTTTGGTCAAAAACATTCCACAAGGGAAATGTTAAACAAAACAAGAGCCAGCAACTGTAGGGCAATGAGGAGGACATCTTCATAGACCATTCCTCTCATGTTGCCTGAGCCCAGATTAAACATCCAGGAAACCTCTGGACTGTGGATGAGTCAGAATCCTCTGGGACTTGAAGCAGTGGTTTTGAAAGACACACTGCTGAGAATCTCTGGCCCTATCTTTCTCTCAAATGTTATAAAGGGGCAGAAAAGGCAGGGTCTTGCTGGGAGTGTATCAGCATGATGACTGTACCAATAGCAAACCTTCTATTTGTAGAGCAGTTTCCAGTATCATATATAATTACCTTTTCATTCTCACAGAAACTCATCTCACAGATCCAGTACAGTAATCTACACCAATGCTTCCCAAACTGTCCCTGTATTTTCCTGTTTTTAATCTACTGCAGACCAGTATTTTTGTAAAACAGTATTAAAGATTATTTCATTTTCATAATAAAGACATATGAAGTAGAAGCCCACACTTGGGTTGTTATTCTCAACAGATGAAAATAGGAACTTTTTATAAAAGTTTCTGGCTATTTCTGTCAATTTCAAGACCTCTCACATCTGTAGCATTCAAGAACTAGCACTGGTCAGGGAGCAATAGTTTGAATAGCACTGGTAGAAACAATGTGCCGGAAACCCCCTCAGACAAGTTGTTTCTCTTTCTCTCATCACCGTGCCTGAGAACAAACCTTGTATGTATAAGAACCATAAAGTGCTAACGCTGTTTTAAAAGGGGGAGAAGAACATATCAGTAAGTCAGACATCCAGCTCTTCTATCATGTATTTCACTAACTGTGGTGTGTGTGTGCATGTATGTGTGTAAATGGTCAAGCAAAGGTTCATCCCCTTGACACAGAGGTGATCTTGTCTCCAGGGGTGTATGAAATATAATTTCAATTGCTGAAAAGCATCACATGCTCAGATGCAAGCTTGGTCTCAAAACAAAAACTTCCCTCCATTTCAAATGCAACATTCACCTGCCAGTCCTCACTCTTATTTGTGTCTGAGACACCATGGCCATTTGTAGTTTCATGTCATGAACAGAAAAGATTTTATGTCCTCATTCATGCCAAACAGTTCAGCATGCTTTCCTTTAGCAATCAGAAGAGCTAGAACATGTTTCCCAATTCAATTTACTACTTCTAACCCATATTTAAATAATTCTATTCACCAAAATTGTTTCCTCTTCCTGGACTACATTATGTCCTTGAATTTTGGATGGTGAAATGAATACAGCAAAGATGTATGTCTCTTTCTGGTTCCCCTTAAACACCTTCAGTACCTGGTTATTCATGCTTTCTCCTCTCCTTTAGCAACTCTGGAAGTCATATGTTGAAAAAACAGCTAGAGGACCCAATATCCCTGAATCAGTGCTTGGAAGAACCTCTCTGCAATCATGAACACTCATTCTAGATTTGAGATTGAAATCTGTTATGGAGTTGTCACTGAGATGTTAGAGTTGGTCTATTATAGCAGCTAATATTATCTTAACAAATGTGCTTTCATAATAAAGGATATTATTTATTTTTCCCATGCAACCTTGGCCAGGGAATCAAAGCTTCTTCATAAATCAACTCTTCCCAGGGCACATTTTATGGGCCTTTCCTATATCTATTTACTCATTCAAAAATTGTATATCAAACACCTACTATATGTCTTTGTTGGGCACAAATAATGTTTAAGGGTCCCAGAAAGTGGGTCTTTTTTTGCTGTTGTTGTTTGTTTTTTGTTTTTCTTCCGGTACCAGGAATTGAACTCATGACCTTGTGCTTGCCAGGCAGGCACTTTGCCGCTGAGCTAAATCCCCAGCCCTAGAAAGTGGGTCTTGATGGGCGATTCTTGAATCTAAATTGACTAGATTCATACTATAACTGTAAAGCAGGATGCACCCAACTCTCTAATGTCCACCTTGGCTCACCTTTGTCTGTACATCTTCATGTGCCAAAGCAGAGAAGCAGCTTTCGCGGGTGGCATTTCAAAGAAAGAAAAACAAAAAAGAAAGTTTTCTTGCTCACCTAAAGTTCAGATCCACAATTTTACAGGACTTCAATCAGGGAGGACCCCATCTCCCTGGTGCTTGTGATACTGGAAACACAGGGGAAGGGGTTGGTTGGCATTTTTAAAATTAGATATCAATTCTTTGATTTTGTAAGTGATACAACATGTAACCCTCTCCTCTAGTTCCTCTAGAGGCTTTCACTCAACACCAGGATTATTTTTAAGGCTTTTTAAAATCAGATTTACTTCTCATTCTTGTGTCACAGCGTTGAGGCTAGGCTTAGAGAAGGAAAAAAAAAGCCCAATTTTTACGATGTACCTGAATATCTTCTTATACATGGACTTGACCTGGGCCCCTCTCTCGGCACTCAACCCTCAAAGAGGCCTGTTGTGCCTCTGTCATGTTTCATAATGTCTTTTCCTCTTAACTGGGTGTTTTGCAGTCTTTGCAGAAAGTTTAACCATTTCACATGAACCTTCTCACACAGCAGAGGCCGCTCCCTAGCGCACAATCAGATTTGTTTACTTGAAACGGAAAGTTGGGATTTGCAAATCTATTTTGATTTGATTTTTCGTAAGTGAAAAATTAAGCTTAGATGACTATAACCCAGTATACTTTATTCTTTCCTGCTCCTCACATCCAACCTGTGGTCCTGTTTCTCCAAGGAAAGATTCTTTTATTACCCTGTTGTCCCCCTATACTACTCCCTTCATACAGCTTATAAAAACACTGCTGGGAAATTAAAACAAGAAATGCCGTTTTCCAGAGAAACTGAGCATATCTACGCTTAGGCAAACAACACTGTTTCGAGCAATATTAGAAAGGGAGAATCGGGTATAGTGTTCTGCAGACACTGTGTAAATGGTTAATTGTGATGCTGGAGATGATGCAGAAACCCACCTGCCCATCAGAAAAAAAGAAATGAAAGAAAACCATCGGTTTATAGACTGCAGGCCCAGCCTAGGGAGCAATATGCTCTCAACATGGATTTCGAAAAATTTCAAATCACCCTTCATTTGCAGGATTTAGGCCCCCAAGGCCAGGACCATCTATTTTTCATATTTGATTGAGGCTGGGACCTGGGGCTGAAAACAGGTATCATTACCCCTTCTCCTCACCACACTCCCTTGCGCCTCTGTAACTCTGTTATTCCTCCTATTAATATCTCATCAACCTCGGGCAGGTGCTTCCTGTAGGGAGGTTCTTCATTAACAAGTTGTCAGTGGGACAAAGAGTCAGATTCCCACTGCTGAAGGAAATTGGCATGAGACCCGGCAGGAGGAGGCGGAACAGTATTCTGCGAAATGATTGCGCTTTCTTTTGGGTCTATGTTTTCCTATGAAACTTAAATTTGGCCTCACCTATCTGACTTCCGAAAACTTTCCTGTAACTTCCTCCTTAAACAAACATTTGTTCTCAGATTAAATCTATTTTTATGCTCAATGTAATATCTGAATCAGCAGTTTTTAAATACTCAATATATCTTTAAATGCCAACAGACAACAAGTATAGCAGGTGTTTAATTGTGGTTTAAAGATCCACATTGTTCACATTTTACAATCACAATTAAAATTAAGCAATAACACCAAAGGAGTTCCGGTATACAGCAATAATACTTACCCGTATAGTAAAATTGATAAGGATCCAGATATAATGATGCCCATTGTAGTAACCCTGTGGTGACTGATTGCTATTCTGCTGTTAGCAAACAACCAAGAAATACTTTATTTTTTTCAGAATTATCAATTTGTTTCTAGGGTATGTGAACAATGGAAACCTTAAGGGAGAATGCAATAGTTAGTGAGGTATTAAAACAGTTATATAACTAATAAAAACACTAAATCAAGTTAGATATGCAGCAGTGTGTCATTTCCATTTTAATAAAAAAGTACATTATTCTCTTCCCGAAATTACAAAATTTTATTTTTTTTTTACTCTGTGCCAACATATTTGGAAAGTAAAAAAGTCATAAATCTACAGTTTCTGGAATTGTCATTTATGTGAGTCTCTAGTCCTTAAAAAAGATAGAATGAAAACAGGCATTTTCATAAAACGATCGATTTGAAAAATTATTTGCACTTACTGCTTGCAATTTTTTTTCTTTGGGCGGTTGGGAGGGGGAGCACAGGGACTTATAAATAAAGCACATTTGATTTTCATAGCATCCCTGTATGCTGAGCGTTAAGATCTCTGAATATGCCTGCTCAGAAAGGCAGTGTGCAGGGAAGCTTTATTGAGGGAAGCTTTCAGGGTCTTTACCGTGCGGGCTGCATAGTAACAAAAGCCCAGGCGGAGGGTTAGGCTCCTGTTCAATTAAATCCAGGCATGGGCCAGATGGGAGACAGTTGGGAAATGGAGCCAGAGGGCTGCAGCAAGCTCTTATATTTGTAGGCCTGATCAGCCCTGGGAACTCGTGGTTCCAAATCTGGGCAGAGCTGGCCAGATCTTATAAGAAATTTAGCTGCACACGTTTTTTTTCTTCTCTTAAAACATGGAAACAGGGTTAACAACAGGGTCATGGGATGGTTTCCAGGTACCCTTGACTATTCTCTTGAGTTTATTGTCTGGGTTGATAGTGAATGTCCTCCACAGGGAAGAGCCAAAAGTAGCTCTTGAAAGATTTATAGATGTAGAATTTCAGAACTGCAGAGTCATTCAAGAAGAACTGAGTAAAGACAACAAAACAAAACTAGTTAGGACCTGTGAAGGAGTCCACAGAACTGAATCTCATGCTTCCACCAAAGTACCCACAGCAGCACTCTCCCCCACTGTATATTAATATCCTGGGGAGAGATTTTACATTCATGCATGTATTATATACTGATGCTCCATTCCAGGTGGAAGCCAAATCCTTAGGGATAGGACCTGGACCCTATTAGGTGATTCTGACACATAAATTCACAGAATCAAGGAATTTGGGGAGGAGGTCTCTTTATACTAAAATGTATGCACATTTTACAACTTCACTCAATAAAAGCATTGTTTTCTTTGTAATGTGTTTTCTTTCCCCCAAATATTCAAGTGAAAAAAAGAACCAAGCTGATATACATATTCATCCTGTAATTTGCCCTACACCTGAGATGGCTGCAAATGCCAGAAAAGCAAAGATCTAAATCAAAATAAATGAAGAAACTGATGCTCACAGAGGTAAAATCCTTTGGGATTTTTGCCCATCTTCCACCATCCACTACTTTATAGCATATGTAAAGGGTAATTCAGGATGAAATACTATGGATCCCTTTCAAAATAACATAAGGAAACATTAAAGGGCTGGAAAGTCTGATAAGAGAATATCTTAACAGCGACACTACGACTTACTAACCCCTGTTAAATATGAGATATCTGAATATTCACACATTCATTCAACAGATTTTAGCATATATTATTATCAGAAAAGCACTGATCTAGCCACTGAGGGATACAACAGATATCAAACTGAGGAATGATTCCCGATTCCTTAGAACATCAGGCTACTGGAAATGAACGACACTGACTAAAAGTCACAATAATACAGACATAATCAGGCCCTGGTTAAATGCTCTGAAGGGAATATGGCTCTATGAGAGCAGTAGACTCAGGAAAAGAAGGGACACCTGAGGCTGCAGGATGAAGCAGGCGTAGGAGTTTACCAATGGAGAACAGAATAAAGTCCTGTGGTGAAAAGAGACAAAACACTTCAGCAAACTTGAGAGAGGTTTAGAATGGCTGGAGATACAGAGCTGCTGGAGCAAGAGCAAACTATACAGCATCAAAGGCCAGGTATTTATTAGATCTGATCTTTTTTGTGAAAGATTACATTGGATTTTTTAGTTTAGTTTATTAGTACATGTGTGCAGTACATGTTTATATTCCTTGTGGCAAGCTGGTACGTGTATATAACACTTCTTAATTCCTCTTTTCCTCTCTTTTTCCTTCCCACCCTCCACCCATCTCTTGATCCCTTCATTTTTTGTACATGTTTGCAATATAATGTTCACCCTCCTTGTGTGGAGTTGGTACATGTACATTCCATGTCCCAAGTATTAGTGTGTTACACAGAGGACGTCCCATTTTATTGATGAAAACTCACAGCCCAGAGTTTAAATTAGCAAAGATTATATCACTAGTAAGTATCTGAGTAGAAATCAAGCAAATCTGCGTCCCTAATTTATTCTTTTTCATACCCTGCATGGCTTATAATCATTGTAGACAAAGGAGCTCTAAATACTTTACATCCCCAGGCGGATCATGTGTCCCCACCTGCATCACACCAACAGCACCATGATCAGGTCTTGAACTGAAGAGTCTACCTGTGCCAAATGGAGTGCAACGGAGGCTCAGCTAGCAAGAATAAACTGGCCTCTAAATGACCAAACATACAGGAGAAAGAGGACAAGGAGGAAGAGAGGGGCTATAGAACACACAAGGCAGCAAGGACAACAACCCTAAAATAAAATCATATTCTTTTCATTGTACCATGATTTTTAGCAGTACCTGACAGAGAACTCAAAAGCAGTTTAAGCACTGGGTTTTTTTTTGTTTGTTTGTTTGTTTGTTTTGGTTTTTCTTATTCCCAGTACCGGGAATCAAACTCACGACCTTGCGCTTGCCAGGCAGGCGCTGTGCCCCTGAGCTAAATCCCCAGCCCCAATCACTGGGATATTATGTTATTTCAAATATGACAAGTTCCAAAGGAGAGTGGCTCTAAAGCTGGTTCATTCAGGGACAGCAAAACCACCGAGGACCAGCTTTTTTCACTCTTTACCAAAGCAAGAAAACATTTTCCCAAACATCCCTGTACCCACTGCCTAATCCTTAGAACCTAGTAATCATAACTGTGTCACATGCCCATCTAATTCCAAGACCTGTCAAAGCCAATGAGAAGACCCCACATGGCTTAGACTATTAGGATTTACTCCCAACCTAGTGATAGGTGTCCTGTATGGTGAATATCGAGACAAAAGCAGAGTTCTGTTAGCAAGGAGTTAGAGGGATTTATCTGAGGGAAGCAATTAATAGCACTGCTTTTCTCTCACTTGCCTTGCTCAGGACAAATCTCACCTTTTTCTGGTGAGCAGGAATTCAGTAACATTGGATTCAGTGTTGATATCCCTGATCAGTTCAATGTGCTATAAATAAAATAGAAAATGATAGATAAGAAGAAGACAGTCTAACTTTGTATCCTGGACCTCTTTATCCTGAAAAGAAAGGAACAAAGCCGAAACCCAGGCAGACCCAGTGAAAACCAAGATAAAATCATCACACCTGCAATTACATCCTTTGCACTCCCATACTTGAGCTCACTTGTCATTGCAGGAGGGTCAGCAAGACTTCCTGGGGCCCAGCCCTACCTGAGCATGGGGTGCAGATTATCTGGAGAATCTATTATGGGCCAGTGGAGTGAAATTCACAATGCAATTGTTTGGTGCATCTCTCCTTCTGTTTCCATTTCAAGGGATGAGGGTGAACAATAAACATTAAATAGGAAAGTCCAGAGATGATAGCCATGTCAGAATCTGCTGATCTCAGTTAGCCAGGGGACAAAAAGCAGGCCACTTAGCACCTTTCCATTCCTGGGTCTCAGTAACAAATGACATTGAGAATCAACATCTAATGATTAAGTCACAAAACACATTCAGAAATAAAAATTCCTATAAACCTGAATTATAAACAAGACCACCAGCTAACCTGTGTCAGGTCTTTTTCATAATGTTGTGTCTCCTGTCTCTACAACCAACATTCTCCTGCTCAGATTTCCTTCATAATTACTGCAGAGTAGCCTGTGTGTTATGTAAATGGGTATAGAAAGAGCTACCCAAATACAGCATAGTGTGAAATATAGGTAAAAAGCAAGGATTTAGAGGTCTGTTAGGGACCAGAACTACTTGTTAGCTGTGTCACCTCTCCAGGTCACAATTTCTTCATCTATAATATGGAAGTTCTTTGATTAGGATTGTGAGGATTGAATGAGAGAATGACATAGAGAGTGTCAGGCACATGTTAAGTACTCAATCACCATGCTTTATGACTGAGAAGCAGTCATGGTATAGAACACTACCAAGCAGGACACACAACATAGGACGTGTGGAAAGAAATACTCTCAGGGAACAAGGATCCTAGAGTCAGCAAACTATCACACAGCGGTGAAAGACACCTCAGCAATAACACAGAGTTACTTCATAATATACTGTGAGCATGGTGGAATTTTCTAGTTCTCCGGACATTGAGAGCATTATCATCCTTACAAAACTTTTAAGGACTCATCCCACAGATGCAATATTGTCCTTGAATCCCAAGGACAACATGCAACTCATCCTTGAATCCCCAAATACATCTCTCAACATGATCACCACTCTTTAAGGCTCCATCCATGCTCCTAACACACATGGACTGGGTACCTACTACTGTCCACGCACTATGGAGAAGAAATCTCTTTGCTCAGCATCTTAAACAACTGTTTCTCTTGACCATGTTAGATATTATGGACTCCATTTCAGTGTGAGAAAGCCACCCGGAAGGATCAAGATAGCTCAGAAACACAGTTAGTGAGTTTTAGACATCATATTTGAGCCCTAGTCAACCTACATATTGACACAAAAATACTGTCACCAAGCACCTCAAATATCAGTGGACTAAATGTACATTCACTTAGTCAGTGATTTGCACGTCCACCCAGAGACATTTAGTCTACTTTGGCCTTGATTGTGGGTGACTCTGCTTCAGAGGCACTCAGTTTTCTTGTAGTATCAGGTTCTGGTGCTGTGATCGTCACAGTACCCCAGTAGAGCAAATCTAAAGATCCAACCATCCTTCAAAGTTTTAATAAAATCTTTCACGCTAATGAAAAAAGAAAAGCGTAGGAAACTGTATTCCACCTCTTTTAGTGGAGGAAAGCCAAAGTTGTATGCAGAGAGACAAAGAATCAGTACATTCAGGTAATCTACCACAGTCTGACTTCAAAGGCTGAATACTGTCTTGTATCCCAATACCCTCCCCAAGATAAACAAATAAATACAGTATCCTGTAAGACTATGATAGAAATATAATCTAAGATGCCAGGGAAGTACGGTGGGAAGGGGCCAAAAAGTCAAGGAAGAGAAATGAGACATCTAAAAAAATGCTCCTGATTGAGCAGAAGGAAAGAAATAGGCAGATAAAACCGGAAAGCACACAATAACCAGACCTGAAACTTTCCATCATCTGCCTAACTTGGGCCTTCTCTCACTGGCAAGAAGGACCTTACGATCAGTTAAACAATCTCATCCAACTTCACACTAAAACCTTTGGGCAAAAAGTTAGGTATAAGAATTCACTGGTAGGTTTTTAACAGAGAAAGTTGGACAAACCAAAACTCTGACAAAAGAGTGGCATCCGGTGGCCAGGGGTTAATTTGCAGTGAGCCACAGCTGCAGGCACGCAGATGCAACCGTTGCTGGCTAACCACATCCCAGAGGAGTGTCGGCAGACCACAGAGTGGCAGCCAGCAGCCTGAGGCCTGCAGGAGAGAACTCAGCCAACAGAGACCAGGATAGGTACGGCCATGTTTTTCCTGGAAGAACTCATGATCTTCCTAAATTTCCTTCACTCCTGGACCTCACATGCGATCAGTTCTACCTGAGTGCTTTTAGCTCTGTGCCGGTCACTGAGATGAAAGAAGTTCAAGGCCTCCATTGTTTGCTTGGAGACATACATCTAATTAATGTGGCATAATTAGAGAGTGACAGGACCACTGAACAACGAACGATGCGATACTAATACAAATTGCCATGATACTTCAGAGCGGTGGTCCTCAACGTGGACCAGCACATTAGCACCTCCTGGGAACTTGATAGAAATGCAAATTCTCGGCCTCACCACACTTCCATAATCTGAAACTCTGAGCTAGAGTCCAGCTATCTATGCTTTCATAACCCCCCAGGTGATTCTGAAAGCCACTGTTTCAGAAGACAGAGCGATGAGAGCAGGAGGGTGCCCAAAGAAAGCACAACTGCAGCTGGGCCTTGAAGGAAGTGGAGAACGGGAAAAAGGTTGCACAGCCAACCCCGAAGGCACAGAAGCAGGCAAGAGAGTGAGTCTGTTATGCGCCAGTGAGGTGCCCGTTTCTGGATGGAGGGAAGTGGGATTCTGAGATGTAGGCAGAAACAATGTCTGCTAGATTAGGAGCAGCATCGTTTGGGAGTCTTGAAAATGGCTCAAAAATGTCCAGGCTGGTTGCAGTTCCGAACACTTTTTCCCTAGAGAATGGAAAGAACAAGGAAGTAGAGAAACCAGGGGAACAATGATGCCCTTGAACATGTCCTGAAAAGTGGTACCTTCTTTTGAAAAGACATTAAAAGGCATTGTACAAAAGCAAGAGTCAGATGTCCAACATGCAACAGTGGGCTGACAACGGAACCCAAAAATTATCAGGGATGTCACTTTGTGAAGTACCCCTCCCTTGGCCCCTGGCCCCACCCACAGGCTATTCCACAGCCAGGGTCAGGGGTGGGGGGACCTACCATGGTAAAAACCATGGGTGAAAGGATTCAAAGAAAATAAGAAAAGCAACAATTTGAAAAGTGGATTAAAACACATAGGCGTTCAGTTTTGGCAGACTTTGCCAGCAGCTTCTACTCCCCTTTGAGGAACTGCTTGAAATGACCAAAGAGAAAGAATAACAAATTTACATTAAATTTAAAAATCTTCACCAAGCCCAAAACTAGATTTATGGGTATAAATAGACTAAATTCCTATTCTCTGCTGGAACTCAGAAACAACTGAAAAATAGATGCAAAAGTCGGGCAGATAGAGTTCCAAATGACTTTGTAACTGAAATAATGTTTACGTAATATACATTGAATAATATACATTTTCAATGTTGAATTATAAAACAAAAGAATTGTTTTGAATGGATGGCCTCCCCAGGTAGCCCCCAAGGGGGTGTTGGGATGGGGTGGGGAAAATGCTGCTATCAAGATATCTCCCCTGCCCCTGGGGAGGAATGGATAAGTGGCAGAGGGAAACCAGAGACCCTAATCAAAGCTCCTCCATCTAGAACCTGAAATTGGAGCTAAGCATACCCCTTTACAGTGCCAGTCATAAATCTCCAGGTGGGAAGAACTGCAGTCAGCCATAGGCCCAGAGAAGACCAAGCCAGAACTTCCAAAAAGCTAGGGAAATATTGTGAGATGAAACATAAAAGAATTCTGGCAAACTACTCTCATTACTGACATACAAAGTGTGGAAGTGTGGCTACACAATGTAGTAAAAAGCAAGAAGAAAAAATAGGCATAAAATAAGTATCTATTAATAGACATAAATTCTCCACAAATTGAAACCTCTGAGATTTGTGCAGCCATTAACAAAAATAAATTAGAATGCTCCATATTGAATAGAAATAGCCCCACAAGTTAGTGAATAAGAAAGTCAAGATGCAAATATTTTACAAAAGACAAAAACTATGAATGTACATATATACTGCACATATGTATGCAATGATACGACCACAGGAAAAAATAGGGAGAAGTGGAGGGTTGTGTTTGTGATTACCCTCGGAGAAGGGCAGAATGCAAAGGTTAGACAAAAAAAGGGAACTATGGCCATGCAAAAAAGAAAAAACATAGAAAAAGAAAGAAAAGGAAGGAGGGAGTTGCTTGCTGTGATCTCATTTATCCAACTGTTTGGATTATGTTTATAAAGAAAATATAAAATAAAAATTATTAACATTTGCATTCCTATTTTCAAGCATTGGTAACCAAGGGAATGGTATTATAAAAACTGCTCTCTGTCATTCCCACCTCCTTGCAAGCCCTAGCAAAGCCCATTTCTTTCAGCCTCGTATTCTCTGCACATCCTCTAAGTCTCAAGAGGTTGTTAAAAGCCACCTTGGGTAACTCCAGTAACTCTGTATGCAGTCACCCTTGCCTCTACGGCCTGTGCTGACTTTGTGTCCTGGTAGTAGTAACAGTATTTGTTTCTATTTTTAAGTTTCACTCCTTCCTACTCACCAAATTTCAATAATTTGAACAGGCCCTTTCTTGTTTCTACCAGGCATGGTCCCTGCCTGCACACAGAGCGCTTGCTTCGTTGGGTTAGACACCATCCCCACTCCAGGACCAGAAAGCTGCACCAAATTCCCACTGACATCAGTGTGTTGCAGCCTTATGCGACTCCCCAGACCCCTCATTATCATTACCCAAGTCTTGCCAGGAAACCCATGTTATCTCTTGTTGGTCTTCCTTCATTCTATCCTCCTGCAAAGACCGAGTGTCAGAGGATAGGGACAATAACTATTTACCACTGTTTCTTAGATTCTAACACAAGCCTTGGCTCATAAAGGACCAAAATACAATAAACAAATGAATAATTAAGTTATGAATAAACTATATAACATCAAGCACTCTGGTGCTAGAGCCAATCTTCTGAACATGTTTTCCCTGCCTGCTGCTCTCCCAAATCCTAACACTACCTTGGTGAACGCATCTATTTTCCACAATCGTGATGCTTCTGACATGAACGGATGTCCCTTAGGACTTTTGATCTTCAGAAACAATATCATTACCAGAGAAACTGAGTTGGCGATGTGGTGATGGGGAAAGAAGATGGAATTTTTTAGATGGTGTTAGCATGCAACAGTAGGAAAGCCAAGTAAGGAAGTTCCCTTTTCTGAGAATGACCAGAAGAAAATAGAAATCTAGATTGGAGGGGTCTCAAATATGACAGACAAAAAAAATACAAGGAATTAATGAAATCTCTGGGTAGAGACAAAGAGAGAGTTGTTCACCTGTCTAGTTGCTGAATGCAGCCCAAGGTCCTGTCTGGCCAACACAGTATGGCCTTGACAGAGTCTCTGTACTGTGCTCGGTCAGTTCTCTCTGTTCTGCCTTGGCTCTCAGTTGTCCAACTCATTGGTTACTCTCCTTGGCCCTGATAGAATTTTAAATACAGTGGCTTATTCTTGCCTCGCCTCGCCAAAACCTAAAAAAAAATCCAATTTTGCTGGAGGCAGCAAAGTATCTTTGGAAATTAAATTTGTTTCTTCTTTGTTGTGTTGCCTTGGCCAAGTCACTTAATCTCACTGATCCAAAATTAACTCATTTCTATATAATCACATGTGCTTTTTACCTGGAAGGGCTACAATAGAAGAGGATAGAATGAGGTCATGTATCAGAACTTACATTTAAATTGATGCTGAAGCTCTTTTTCCACTTTCCCTTCCCCTCTTCTCCCACCTTCCCTTCCCTTCTTCTCCCTTCCTCCCCCTCCTCTCCTTTCTTCTCCCTGAACAATTAGGTCCTAGAGCCATCAGATCAGGTTTGGTAAGGTAAGTCAGGTGTAAATGTTGGTGTGGGAGCAGAGAGGGTTATGAGGGGACAGGGCCATTGGTTCAGAATAAGGGATCAGAAGCCAAGCAGGCTGAGAAGAGCATTCTTGCGAAGTACTGCCCCGCACAGGGTGTCAGAGCCTGGTGGGTCTGGGAAGATACCCCACAGAAGGGTACACTGGCATGAGATCTTAAGACCCAAGCAGAGGAAGAAGACCTCAGCAGCCAAGCAAGGCAAGGAAGATGCTCCCACACAAGGGAAGGTCAAGGTAGCTGAGCCCAAGCTGGCAAAGAGGGACAAAATGAAATGGGAGAGTCCAAGTGCTGTGAGAAGAATAGCCACATGGAAGAAGAGAGTGCATTAGAGATGGGACACTGGCTATATACCATAAATGCATAAATGAATCAAATTATGAGGAAACATTAGAAAAACTAGGAGAATGTCCTTGTTTTCAGGAAAAACAGAGTGAGGTATCTGTGAGCAGTGGGGTAGTACTTTAGTAACATATTCTAATGAGACAAAGGAAGAAAGGTATTTTGTACTATACTGCCAACTTTTCTTTTTTTCTATTTTTTTCTTTTTCTTTCTTTTTTCTTTTTTCTTTTTTTTTTTTTTTTTTTTTGTCTTTTTGAGACAGGGTCTGACTATGAAGTTCAGGCTGGACTTGAGCTCACTTTGTAGCCCAGGCTGGTCTCAAATTCACAACAGTCCTCCTGCCTCAGCCTCCCGAGTGCTGGGATTACAGGCATGCGCCACTACACCCAGCTGACTGCCAAATTTTCTTCTTGTTTATACCTGTTTCAAAACACAGAAAACTAACTACATCATGCTAACGTTATGTAATGGTATTATATGTTTTGAATAGATTAATTTAAATATCTCGATAAGGGAATTTTTATAGAAATTTCTAGGGCATAAAGCCTTGTCTTTTTCATTTAAAGTTTACAGTGTCTTCAAGGACCCTAGTGAACAAAACCTATTGGAGTGTTTACTTCCTATTCACCATTTTGTATGCAGATGGTAAAATGTGTTAAAGCATTTAGTAAAATTTTTGATAACTATATAATCTACTTGCTACTTGAAATCTTCCAGAACAACAGTATTCAGTAGAATTTTTTGCAATCATGAAAATATTATTAATATCTCAGCTGTCAAATGTGGTAGCCACTCACCACAAGCAGCTACTGAACACTTGAAGCATAACTAGTGTAACTTAAAACATAAATTTTGTAATTTTAATTTAAGTATAAACTTTAGTAGTCAAGTGTTGCAAGCAGCTCCAGTACTGGACAGCAGAAAAATTTTGAAATCTTCCTAATTCTTTTTTTAATGTTAGCATGTTTCTGACCCCAAAACTTGATAATGTGAGCACAAAAAGATTACAAACCAATCTTATTTATGTGTATAAGTAAAAAGCCCTAAATACAACATTGATTTGTAGACTGTAGATGATCATTTGAACTACACACATTTTGGCTAACTTGCAATTATTCCAATATTGTGGAAAAGTATATTAACCTGACTCATCAAATTAATAAATTAAAAGGAAAAATGATCTTGACAAATGATAATAAGAAAGGTGTTAAAATTCAACATTAATATTTGTTTCTTTAAAAAAATCTTGTTAGAAATATAAGGCTAATTCTTGGGGGTTTTTTTGGGTTTTTTTTGTTTTGTTTTTTTCTGGTACCGGGAATCGAACTCACGACCTTGCACTTGCCAGGCAGGTGCTGTGCTGCTGAGCTAAATCCCCAGACCGAAGGCTAACTCTTTAACAGTCCAACAGTTAGCTACAAGCAACTATAAGTGAACTTATACCTAATGATGAAACACTTGAAATAGCTCATTAAAGATAAAGAAGAAGGAAAATAAATTGCCTGTGATTACCATTATTTTGGCAATGTTTGCCAAGGTTATAATACAAGAAAATGAAATTATGTAAATATTAGAAAGAAAGAAATCCAAGGATCATCATTTGCAAATTGTATTGCTTCTCAGAGAATTGAAGCATCAGCATGAAGGCCAAGTAAGACAAATTCAGTAATATCCCCCAACAACAACCTGTCTTTAGAGCCGTAAAGACTAAGATGATGTTTATTTCACCCAGTTTTATTTTTTAACACTGAGTAGAGTTCTTAGGATATAAAGATACAAGTATTTGTGAGTTAGTCAACTAAAACATTCCAGAAACCCTGAATGTTGAACATTATCATCTCTTCTAAAGAACTAGTTTTCAAAATAATAAAAACTATGTGATTATAACTTAGGTGCAGGGGAAAAAATTGATGAACTATGACACCTATTTATGACTTCTATGAAGCTAGAAAGAGAAGTTCCTCAAAAAGTATTAAGGATATTTACAAAACAATGTACAGTTGACAACAAACCTACTAAGAAAGAATAGAATATTTTCGCTACAAGATCAGAAACAAAATAAGGGTGTCCACTCTTACTGCTCCTACTCAGTCCTGTCCTGTAAGCCCTAGCCAGTGCGATAAGGATATAAAAGACGTAAATTAGAGAGTAAGGGATAAAACTGTCACTTTCAACAACAACCTATTTATGCAGAAAATGCCAAGAAGCCCATTAAAATTATAAAAGGTAAATAAATAAAAGCCCCTATATCTGGAAAGATTGCACTATATAAGGTCAACACAAGGAAATTGTATTTCTTTTTCTCTATCAGTTTCCTCATCTGTAATACAGGAAAAAAATCATTGGATTTTCCTGAAGAAATTTTTTTAAGAATTAAATAGGTATTGTATGTAAACCATTAGTATAGTTGCTTGTATAACATAATATCATTATAAAGGTTTATAGTCATTTCTCTACTAGTGAGTATAGTACAGCAGATATGGATACACATGAAGTAGATGAAAAAAAACAATTTTGAGTTTTATGGACTAAAAATCCCAATATGGGGGGTCAATGGATCAACTGCCAAAAACAAGTAAGTTCATTTTGGAATTATATTCTGAGGTTTACTGGAAAAAGTATGTTAGGCATTTATCAGACCCCAATGTGGTTTTGTGCTCAATTTTGGATGTCATATCACATTTTTTTTCAGTACTGGGAATTGAACCTGGAGCTTTTTTCACTGACCAACATCTCCAGCCCTTTTTACTTTTTTTAAATTTTGAGACAGGTTTTAAGTCCCTAAATTGTCCAGACTGGGCTCAAACTTTTGATCCTCCTGCCTTAGCCTCCCAAAGATTACAGGTATACATCACCACAGGCCCAGCTTTGGTGCCTTATTTTGACAGGTACACTGAGAAAACCGAAAAGATATCACCAAAAGAATACTGAGCAGGAAGATAAAAGCTTGGAAAACTATGTCATGATCACAATAAGCAGGGCTGATTGGAGTGGAAATATAGTGGCTTAACAGTTCTGTGGTGGCAATCCACCAATATACAGAAATCTATCATGTGATATGCAGGTTCACATTCTCCAGGGACAATCCCATGACCAGAAGGTAAAAAATATATACTTCTTTAAGTTTAATATTAGCCAGGCGTAGTGGCGCATGCCTGTAATCCCAGAACTCAGGAGGCTGAGGCAGGAAGTTCGTCGTGAGTTTGAGACCAAGTGAAGCTATAAAGTGTGCTCAAGGCCAGCCTGAACTGCATAGCAAGACCCTGTCTCAAAAAGACAATAAATAAATAAACAAATAAATAAATAAATTTAATATTAAAAATAACAATGAAAAATCCTCTCAAGTGGAACTCTTACCTGGTGGAGTAAAAAGAAGTTAAAATATGATTCCCCTATTTATAGATGAAGAGGAACTAAGACCATCATCAAAATACTAAAACAAGATCTCAAAGCCAAAAACTCGGAACTGTGATTTCAATCTTGGCCTTTTGACTCTGTGTGAAGGCTTGTTACAATTCTTCACCAAGTCAGAGACAGGCTAGCACTGGAGTCCAGTCTTTGGCTCAGCTATTTAATCAAGTGGCCTGGTCCTCATGAGTGAGGCTAAAGCCAAACTACAACTGCTTGGAAGTAACTATGGTACAGTTAACCCACAGCACTAAGCATAAATACAAAAGGTACAGAATCTAATCATCCAACTAGCTAGAGCTACCCACTGAAAGTGGGATAGGGGCGATGGGTGTGAGCAGATGCTGTTGATGTTTTCTGCCAAGTGTTTGAAAACCCACGATGAATATTGATGCCAAGAGCTTGTTGCTGGCTCTTAGAAATAAACAGAAGATGGAACAGCCATTTCCCCCTCAGTCCAGATACTGTTAGCCAAATGCAGAATCTCAGTTTCATTAAGAAACACACAGGTACCACACACTTTCTTCTTGTCAAAAGGTGGTTGTGGTTGGGCAGTGGATGCTTCTGAAAGGGTTACAGTAACCACAGTGTACCGAGGCCCAGACACCAGCCCGCATGTGCGATGGTACCCTGTCCTGACAGCCAGATCAGCCAATGAATGGATTTTTTAATGATTCTTCAATCTCTTCCAACAGAACCTCATTAGCTGCAACCATTGTCACCTTCTATCCTGCCAGTGAATTGGGTTTTCAGTTCAGTAGAAGCTTAGAATTTTCCTACTCATGCGGGCAGATTAAAGCGCTCAACTAACTCAGGTGTAACCTATTTAATTCACCATCCAACTAATTACGCAGATGCGCATAAACCAGGCTAACAGGAAAGAATTCACTTCCTAAAACAAAACAAAGAGGAAGAAAGCATGTTTCTCAATACACAGCAAAGGATATGTCAGACGGCAGACATCTTAGAAAAGCAAACGAATGCTCCAATGACTTTGAAAATCACTGAATTCTAAGAGGAAAAAATTATAGCATGGTCTTTGTGTATGTGGGGTCTACTTGGTTCAACTTTGAATACTATTTAACAGCAGAAGTAATATCAACTGTTTCAGTCAAGTGAAATTTGAATTCAGCAGGTTCTCATATAATTTTATTTTTAAAACCAGGGACTTTTCTAAAATTACAACTGAATAAACTATGGATAATAGAATCAAGGACAATGTTTTACTGTGAACTCTCTGTCCTTCAGAGAGGTTAAGTTTGAAATATGAATTTACTTGCAGGTCTTTGCTCTGAAAAATATTAATAGGACATATTTTATTGTGGTAAAAAGTTATGTTTCAAAGAGAGATAACTAAAAAGTCAGACTTTTGTTTTGATAGGTCATTTTTCTCAAAAGGTATATTTAGGAAATAATCTACTGAAACACATACTTTAAAAATAATAGAGAATTTGAACATTCTTTTAAAGTAATTTTTCATTTATAAAGGTCATGATCTGAATAAAATTTTTCATCTTGACAAAGAATAGCATTCTTGACTATGGAAAAAAATCTCCATGCAATATATTTCCAATTAGGGGCCAGGGATATAGCT
>NW_004955430.1:10130935-10160492 GCF_000276665.1 Chinchilla lanigera | reverse complement strand
CAGTAACATTCTCCTCAGGATATTCCTACTAACCCATTGCTGCAAGATGTTTTTGAAGACATTTTTGTGTTCCCATGGTGCAATTTTAAAGCTATTTTGAAGAGTTTTAGTCAAGGAGATGAACACGGGCATTAGGGAACAGCTCCTTGTTTACTCTGTGTAACCTCGGCGAGTTCCTATCTGTCTGTCAGTTAGAATGTCCAGCCTTTTTGTAACACAGAGCACAGCTGAACAGAAATAAGTTTAAATACGAAAAGAATTAAATAAATAAATAAATTTTTTGGTAAATGAATAAATTCTTTGATAAGTTAAAATTCCGTAAAATTGACCAAGATGTTAGAGCAAGACCGCCCAGGAGAATCTGGATTCATCATCAGACCGCGTAAGCCCATTCAGTCTAGATGCCTATATACTGTATAATCAAACACAAGATGATGCTTGAAATCAGAATTTTGTGATGCCCACAAAAGAATGTGTTAAAATAAAAATAAATGAGTTTTGTTTCTGTAAGGACAAATACAGAAGATTTGTCGTGTACATCTCTCTCTCTCTCTTTGTCTCTCTCTCTCTCTTTCTCTCTCTCTCTCTCTCTCTCTCTCTCTCTCTCTCTCCCTCTCATAAAATTTGGAGACTCCTTAGCTATGGAACAGAGGAAGAGTGCTATAAACTCTTTGGTGTAAATTCACATCTAACTTGGAGACATAAATGAACGACACATTGCCCTGGAACATGGATGCCATGACTTTTCCTGGAGAACATCATTAAAAATCTCCCCAGCAATCATAACTCAGGACATTTCCCAACTTTTGTTCTCTAGAGTCAGACCCCAAAAGTTCACCAAGGAATGAAAAAAACAGGCACTAGGATCAATGATTAAGCTTTGGTAAATACCCCTCTTGGAAATTCTCAGTTCTTCTTAGTTTAAAGTAAATAATACTTTCAGGAAACAAATCTACTTAACTTTCAAAAGCCTGGTATTTCTCAAACATATTTGACTTTGTCCTTAGAAATCCTACTTTAATATTCCACCAAACATGTTTAGGAAATTCTTGTTCACTCACTTAGTACCCAGTATCATATGGACCACCTTTACATGGTCTTTATACAGACCACCTGAGGAAATTCTAAGAGAAAAGCTTTTCAAAGTTGCTATGCTGATCATTTTGCCTGTGTTGTGCTTGCATGATGATTCAAGGCAAATGAAGTACAAGCAAGGAGAAAAGAAATCTATACCAAAATATAAACACTTCTAGCCATTATATATGCTGGTATTTTTTTTTCATTACAAGCAATCAGAACTCTATACAAAGAGATTTAAGCAAATGAGAACATGTAGTGATTCAGGTACCTTAAACACTGAAAGACAGATTGAGCTTTAGGCCTCACTAAAGCCGCAAGTATAGACATTTTGGGCAAACCTTTTGTTTTCCCTCTATGTTGGCTTCGTTCTCAGTTAGGATTCTCTTCTCTAACAGTCTCTGGCAGCTTCAAGCTTGTTCCCTACCCTTCAGTAGCTCCAGAAGAAAGGGCCTTCCTTCTCAAAGTCCTAGCAAAGTCCAAGACCTGACTCGCAGAAAACAAATTTGAGTCCCCTACCTATCCATGAATCAATTTCTGTAGCCAAATGGATCAACTAGGAGGTGAGAAGTGGTTTTAGAGAGGAAACGTAGGCTGCTGTTTTCAGAAGGAAATAAAATACATGGTAAGTAACCAAAACAAATCAGTATCCACAATATCTACCTAAAAAAATCTACCTGTGTGCTTGTCCTTGATGTACACAGACCACTGGATAATACATTATTCAGCAAGTCTCTCTGCCCCATGATACTCTCCTGAGTCCATGGCTGTTTTCACAGACCACCATGAGAGAAGTTTTCCTAGAAATATAGACAATATTAAAGGTAGCCATGCCTCTTCTTCTAGACTTAGATGGTGAAAATGGATGTTTGTTAGAACACTCAGGATCCTTAGTCATGATTTTTATACACTGTGAGCAGTGCTCCAGGAACACTTGGTAGAGCCAATTGATCTCATTGTCAAAAAAAGTGGCCAGTTGACAAATGTCATTTTTTGGATAATCTGCTCTTAAACTGAATATGAACTTACTCATCATATAAAACATACTCTTTCCATTAAGTTCCAGGACTGGTTCCAAGGGGGAAGAAATAATTCTGTATAGTAAGAAGAAAGTAGACTTTGGAACAAAGTATATCTTCATCCTTTCATCTAACAAATACGTACTGAACATGTAAAAGATGCCAGGTTTCGCTGTGTGTGCAAAGGATACATCAGGGAGCAAAACACAAAAATGAATTCTGGTGAAACTTACATGCAACTCTTAGGTCACTGACTTACTAGCAAATAAACTCGAATTTTTATCATCTGTAAGGAGGAGATAATAACCCCTTCATTAGAGGTGTGCAAAAAGAACTACATGGGGTGAGACACACCACCTAGGATATAGCAAACATGCCATAAGTGGTTACTATAGTAACTATTGTCCCAATTTGTACAAATGGTTAAATATCCACAAAAGAAAAATGGCAACACTTTTGCCAAAAAAAGTATGTAAAATTAAGTATAAAAACTCAAAAATGAATTTTCCCAGTAGATAAAATGATAGTCAGTATGTTTCCTTGCAAAATTAAGGTAGTAAAAATGATACACAGAAACAAACAATACAGAGTATCCATCCGTCAACATTTCTGGAACTTCTGCTCTTTAGAACAATCCTCTAGGCTCTGCTCAGTCCCACCACTCTTTGTTCTGCAGTTTCTAGATAGTAAATAAAATGTTATTTTTATGCTACCTTGCTGTTCACATCAGCAGTAGTCAGAGAACTCTAGCTTTAAGAATGTGGTGAGTTCAAAAAATTAAAATGAGAGAGCGGGAAAGAGGATACCATATGGAAACTGATTTTCATGGCCACGTAACCCCAGCAATAGAACAGTAATAGCTGTTAAATACTAGCCTAATCCTACAAGTGAACAGATTATTGAAAATTTCAAAGTGGCAGCTTTGATTTGAAGATTCACCTCATTGACTATCTAATTCATTCCTAATGACATAATCATTGGTGAACAGTAAATGCAATTCAGAGGGTCAGAACTCTCCTATTAGTCATTAGCTTTTATATCCAGAGTGCTGTTTTACTACTGAGCCTTGTATTTTATTATTTAAAAGAAGAAAGTATCCCATTTCCAAGGTGATGATTATTAAAGTGTTGCCATGAACTGCACATGATTTTTATAGCACAAATAGAAAGCTGCTTGAAACACACACAAAATACATTTAAATCTGTATCACTGCAAAAAATATTTTCACAAATAAAACTCAGCTAGGGATAAATTAATTACCTTATTATGTTCCACAAGGAAAACAAGTGTTAGATACCCTGCTGCATTGTTTGTGGTAAGCAATCAATATTTTACTGTCTAACCATATTTAACTTTACGTGTATATCTAAATCTCTTTCTACTAGGAATTCTAATACAATACTCTAAGCATAACTCATGGCCATATTCAGGTGAATTAAAGATTCCCTGAAATACACCACATGAAGAAAGTCGTATTTCATCTGCATCTGTTCCTCTTATTCATTACCTAATCCTTCAACCCCCAACTCTCCCTACAGTTCTTTATTAATTTAAACAAAATATGTTCAACTTGGACTTTTCTAGCAAGGCATAAATGTGTACATTTACCCTATTATAGACCATTATTAGATAATGAAAATTTTTATGGTAATTATATCTAAATAAGTCTCTAAACATTTTAGACACTTATTTAGAAATTGTTCTTGCTTGTACTTAGACTCCTTTGAAAGGTTTTGCTTATAGATTCAATTGCCTTTAGTTCAAATATTGATCTTCTTCCTGCATTCTCAAGATGGATGGGACTGGATTATAGTGTTTGGGTTTGCAAACAGTTAACCTGAAAGCCTTTTAAATGTGCAAGAGAAATGGTTGAGTAGTAAAGTCAAGACCTCTTTAACCATGGATGAAAATGTCTTCACGCTTACCATTTGCTGGGGGGGTTCATTTAAAATTTGTTATAAATGCCTCTATACTGTATTTGAAAATCCAGTAGAGGAGTTAATGCTTAAAAATGACTAGTGGTGAAATAGGGAAAATATGCATGATGATTGTGGTGGATTAACTAATGGTCACCTTGTAACACATACCTGAACTGAATCAGCATGGTACTGGGTGTGGAAGACCCACCTGAGGACTGTTGCCAACAACATAAAAAGGAAAACTGGAGGAGAAGATCGAGTGCTGTTGATTCTCCTGGTGAAGTCTGTCATGCTGGTTCTCCTGATATGAGCTCAGCTGTTCTCTTCATCAGAGGAGCTCAGGACCTCACTGTTGCTGACGATGGCTGCGGTTCTCTTCGGGGGAGCTCTGGTCCTTTGCGCATCACTTCCTGGCTCCAGTGCAGATCCCTCAGCCTGCTGGCACAGATCCTTCATCCCGCTGGTGCAGACTTTCTAGCTTTCACCACTGACCTTTGAGCCTTCCCAATGCGGATCTTTGACACAGACTTGCATGAGACATTGTCATGAGCTATAGGTCTTCAGCAGGACATTGTCATGGGATCCAGGCCCTCAGCTGAATTCTTTAGGTCTCTAGTGTGTGAACAAATCTATTGTACTCTTCTGCATTTGACTTTTAGGGTGAATATTATAAAATAATCTTATAAATTATGCATCCTCTATTAACTCTATTCACTTGCAAACCCTGACTACAACAATGATGAAGTTTCAATTTCTGTGTATATTTGTGTGGTGAGTCCTGGAAAAAGGGATAAGAGAAACCTGCATTATGTGCTATGTTCAAGCTAATAGACTAGATTTGTTTCATTTTACAGTTTATAAGAGTAATGATCGTTGTACTTTACAATTAATGTTTAAATTTTTTATTAGTGTATATTAATTATACTAACGAGTAGTACCCTGGTATATTTGCACATACATATAACATACTTTATTGGTGCATGCATAGAACAGTCTTTGATCTCCCCCATTTTCCTCCCCATCCCATTCCTCTTCTCTAATAGCCTCTCTTCTACTTTTATGTCATGTCTCTTTTTAAAAAAAAATTTCCACTAGATTCCGCATATGAGAAAAAACATGAGCTATCTGACTTTCCAAGTCTGTCTTGTTTGAGTTACTATGACAGTCTCCAATTCTACACATTATCCTGGAATGATATGTTTTGTTCTTTATGTCTGAATAATATTCCATTGTGCATACGTAGCTCATTTTTATCCATTCTTTTGTTAATAAAGGTGTATATCAACAACATATAGGCTATTTCCATAGTTTGGCTATTGTGAATTGTGCTGCAATAAATACAAGTAGGCAGATAACTTTATGGTATGCTCACTTTAATTCTCTTCAGAATATACCAATATACCAGTTGGATCAAAAGGTACCTCTGTTTTTAGTTTTTAAAAGAACCTCCATACTGATTTCCATAATGGCTATACTAATTTAAATTCCCATCAACAGTTTAGAAGAGTTCCTTTTCCCCTACAGCCTCACCAGCATTTATTGTTTTTTGTATTCTTGATAATAGCCATTCTGACTGAGGTGAGATGGAGTTTTGATTTACATTTCCCTGATGGCTAAAGATGTTGAACATTTTTTTCATATACTTATTGTCCATGTGCATTTCTTTTAAGATGTGTCTCTTCAAGATATATCTGTTCATTTCTTGATTGGGTTATTTGTGAGTGGTTTTGTGTGTATATGTTGTTTTCTGCATTCTTTATATATTCTAGATATTAAAACTGTCAGATGAGAAGGTAGATTGTCTCCCATTGTGTAGGTTTTATCTTATCTTGAATTGATACAAGCTATTTATAATCAATTCACAACAAACATGATACCAAATAGAGAAAAGCAAGAACATTTCCTCTTACACCAGGAATAAGACAACATGTTCACTCTTACCACTCCTGTTCCATATAGTACTAGAAAGTTTAGCCAGAGCAATCAAGCAAGAGAAAGAAATAAAAGGAATTTGGGTTGGAAAGCAGGAGTCAAACTACCCTTATTTGCAAATGACTTGCCCCTTTACATAGAAGACCCAAAATCTCACCAAAAGACTCTTACAATAATAAACAAACTCAGTAAAGCAGCAGGATACCGAATCAGGACACAAAAATTAATAGCGCTATTTCTGTATATCAAAAATGAACCCAGTGAACCTACTGAGAGATATTAGGAAAACAATCCCATTCACAGTAGTGTCAAAAAAGTAAATGTCTAGGAATTAAGCTAAGCAAAAAAACAAAACCTATAGTACTCTGACAAAAAGAGATTGAAGAGGACATTAGAAAATGGAGGGGCTGGGAATATAGCTTAGCGGTACAAGCACCTGCCTGGCAAGCTCAAGGCCCTGAGTTTGATTCCCGGTATCAAAAAAAAAAGAAAATGGAAAGCCATCCCCTGTTGTTACTTTGTCAATTGTTGCCTTTGTTGTAGAGAAACTTTTTATTATGATGTAATTAATGTTTAAATTTAATAAATGTTTCCATTTCCATGTCCATATGACTGCTACTTCCCTTTCTCAAAATTTCATAGTTGAATATTCTCTCACAGCATATTTCTCAGTACAATCTAAACTATATACCAATATTGGGTCTTTCCAAGAATTGCCAACAAAACCTCGGAAAAAATCAAGGAGTCCATGTTCTTTGTTGTAGCCATTCAAACTGTACACAAAACCATGCCTACCTCATCAAGAGAGACCAAAGAAGTAAAAGGAAGCATTTCAATCTAAAGGAGTTCTGTGGGCTCGGTACCTCAATATGAATGAATTTATTAATGCAATCACATTAGTAAAAACATACAAGTTATTTGATAGATGAGAAGGATAGCTCTGAGCAACACCATCATATAATATTAATGATAATATTTTGTAACCCTCAGAGGCAAAGACTAGTCCATTTATCAATGGGAAGCCCTTTTGCAGATTTTTCCCAAAGGCATAACATTCTCAATTTAGTGCTTTTTCAAAAAAAATTAAATAAAGATGTTTGCATTGGAGAGGTTAAGGAGAAATGTGGAAGTTTGCCAGGACAGGAAGTTACAGCTGCTTTGTTTTTTGTTTTCGGGAGGTTGTTTTTTGGAGGGGAGGGTTCCTCCTCATGCTTAAAAAAACTCAAGTACAGATAATGCCAAAAAGACTTCAGAAATAATTCAGCCTTGATCCCAACCTAGGCATTGCTCACAAAGATCAGATATTTATAATTTAAAAATAACTGCAACATATGTGAAACTGAGTTCTTCTGAAATCTCAACTATCTAAAGTTCTTAGAACAGAACTGACTCATCAGCACTATCTCATGGCATTGGAAAGGATTTCTCGCTCTTTCATCTTTTATTTACAGAAAATGTTTGTTTTCTATCGCTTCAGCAATGAAGGTCACAGCTAAGGGAAAATACATTGCTTAAGTTGGAGCCTCTCCCTATTCTTTTACCACAAAAATCCTCTCACAACTGACCATATTTTGTGGACTTCCCATAATACCCCTCCCGTTATAATTCTACTGTTTTTTCTATAAACTTCCTGGTCTATAAGTATTGGCGATGCCTAATACTCCCTTACTTTAAATAGATACAATTGACTTTGAACCTTTGTGTCATCCTGACTGCTTTAATCCCACTTTGGCAATAAATGAGGCCCAGATAATCCCTAAAATGTCATGATGAACCCCCCCAAAAAAGTCCAGGTAGGTTTTAAACATATTAATATGAGAAATTTAAAATTTAAAATGAGATGCAGCTTATTTTAATTATTTTCACTGAGCTCACCAAATAACGTTGCACCACAATTAAAATTGTACTGCTAGAGTATCACTCGGATGTTCCACCTAAATGCCCCCAGATCTCTGAGGATTTCTTTTTTAGAAAGGCTTGCAAGTTGTTCAAACACAAGTTTGTACATTGTAATGATTTGAAGGTTCAGTAGTTTGAAAGCCTAACTTCTTCGTGATAAATTGTGAGAAAGCTACATTTGTAAAACAAAAATTGTTTGTCATAAAAGGAAACAGATAAGAGATTTTGGCAATAAAAATGTGATTGCTTTAGCAAATTTCTTAGAAACTATAAAACAAAAAGAAGTGTAACTCTTCAGAAGCATCAGGCAAATGACAAAAAATAATCAGAGAACCAATTGAGAAGGTCCATGAGTGACATATAAAAAGAAATTAAGAAAACAATTGGAGTCTAATTTCCAGAGCTGAAAAAGACAGAGGCGATAAGATTGAGGGTAACCACAAACTGCCTAACAGAATGATTTAAGAAAACTTATGCCTAATGAGAACTTAATAAAATTTCAGGTCAGAAAGTATAATATGAGGATTCAAAGCTTGTCTCTAAAAAGGGACATATTATCTACAAAGGAAGAAAAAGCATAAAGTCTGCAGACTTCTCCTCAACATTAGATGCTAGAATACAATGGGATAATACTGTACTTTAAAGTTATGAGTATAAATTATTTGGAACCTACAATTCTATTTCAAGCCAAGTAAGTAAAAATAAATACATGTTTTAGACAAAACCTTATCTCCATTAATCCTTTGTAAGAAAGTAATTTAAGACTGTAGATAGAAACACAAGAAGCAAGGCGTAGAATCCAAGAAGTACTGATTTTTAAGGCAAGGATTCAATGAATACATATCCAGGGAGGAGAACTAGACATAGTAGTTCCAAAATAGAATGGAAAGTGAGGAAGATCCAAGAAAAATATCTCCAAAAAAAGAAAGTATTTCCTATTGCATCCATTTTAAAATAAAGAAGCAGGCTGAGTTTAGCAATTAAATTCAAACATATGTTTATTTTGTCATGGTGGGGAAAGGGAAAGAATGTCAAATAGAAACTCCAAGAAAAATTGGTTGTATAAGAAAAACATGATTCAAATACAAAACAATTAAAATACAGTGTGATTTTGAGCAATTAAACAAGGTGAGGACATTAAGGTAGAAGGAAAATGCGTGTAGTGGGTAATCTGGTATCCCACCTAGATTCCATCCTCAAGGCTTACTCCCCCACCCCCTGGTACGATACAGTGTGGACTGTTCACATCTTTTTTAACTTTGTTCTGGAGTGCCCACAACCTAAGGAAACTGTCTTGCCCAGGGTTTTGCTCTCTGTGGGACTGTCTGCAGCCTTGTATGACAACTTCTCCCTCTCACCAATCCTACCTTTTCACTTCCTTACGATCCCTCTCCCCGCTCAATTCTTTCAATCTTTCCTTTTTTCACTTTGTGAGTGAATTTCCCAAGAGCAAGCATTCCCTACATAATTCTGCATCTCAGATTCTGTTTACAGGGAACCCAGTTTAAGGCACGGGTATAAAGTCACGAGCGGCAAGAGGTATGGACGTTCTGAAAACTGCACAGTCTCTCCCTCTCACTGGGCATAGGTTCCATGTGGACAGATACAAAGACAGAAAATTAAAACACATATGTGAAGGCCAGAGAGTGAAGAGACCTAAATGCCACAGGATAGATGCTGCACACAAAGTCTAAGGGACATGATCCTGATCAGTTAACTTCTCCAAACCTCAATGTCCCTCATGAAAGCCCTGGGCTCTTGGAAAGAAGTCAGATAGTATCTGTGAAAATACTTTGTGGTGAGATTCAAATGTAAACATAATTAATAGACTTCAGCCTGAGATATTTGTATGTGGCTGAAGGCCTGATAAATAGATTAATTCTGAGTCTATTTCCAACAAGAACCAAGAGTGCTTCATCCTATGAGAAAGGGAACCAGACACACAAGCTAATTTAATAGCAGTTCCTGGAGGAGGAGGTGAGTCTGAATTAAAAGCTTCCAATAGATTTGTCCATCCTGCCCCAACTTCCCTCTACCCTAACTCCCATAAACATCACTGGAATTTGTGGTGATGGGGGTGGGGGGTGGGCAGGGAAAGGAGGAAGAATCATGGAGGAAGAGCTGTGAATGACAGCAGGAAGGACTGTTGCGGGATAACTCCTTAACACAGTGGCACAATTGGCCCTGCTTCATGGTATGACCCAGAATTGGGGAAGAGATGTTCTATCTGCTTTTGCCAGAAGTACGATATGGCACTGGCACCCTGAGAACTACAGAAAGTGTTACACAAGGTTGCCACCTAAGGAACTCCACACACACGGCAGTATCAGTGATGCTTGGCAAAGACGGGGAGGGGATGGTGCTCGGCAAAGCCAAGGGGTAGTGGACCATGGGGACCGTGAACTGTTCAAGAGCAAGAGGCCTGAGCAGGAGGAAGCCAGACAGCTGAGTAAGAAAGTGGGGCATATGTGGTACTGGTGAAAAGCCATGTGAGACTCCCAATAAGCAGGACAGGACCTTTTTCCATAGGTAGAGGTCTCAGAGTTTAGATGAGAGGAGAACCAGAGAACTATGCACTGTCACTATTAATATCGTACCATTTCAACCAAAATTTGAACAGCCTGGGAAAGCACAATAATAATTGTAATTTACTAGATAATTATCTATAAGAAAAATGTCTATTTCTTATTCACTATTGCTTTGCCTAATTCCCTGCAAATAGGTGCAGGATAAATGCTAAGTAAATAAATAAACGTATGACTTCTTCATCCCATCAGGCTTTTCTGAAAGTAGAACATAAAAGATATTGTGTTGAGGCTTCAAGTGGCACATCAGATTTACTATTAAAAAATGACTAGTGAAGGAAAGTCTAAAAATTCTGGAATCTCCCAGTACCGGAAAAAAAAAAAAAAAAAAAGTGGCACATCAGATTTACTATTAAAAAATGACTAGTGAAGGAAAGTCTAAAAATTCTGGAATCTCCCAGTACCGGAAAAAAAAAAAAAAAAAACCCAAATAAATAAATAAATAAATAAATATTCTGGAATGTTCCAAAAGCACTCAAATTTCCACGTATATCATCTTTACATGTATGTTAAGACACCTCTGGAATTGATGATATTTTCCATCTGCAGCATCTCCTTGGGGTGGTAAATGTCATATGTTCCCATCCTCTGGGTAAGCGGCATATCCTTTCTCTGCGTCTGTCTGTCTAAAATTCTAAAGAGTGTTATTTGTCATCAATTGTGCCTTTCCACAGGCATAAGCAGGCTACTCGAATTTGCTAATCATTCAGAATGTGTCCTAAGCTGCCCTAAAACTTGAGCCAGTCTCTTTTGCTCAGCTGTAGTGACTTACAGAAGTGGTACTTCCTTCTTACTGACCTCTCTCATAACAGTGTGTTTGACCTGAGTCATTAACAATATAAAGCACAACAAGCAAAATCTTACAGTCTAGCCGTATTCCCTCCAGAGCCAGAGGACACACTGAATTACTTCCTTCTCTGTAGTAATTAGAATCTTTATCCTCATAAGTAGAATTTCTGCCAAATAGATCTCATCCATATACATCTTGGCTGGATCCTGGAACTCATTCCTGAACTCTCTTTTCAGAAAACCCAGTTGTCAAATAAATAAAAGTTTGAAGGATTTTGTTTGTTTTGTTTTGTTTTGTTTTGTTTTGTTGACTGGGTAAGGGGAAATCTCTAGAAATTATATAAATAAAAAATGTTTTTGAAATAAAACTTTCTATATCTTTTCTTTCTTTAATTGAGAAAGGTCCTATTTTTCCCTCCTCTTTACCACCCACAGCCTGGCGAGAACATTCTAACTGATTTCTTCCAATAAACATGACTCAATACATTTTTCTTAGCAGATGTTTTTCTTCTGCTAACTTTCCTTAAATATGGAGTGATACTAGTGTCCTCAACTGTAACACCATCTATTTCTCTGGTCTCCTATAAGTTGTTTTTCATTTGCTTCTCTATTTCAGATGGAATTAGTCTTTTAAAAAGATTATGCTCTAAGACGTTTTACAGCTAAAACCTCCATGAAGACCTTTTACAACTTGTTAATGGAACAAAAAGCATCCAGGTAACAGTGTTCCAGGTGTTATGACAAATGCTTGCTACTGCATTGGTTGAGGGCATCAGTGCTGCTTCACAGGAATCTAGGAAGCCTTTGTGTTTCATACATCTTTAAAATATTTCAGGACCTTTTGCATGAGCCAGAGACACTCTTAGTGTGTTTAGCATCAGTAACAATGAAAACTGACATGGCATCTTAAGTAATCTAACATATTGTAGGGGAGATCAAGCCTGCCTTTCACTGATGAGCTACTAAAAACAAGATTTCACCACCTCTGTCCTAACACACATACATGCATAGACAATGTATTACCTTTAGGGATCATTTCTGCCTTTTTCTTTGACAGAGATACTACAACTACACTTAAAAGCATAATGGAAAGTTAGCTTTCAGTCTACTTATACGAAATGGACATAAAACATAAATTAATTGAACATATTGTGCATTATGGGTGAATTCACTCAGAATATTTGGTAATGGAAGATCCTGCTTGGTGACGGCATTTTATTGGCAAAATAGATAAGTTCTTATCAAAGGAACTTGGCCTTATTAAGACTCATTTTTCTTCTTCTAGTTACTCAAGCCAGATCTCTCTGAATCATCCTTGAGTCCTCTCTTTCACATCTTCATCTAACCATTAGCAAATCCTGACAACCTTAATTTAATGTAGCCAGACTCCAGCAACTCACCACTTCAACAGCCACTGCCTGATCCGAGTCTCCAAGTTGGTCTCCCAGCTTCTTCCTTTATTCTTCTATAATCTGTTCTCCACCAAAAAGTTGGAACAATCTTTTAGAAGCATAAGTCTTATCATGTCACTCCTCTAGCTTAAGCTCACTAGTGGTTTCCATCTCACTAAGAGTTGAAGCCAAATACCTTCCCAGGGCCCAGGAGTTCCTTCATGTCCTAGGTCCCCACTACCTTTCTGGCCCCATCTCCTACCACCCTTTCCCTCATTTGCTCAGATCCAACCACACTGACTTCCTTCCTACTCCTAATATATGCTGAGCCCCCACCTCCTGTGCTTGCCTCAAGCTCTTTGCACTTAATGCACACTTTGTCTAGAATAAATTTCCATAAGATATCTATATGATTGGCTCTCTCATTTATTTCAGAACTCTGTTCTAAGAAAAGCTTCTCAGAGAAGTGTGGCCACCACATAGAGAGGAGTACAGGTATTGGATCTAATTTGTGGGCCACCTCAGATTCATCCTGTCCCATTGGTCCTCAGGCATTAAACATTGCCCTCCTTCCCGGGTGGAGCAGTCTCTAGCAAATACAGGGAAGGCCCTGCAATTCTTGTGTTCAAGCCCTGATCGTCACAACCACCTGTTCATTTCTTACCTGGGCTGCCTGACTTGACTTTACCAGCAGGAAAAAGGCAAATCCTCTGCAGCTCTGAAATCCAGGCCCAAGCCAAGTGGACCTGTGAAGGCTCCAGGCCAGTAGCATCCTAGAGAGTCCAGGTAGCACCAATCCGAATTGGAACACTCCTACAGGTGAGCATGATCAATGAGAAACAAGAGGTAGAAAGAGACCAACACAAATTCTTCTCCTTTTCTCCAACTAACACACAGTTTTACAGTACAAAGGTCCACATGGCCTTTCTAAAAATGCTTTTAATAACCAGATGCTATGGTTTGGATCTGGAGTGTCCCCCTAATCACTTGGTCACCAACCTGTTGGGAGGTAGTGGAAGCTTTAAGAGGTAGGGCTTAGTGAACTGAAGTCAGTTCATTAGGGCATGCCCTTGAAAAGTATATTGGGATCTCTCCCTTCCTACCTCACTCCACCTCACTCCTCACCTCCATCCATCTTTCCCTTCCTCCCTCCCATTTCTAGCCACCATGAAGCAACCAGTGGCATTGACAACCTCCTCCCTGTCATGACAAAGCCAACCCCCTGTGGGCCGAATCCCCTGAAGCCATGAGCCAAAATAAAGTATCCTTCCTTTTAAATTGTGTTTCGAGTACAATATTTGGCACAGAAGCAGAAAGCTAAAACACCCAGGAACCAGCTATTTCTTCTTAGGTTGTGGCCAATTAAAAAGTGCATTGTCTTTTGCATTCCTGATTTCCCTGCTTTCTCTCACTTTTGATGGCTTGGGATTGCATCTCCAAAAACTTTTCCGATGTAAGCTTTGTCTCAGGCTCTGTGTTTCAGGAAACCTGTAAGAATAGTCTCCCAAATCCTAGCCAAAGTAACTCCATCTTGTAGTTGGCTTGTAGTTGGCCAGTGGGTCCTCACTAGTACTGAAGAGTGTGGCAGATTACAATATAACAAGGTTGTCCACCACTGCCATTTAATAATGCTGGCTGAGACCACTGAAGTTCCCAATAAGGTTGGGATAGGAGTGGAACACACATAACCTTCTCCAAGGACCAAGGATCTTGCTTTCTAAACCCGGACAATTTTAGCTTATGATTGTTTTAACCATTCACAAGCAGTTGTACTATTAATAGGACTGGATTTATATGCCATTTTGCTTTTTGATTCCCATATAGCTCATATATGTTTTGTTCCTCTTCTTCTGGTTTCTTTGTATTAAGTATACATTTTGTACTGTAATATTTTAATTCCTTTAATAATTTTTTTCATTGTATACTTTTTGAACTACCTTCTTGGTTACTCTAGGCATTTACAGTCAACATTTTGTCAAACTCTCCTTAGGATTCATAGCAAATTCCAGTGAAACATAGAAATAGTGACCCTGTACAGTCCCTTTTTCCCTCTTCCTTATACATGTTACATTTGTGTTAAAGGTGTATATCTTGAAAATATAAATGATAAATTTTTAAAAAGCATGATTAAAAAACTAATTCATGGCTTTGTAAATATTCTGGAATTGCCTCAGAGAATATATTCTCTTTATGTAATTTAAAGCTCCTTTTGATCAGACAGGTCTTTTATTTCATGGATTTTCCTGGAAAACTGCATTTGTTTCTTATTTGATTCCAGCCTCCAATATTTCTCCCTTCTAGCCCCCCCTAACTTCTATCACCACAACTATTTTCCCAGGGCCATGGTTTTCAAAGTCAGAGTGCAAATATCCAAGGAATGTGCTAGGTGATTTCTTGAGAGTGCAGAAAAGAAAAAAATATATATATATGAAGAAATTGTACAAGGTTAATTAAATTTAGTACATGGATTTATGCTGCCATATTCACTTGCCCTATATGTACAAGTGTTAAGAGTAATTAAGGTACATGAGTTCTTGAAACACAGAGATGCCCAAGGCCTCTTCACTTCTCTTGCACATTCATTAAATTGCATTTTGGGATATCCAAGTAAAAGTGAAATTATAAACTATGTAACTGGAGTTTGACTAAACTAACCCAGGCAAAATAGCATCAAACATGTAAAATTTCTTTTTAACAATAAAAGCACATAGCAGTGTACTAGTACAGAAATCCTAATTCCTTGTGCATGTTAAAATAATACATGTAAAACAATATGGTACAAGCCAAAATGAACACTTTTGTCAACAAACACAGGATTTTTAAAGTCAGCCAAAAAGCCTTCCAATAACATTGAGCAGAATTTGAACCCATTTTCATTAGCTGCATAGAAAAGATTCCTAAAATTTTGAAAACAAAACCAGGAATTAAAGAAAATTATAGACTATTACAAAGTTGGAATATAATTTGAATGAGAACGAGAGTACTTGTTATTTTTGTTGCTGTTATTATTGTTGTTTTGGGGGTTTGGAGGTGAGGGTTTCTTTTTTTTTTTTTTTTTTTTTTTTTTTTTGGTTTTTTGAGACAAGATCTTGCTATGTAATTCAGACTGGCCCTGAACCCAGAGTGTAGCCCAGGCTGGCTTGAAACTCTCAGCAATCCTCCTGCTTCAGCCTTCTGAGTGGTGGAATTACAGGCAGATACCACCACACCACGTTTGGTATTTCTTTTTAACCAAAACTCAGCAAATGGTTTTAACTGAGTAGTTTCTTCAAAATTGAAAAACTTTTTTTTTCAAACTACCAAAAGTAAAATTATATAGATAAGTTATATTATCAACAGTAACTAATTCTGTAATGGTAAAACTGTATAAATACCAGAATAACTCCTTTGACCAAATTTTTAAAAGAATTTTGGCTAAGGTTCCTGAGATCACATGTGACATTCACTCATCCCGCTAATATATACAGGCAAGAAATTTGCAGATAAGAGGTTGGAGCCAAACTACTGCCTGTGCCATCAGTTTAGTTAATTTTATTTTTCAAAAAAATCTTTAAAATACTGTGGACTCTAAACTGAGATAGAACTAACCATGGCCATATTTTCTACCACACAGATCTGATCCAGACATTCATCTTGCACATGCCGAAGTAGTCAAAAGAGCTACCAGCATACATTTACAAAAAGGCAAGTGTTCCAAATATGCTAACCTTTTCTGTGATGAAAACTGAGCTGTCCATACCATGCTACCTCTCCAGTATTTTTTTCAAAATAACAATAATATAAACAAACACAATCTGTCCACAGAGAGCTTTGGGAAGATACATAAAAAGATTCCCATTGTTACGTGATTTGGACTCCAGAACAAGGTAAGATCATTTATTATATATTTAAATGAAAAAATAAAACTCATACCAGCACATTCTAAAAACTTAAAAACAGGATTCTTTAACCAGTTTATACTTCTTCCAAACAAAGAATTTCAGTGAAATTTGAATCCATTTCAATGCCAATAAAAAATCAGTATCATTGCTTACTGGTTTGTAAGACCTACTGATTGACAACTAGTAGACAAATTTTAACAAAAGGCTTTCTATAATTAGCAATGAGGAGTTAGTTAAAACAGCCAGTAAGGAAGTTCTTCCATCTGGATTTATGTGTCTTTGTGAGATACAATTTTTCAGTTGGAAAAACCGATACAACAAAATATTGAAAAAACTAGATTAAGGACACATATTTAGATGGCTGCATGACAAATTTTTATAGCAAAATTTTCAAAATACTCAAATATAATAACAATTTGAATGAAAGCAAAAAGATTTGTACCATTAATACTTAAGATAAAACGATTATTTCATTACTAGCTCAAATTTTGGGGTTATATTTAGTTTTATATAGGCCTTACTAACATATTGCCATGGTAGTTTGTCTATAATTTGCAAATAAATAAATATGCACACTGTGAGGACATGCATGCAAACTATTTCTACTAATGGGAAAATGCAGACAAAATCTTTGGGAAAGCTAAGTGTCTTAAGGCAGTGCTAATCACAGAATGTTCTGCAAACCCACAGCCACCCAGGTGACATATGAGATTGTTGGAAATGCACATTTTAGGGCTCCACCCCAACCTACTGAATCAGAATGTATCTCAGAGAGGGAGACAAGGATATAGGTTTTCATAAGACATTCAAGTGATTCTCTGATAAACTTTGAAAAATATTTTGTGAGATTCAATTGTGATCCAGATACTCATCTTTCAAAGCTGCCTGCTGCTTAAGAAATTAAAACCAACTTTCTCAGTATATCATTCAAAGGCTCCCCAAGTACAACCCCGCCTCCCTTATCAACGTGTTTTCATGATTCTCTAACAAATGGATACCTTAAATATTTTATACCTCCTTCTCTCTCTCTTATTAATGCTCTTTTCTTCACCTGGAATTCCTCCCTAGTGCTAGTGCTAGATTTTAAACAAAATCTCTCAACCTTCAATGCTTGTCTTACAAGAACGGTACTTATTCTAAGAAGTCTGATATGATATTAAAAAAGAAAAAAAGTTACCTACAAATTCTTTTTTTAATCCCCAGAGTATCTTGTATGTTCATTTCCACCTGGTACTTAACACCTAGTATATTGCATCGTGCATTACTATCATTTGGGTGCTCATCAAATTCCTTCCACAGTTTACACTATTGCTGAGAAAAGGACTGTGTTAATCTCCCTTTATCCCCTAGCTTAGCACAGAAGGCCTAATAGCTACAATACTGAGATATAGTCCCACAACTCAGCACTGTCCACATTGTCTGCTTCCTTTATCACTCTACTGAGGACAATACCTCATTACAGAGGAACAGAATTTCCCGTGGACTTTTCATATACTTGGGTCACTCATTCATTTTCTTTTTCCTCACTGCATTTCTGAATTGGATAAATTCTGCTGTTTATTCAGTCATGGGAGAGGGTTCAACCCTAAGAAGCTAGTGATTTTTTTAAATAGTTATAATGTTTGAGGGTTTTCCAGTGCCAGACACTGTACAAGGGGCTGTACATGCTTATTTCATTCATTCCCAACCAAAGCTCTATTTGGTGGGCACTTTACTATTCCTATTTTACCAAATGAGGAAAGTGAGGTACAGAAATGGGTAGAGAGTGGTAGGGCCAGGATTGGAATCTGGGTTGGCTAGCTACATAGATTATGCAATTAATCTCTACATTACCCTGCTAACAACAGAAGATAGCAGTACTCCTGGGCCAGCCTTATATTAAATCCAAGTTACTTGCCCTCATAGCACATGAAAAATCGTATGCATTACAGTCAATCTTGACTGAATATAAAACTATGCCTTTACTACGTACATTCAATTTAAATCTAGATCAAAGAAATCTAAATTACTCTTCATTTGGGCTATAATCTTATATTCCAAAGCTTAAATGCTTATAAGAAAGCTTTATCTAATTTAAGATTACTAGCTCAAATATAAGCACAGAGTTAATACTTCCTTTCCTCTAAAGTAATCAGTACAAAGGGTTCTATTCTCTCATGCTAAACTGTCATAGAACTTGAACTAGTAGGCAATCACTATCTTTTCTTTGTAAGAAAAAAAGCCTTTGAAATATGTACCATAACCTCTGAAAAATACAATTATCGTCCCCAAGAAATGAGCCATTTTTTCCTGACAAAAATGATGGGCAATTGATCTATAGTTCTTTTCTTTCTCAAAAAAATTATTGTATATTGTGTAATGATCATTATAATTAAAAATTAAGATGGTTTGCAATAATTCCACCATTATTTGATTCAAAATCTTTATAAAATATTGGCATTTCCTAACATTTATTTTTCCTGTCTATGTTCCATTTAAGGCCAAATTTTCAAACCCAGCTGCCAAATTACACATATAATTACTGCATTTGCGCACAAAAATGTGATAATTGCTTACACAATTTCAGAGGCCAGCTTGAGGCTCCTTTCCAAATTTGTTTTACATGTACAGTGCGGTGTATGTAGTTTTATATAAAAAAATGGGGGAAGTAGAATTCATGGTTCATCCGGGTGAGGTATGAAAATGGGTACAAAATAAAGTCTTTCAATAAATGCCTGGGCCTGCCTTCATGTTTTCTCCCAATAGACAGTTATTAAAGTCTCACAGAGTAATTCAAACTTCAGCAGGTATTGGAGTAGTGGTAATGAAAGGGGGTGATGCCTGGTATATGCCATAAACAGTACAAGTGTCCATTTCGTGGATGGTTGACATATTATGCAGAACTCTTCTACCTATGAACTGCTATTACCAACCTGGGTAAGAAAAACTGAATGTTATATAAGAATCACACTCACACAGCCAACCAATGTGACACCAGCTTCAATAGGGCAGGGTGGTTGAGCCCTGTGACTGGGAATTTATCTTTCCAATTTTGCCTGATAGTTGGTATTGCTATTTTACCTTGGACATAGCTCAAAATGGGTACTAGTAAAAGGTTTGAAACGAAGGAGAAAGAAAGAAAAACAAAGAGGATCTAGTTACACACATTAATGAGATGATCTAAGGCTCTTTTATTCTTGCTCAAATAGGGTAAAAATTTGTGACCATTTCCACATAAATTGATACATAGTTTCAAAAAACTCTACTTTCTAGCATCAAAGACTATGGATCCATCTTGGACTATGGTCAGATATGTGACTGTAGAACTAATAAGAGGAAAGTAGGTTGGAAGACTATTAAATATTGAAGAAAGCTCTCTTGCTAAAGAAACCCCCATAATCATCATCCTTCCCAATATCTACCTCAAATAATCAGAAGAATGTTTCCTAATCACTTGATATATGTTAAACAATGTTCTAAGCATTTCTCATACATTCATTCCCTCTTTACTGGCTTACTAATCCTAAATCCTATTTGGCAGCCAGCATGACCATCCAAAGAACTCACTACTGGATGGTAGTTCTTACCATTTCTATCCAGCAAGAGTAATATTGTGTGGACTGATATCCCTGTGTGTTATTTCTCATTCTTCTCTTTTCTGAATGGAAAAATGTTTGAAGTCAACCTGTTCTTTATCATTTTATAGGGGTAGTGTTACTGGTGGATAACATTACAAAACATCTCTAATCTCCAAGGAGATTCATCCAGATATGATGAAGACCTCATATCACCCAGAAAATCAAACCTTGACATCACCATATCTAATCTTTGGGTTGTATCTAGTGAGAAAATATAGATGTTTATGAACTCAATAAAAAAATTCACTTAGTAACTTAGCCAGTATCTACTTCCTCCTTTCTAAAAATATCTAATTCTCCCCCCATAGGGTTCACAGGCTTTTGGGGCCATGAATCTCAACCCCAGGTCCAGAAGCAAGTGAATCCTGATTAGTATGTCAATCACAATTATCCTACCCACTCTCACATCAATCCTGACATGATGATTAGTTGATGGATAGTAGGTAATCCAGCCACAAACCAATCAGTACATAGCACCTGTTCACCATGACCGGCTCAGTTTTGCCCAGACAAAACAAAGAACAAGACATTTGTTCACCAGTAGGGAGAAGAGGCACCTTGTCTTCTATCTGAACATAAAAGTAGAAATGTGTCATGTTGAAAACTCCTGGAGGCCATTAGACAACACAGTCATTCATGGCCCAAAGAGGAGCTAGATAGTAGTATGAAAAGGGGAGGAAAAAAGTACTAGAAAGAAAAGTATCTTAGATCAACTCATTAATGTGTATAACTAGATCCTTTTTGTTTCTCTTTCTTTCTTTTCTTCTTTCTTTCTTTCTCCTCCTTTTCTTCTTTCTTTCTTTGAATCAAACTTTCCACTACTACTCGTTTTGAGCTATGTCCTATAATATCCTTGGTAATATCATTCAACTAGCTCAGCCAATTCTTGGAATTGACCAATAAGTCTCCTTTTCTTCTTAAACCAGTTTCTGCTCCCTGTTATTGTATCTTCTAAGGTTATTTGCATAATGGAAAACAATAGCCTGGGCACACTTCGATTTCCATGAAACTTCCTAAGAATTTCAAGGTGATACCAGGAATATCCATCCCCATTCCAGTCATAGGTGCTTTTTGTGCTATAAAATTCTACACCAACTCTGTCAAGGTTCTGAGGCAGTGTGAACTAGCAAGAGGCACAGATGATATGGCTGAGTTCCATTTCCAGCTCTTCTACTTACTAGTTACATAAGATGACTATAATTCTTTGTCCAACTCAGGATGTTGTAAAGCAACTGGAGTATTACAAATAATATCCCTAGAACAATGGTCATGAACTGGAACAGTACCAGAAAAGTAAGCCTTTGGATTAAGTTGTCTTGAGCAAGTCTTTGAGTATAATTCACACATGTATGAAATGGGGCTAACAATGTTTGTCTCACATTGCTAGAGAATTCAATAGTTAGTGGATTCATAGTAACACACATAATATGAGATCAATGTTGGAAGCATTGGTTTTTATGGAGAAGGATGCTTCTTTAAATCACAGGTTTGAACCTTTTGACTTGCATGGGCCACAAATGAGAAACTGTGAAGAGAAATTGTCTTAGGCCAAGTATAAAATATATAATATAGCTAGCAAATGTAAGTAATGAACCTTCCTTTTTCTTAATGTTTTAACTTATTAAATTGTTTTTAAAAATAACAAAAGCCCGTTTAATAATTAAATTTAAAATTTACATGTCTGCTTAATAACAATAAAAGTCTGTCTCCATAGACACACACACATAAGTAGGTTGAAGTAATGTTAGCAGAAATTTCTGAGTTTTATATATCACCAACACATATAATTGCATGAAATTTCCAAAACATGGAAGCTTCTATCTCATTGGCTGTGTGTGGTGGTGGAGGGGGAAGACTCATCACTATACTAGACCCTCTCTTACCCAGTGTTCTGTTGCTGTCCACAGTCTCCACTGGAGCACCACCACTAAGTCATGATAAATTTTGCTAAAAATCACATGGTAATGTCAAAACTTATTCTAGACATCGTGATGCACGCCTGTAATCCCAGCATATGGGAGGCTGAGGCAGGGGATTGCTATGAGTTTGAGGCCAGCCTGGGCTACATCCTGAATACAAGGACAGCCTAAACCACATAGTGAGAGCCTGTCTCAAAACAAAATTTAAAAAAGAATAAAATAAATTTTAAAATAAAATTAAATTTTAAGATAATGCCAGAACTTTACAGTCTTGTGGGCTGCATTACTAGCTATCCAGGGCTGTGTGTAGGCTGCATAGTATGGGTTAGACATATCTGACCTAAATGCTTCTGTACTGATAATTCTTAATAATATATTTATATATTTATTAATTTAAAGTATAATTCTAAATATAAATGTTAATTAGACAAAATAAAATTAAGAATCTATTTAAAAATTCACAAACTTTAATACTCTGCTAAAACTGGAGCTAATCTTGAAGAAGTGTGGGAAGCTAGCACCCATTAGACACTTTTCAGGGATTCAGGAAAAGCTTCTCTGCTCCCAATAAGGTTATTTCTTGGTGTATGGATCCAGCTTAACATGACTGCAGCCGCCCTGAGTTATGACCACCACATTTGTTCCTGAGCAACCCTTGCAAGTTTTCCCAGCATAGTTTCCCAGCACACTGTAAACACATAAAAAGATTAAAGTGATAGGGAGAGATTTAAGATCAGACTCAGGTACCAGAAATGGCCTGAATCCTTGATATTACCTTGAAATAAACCCATTCTGGCTTGGAGGATGTCACTTTTGTCCTGACCACTTTATAAGCCCCCATCTTCTGACCCAGTCGTAAGGCTCCAACTGGTTTTGCTGTCTCTCAGGACCATGCTTCTGTCAGTCAACTCCCAATAAAGTGCATTCTGTGCACTCCTGGATTTGTCTGCCTATTTTCTTTGGTCTCATAGCATCTTGTGGCCTGTTCTCACACAGGACCAAACTACTCTGCAACACTTGATGGTGCCTAAAATTCTCCAACTATTGCAAATGATTTCCCTTAAATTTCTATAGCAACATAAAGAACAACCATTACAATTGTAATTTAAAGTGTGACAGCATAAATTTGCAATATTGTAGACAACTCTCCTGGCAGTGATTTCTGAGCTGGGGAAACGTCCTAAAGAAGAAACAACTTCCAGGTTATAATGTCTTGAGTTTTTTCACATTCTTCCCAATATCCCTGTGAGAGTTAACTGATTGTGTCAATTTGAATAAGAAAAGCCCTCTATCTAGAACATATAAAGAATTAAAAAATATCAGCCCCTCCAAATTCAAAGACCCAATCCAAAAATGGGCAGGTGATATGAATACACACTTCTCAGACAAGGAGATACAAATGGCAAATAAATATATAAGAAAATGTTCAACATCATTAGTCATTCAAGAAATGCAAATTAAAATAACACTGAGATTCCACCTTACGCCAGTAAGAATGGCTACCATTAAGAAATCAACCAATAACAAATGCTGGAGAGGTTGTAGAGAAATAGGAACCCTTCTCCATTGCTGGTGGGAATGCAGACTGGCGAAACCACTGTGGAAAGCAGTTTGGAGATTCCTCCGAAAACTAGGTTTAGAGGTCCCATTCAACCCAGCTATCCCCCTGCTGGGTATTTTCCCAGAAGATCTAAAAACATCATATCACAGCGATATATGTGCACCTATGCAGCACAATTTGTAATTGCTAAAATGTGGAAGCAACCCAAATGTCCATCCACTGAGGATTGGATAAGAAAGTTGTAGTACTTTTATATAATGGAATATTACTCAGCTGTAAAGAAAGATAAACTCGAGGCTTTTATAGGTAAATGGTCACAACTAGAGACCATACTCATAAGTGAAACAAATCAAACATACATGTGCAAGCACCACATTGTTTCTCTAGTGTAAAGCCTGAAAGAGTTAATTTAAACTCGGAGGTATGATAGACATTGTGAAATGATAGGAAAGCACTCAAGGGTAAAGGGCAACTGGGATATGGGAAAAGAGAAAGGAAAGAAGGAGAAATTCTGTGTGTATGTATATACACGATAGTTAACATAGTTGTTCTACTGTCTTCTATTTCTTTGCTGAAAGAAACTGTCAATGAGTCCTTGGTTAATCAGTATTGCATGTCTCTATCTGTTTTCATGAGAAGCCACTTTGAAGATATCAATATGTAATACAACAACCATTGTTAATTCCCTACCACTTTGTAACTCCCGATTGTCTGTACTGTTCTTTTGCTATTTTGTAAAATGTTGTCTGTCTGTTAATGTTTTCCTCCTTTTATTTTTATTTTTTATTTATTTATTTTATTTTTTTGGTTTTTCTCCGGTACCGGGAACCAAACTCATGACCTTGCGCTTGCCAGGCAGGCGCTTTGCCGCTGAGCTAAATCCCCAGCCCCCTCCTTTTATTTTTAAAATGAAAAAAAAAAAAAAAAATGAATAAGAAAAGCCCAACTAAACTGGATTAGCATCTTTCTTGGTGTGGCTGAGGGGATTTACTGAGGATCTGTTGGGCTTTACTGGGTGTGAGCGGCAGCAATCAATGGCCTTACCATCTGAATGGTATAAAAAGAAAAAGAAAGAAGCTTCGCTTCTTTTTCTTCAGAGGACCTCCAGTCTTCACCTTCACCCTGGCTGTTACCTCCCGGCTCCCAGCGCAGACTATTCAGCTTTCTGGCGCAGACCCTTCAGCCTCGCGATATGGACTCACACAGGACACCGCAGTGAGCTCCAGGCCTCTGACTGGACCCTTCAGATCTCCAGTGTGCAGACAGCCCTCTTGTACTCTTCCACAGCTGACTCTGTGGACATCTATTAAAAGCCAATCTTGTAAACCCTTATGTATTTGTATATTTTGGATTAAATCTGTTTCTCTAGTAAGCACTGACTGATACAGTGTCCAACCCTGAACATTATAGTGCTACAGACCTCTTAAAAGATTTTGTAATTCTTTCCACCAACCCAAACTTTGCCTCACCAGCACATGATTGGATCTTATAATGTCAGAAGAATTGTTTCTTAGCCCCCACACTTGATCTTTACGTAAGTCTAAAATTAGCTCAGTGCATTGCAGCAGTCCTCTGACACAGTACGATGGAGCAACTACCAGAATCCATTGCAAAGCCAGAAATAACACTAGCCATTTAAACCAAGAGATGGGGGCTGGGCATTTAGCTCAGCGGCACAGCGCCTGCTTGGCAAGCACAAGGTCGTGAGTTCGATTCCCGGTACCAGAAAAAAAAAAAAAAAACTAAACCAAGAGAACTTTTAAGGAGATTGGTCAATCAGACAAATAAAAAGATGATAAAACAGTTCTGAGATATCATAGAGATAGCAATTTCAGGCTGTAGCTACTCCTCTGGGGGTAGAGAAATAAAGCAAGAATTTGAGATTATTAAAACTTGCTTAGAAAAGTAGCTCTATGGAGTTGAAACTCAAATACCTGAGGATGGTGGTGATGCTGGTGTCTGTCAGTTCAGTGGAGTATACCAGGGGCTGGAACCAAACTTCTAAGGAGGGAGCACCAGCCAGCTGGTTCTGGCATCTCTAAAGAGGAACAATAAAGGCCCTACCAAGGCTAGAGAAACTGCAGATGATTCAGTTGCTGCTGTAGGAAGGGTGAAGAACTATTGCTAGGTGACAATTACAAGAACAGGCTACAAAACTAGAACAGGCAGAATCAAGTCCCTTTCTCCTGCCCCATCTAACCCTGCAGTCTCCCTGTTAACAGAGTTTAACTGGGATTAATGGCAAAGCAAAACTGTGGTTTGTAGAGCTCCAGTCCTAGCACCCAAAGCAAAGAGCACCTTAGAGATAATGACTATCACAAATCAGGACACTTTTATAATGTGGAGGAGTTACCCTCTTGAAGAAGAGAAAATAAGAGTCTCACTCTTGAAGAAGAGAAAATAACCCAGTTTTTAGAAGGCATCTCTCACGCTTCCTATACCATGTCCAATAAAAGTATTTTGAAAATTGCAATATAACATTTAAGGAAAGGTACTATGGTTATTATTTCTTCTGGAAGTCAGATTTGAATAGGCAAGCCCTAACAGCTTGTATAGTAAGAGTGAACTTGTTGACATTTTAACAACCGTATTTGTATACGAACAGTCACCTGCCAGAAAAATCATAATATTTCTGCTTCTACAGAAATATGCTTTTTCCTCAAGAAATGTTTTAGATGTGCTGCTTTTTTTCATAAGATATTTATAGACCCATCATTTGGATATCTCTAATTTCTCAGGGTGTTGAAAGAGAAAATATTGTTTATGAAATATTCTGAAACTCATCCAGTGTGTATAAAGCTAGTATAAAGGCATATTGTGGTCATTCTAGAACTTTTAAAGAGATTTCACCATGCCTACATGTTTTCAGTTCTTCTTTTCTGTAAAATGTCTACTTATTATATTGCTCACATCTTTATTGACTGAATTTGGACAGATTTAATGAGACAAGAGAATCTATATTCTTATACCAATTTTTGACAACCCTACTGGACATAGAAATCCTTCTAATGCCTTTCCGGAGGCAGTTAAATACAGTGGTCAGCCACAAATGGTTTTCAGAAACGTCCTTCAATTGCAAGGTTGGAAGGTCAGTATTAGATCAGTACTTTAAACTTCAGTATTCTTCAATTGTACCTGCAGGGCACATAGAATTTGGCACAACTGGTTCTAGAAAACTTCTCCAAGATAAAGGGGCAGGAGGGGAAAAGTGACAATATCTTAGGTTTTCAAAAGCCTATAAATGACGTGGTATTTAAACAAAGAGTGAAAAAAGCAAGATTATTTCTAGATCAAATGATTAATCCAAATCTCTCCCTCAGAAAGAGAGATAACATAGTGTGGTAAACACAGCTCAGTTGTATCAGGTCCATCCTGTTTGTGCACAAGGAGTGCACAGGACAGAAGCGTAATAAATACCTGAGAATTTGAACTGCTAGCATCACATCCATTGCCTAAATTGTTCATATTTAATGCAGCCACCAAAGACAACACGATAATGAAAAGTGTGAACTCTGGGGCCAAGCTGCCTAAATTTAAATAGGGTACTTCATATTAATAAGCTGTATTATCTTGAACAAATTAATTAACCTCCTAAATCTCAGTTTCTCACTCATGAAATGAGGATAATAATATAACTACCTAAAATTATTTGGGATAAATAAAGAATCACAAATATTCAGTAGCTCAAAAATTATATAAATTTATGTACTGTGTAGTAAGAAAGAAGTGTGTGGCCCAGGGAGTGGCGTGGTTCTGCTCTGCTCATTCATGCTCAGAACAATTCCCTCTATATTATTATTCTACTTTCCCCCATGTCATTATCTTTATCTGCTTTGTCAAAGCTGGGACATGGAATTTCAACTCACAGCACACCGGCCCAGCCCAAAGAGGTTTTCCTTTGAAGAAAATGACCTGTGATGACCTAGTCTGATATCCTAACAAATTTATATGCTTCAAAGAAGTTTGAGAAACACAAAGTCTAGCTGAACAACTATGTGTCCAACTCTATTCTTTTGAATGGAAAATGGATTTGAATGGGCAAGAAGAGTCTGTCATCCTACATGATAGAGTTGCAATGAAGTAAATTATATAACACATTAGAAGCGTGACCACGAGAGGTCTGTAATGGTTAATTATTGGTATTGTTAGATTACAAGCTCCCACAAACATTCTATTTCTCCCACTTTTTAGGACATGGTAATATTAAAATTCCCTGACCTCCTTTTTTCCTTTTCTTATTTTAAAAAGAGTAGTACATGAGAAACAAACAAACAAAAAAATAGAACAATAGCAGCATACCAGTATCACGAACATAAACATATCAAAGCAAAAACATTCAAAGTGATACAGGGTCTCAAGACAAATTAACATAAATCAACAGTGGCTGTTACATTGTATATCGCTATCCTCAACTACATTGCTCAGGTTATCAGATGTAAGAATAAAAGATTGCTCAAACCATTAAAGAGAATAAGAAAATAATTCTGCAATAAAACCTTAGGGATAAAACAGAGTTTCACTAGACAACATGGTAGGAGTTCACCGTTGTAATTCCATTGCATATTGTTACCTTCAGATCAGTTGCTCAGACCACCAGACACAAGCATGCAAAGTTGATCAGAACATAAAAAACTGAGCATTAACTGTTCATTTCAATACACCATCAGACAACAGCAATACAGTCATCATAGCTATTCATATATATATTTGTGTTTTGCCCTCCTTCCTTCTTTTTTCTTCGTTCCCTCATCCAAGTCGTTCCCTCCTTTGAGCAATTTCTTTCCCTTTCCTATCATCTATTGTACATTTTGAGTTTTACCTAGTCTTTCAGGTTCCTACAAAAAGAAGACAATATGATGTTTACACATGTGGGTCTGATTTATTTCACTTATGAGTATGGTCTCTACTTGCAACCATTTACCTACAAAAGCCTCGAGATTATCTTTTCTAATAGCTGAGTAATACTCCATTGTATAAAAATACCGCAACTTTTTTATCCATTCCTCAGTGAATGGGCATCTGTGTTGTTTCCAAGATTTAGCTATAACAAATTGTGCTGCTATAAACATGAGTGCACATATGTCGCTGTGGTATGATGTCTTTAATTCTTCTGGGAAAATACCCAGAAGGGGAATAGCTGGGTTAAATGGGACTTCCAGTCCTAGTTTTATGAGGAATCTCCAAATTGATTTCCACAGTGGTTTCACCAATCTACACTCCCACCAGCAGTGGAGTAGCGTTCCTTTCTCCCCACAGCCTCTCCAGCATTTGTTATTGCTTGATTTCTTGATGATAGCCATTCTGTCTGGGGTGAGATGGAAACCCAGTGTTGTTTTAATTTGCATTTCTCAAATGACTAATCACACTGAACATTCCTTCATGTATTTATTCACCATTAGTATCTCTTCATTAGAGAAGTGTGTATTCATCTCAGATGCCCATTTTTGGATTAGGTCTTTGAATTTGGGAGGCCTGATTTTTTTAATTCTTTATATGTCCTAGATAGAAGTCCTTTGCCTGAGGGGCAGTTGGCTAAAATTTTTTCCCACTTCATGGGTTTTCTTTTTACTTTATTGGTGATTTCTTTAGTTGTGCAAAAATTTTTCAATAAGATGAGATCCCAGTTGTTGATTCTTTGAAGTATTTCCTCTGCAGTTTGGTTTTTGTTCGTGAACTCTCTGCCTACCCCAATGTCTTCAAGATTTTTACCTACTTTCTCTTCCAATAAATTTAGTGTTTCCATTTTAATATTTAGATCTTTGATCCATTTTGACTTTAGTGCATGGTGAAAGACATGGGTCTAGTTTTAGTCTTTGGCATGTGGAAAGCCAGTTTTTCCAGCACCATTTATTAAAGAGGCTATCTTCCTTCCATTGAATATTTTTGGCCCCTTTGTCTAAGATAAAGTGACTGAATGTGTTTGTAGTTGTATCTGTATCTTCTAATCTGTTCCATGGATCTTCAGGTC